>NW_027397113.1:1166309-1220775 GCF_003265705.2 Callorhinus ursinus | reverse complement strand
TCACCATCATCACCATCATCACCATCATCATCATCATCATCACCACCACCATCACCATCATCACAATCACCACCATCACCATCATCACAATCACCACCATCACCATCATCATCATCATCACCATCATCACCACCACCATCATCATCATCACGATTATCACTACCACCATCTTCTTCACCATCACTCCTCCTCCTCCTCAAGGCCTCCCCAACTCCTTGCCAAGGATGAAGGAAAGAAGAAGGAAGAAAACCATCCCACACCTCCACGCTCTACATCTCAGCTCATGACCTGCCCTACATCACCTCTGTGTGCCTCAACTCCCTCCCCGACCCCGTGCACACGCACAGTCTACTCCACTGGGCCAGTCTCTGAGTTCCCTGGATTTGACCTCAGCCATCTCTAAATCCTAATCTGATGCTAGCCTACTCCGCAGGCATACTCACCTGTTTGCAAGCTCAGATGAGCATGGGCATCAGGAGCCATATTCTAATTTGATATTCCCTATTTCGGGCAGAGGACTGTTAGGTGCTCAGTAAACGCCAGCAGAAGGGGTGGAGGGTGGGGAAAGGGAGGGGGGAACAGAAGAGACGGGGTGGAGGGAGGGGGAAAATGGGGGAAGGAAGGACATGGAAGGGGGAGAGGGAAGGAGGGATAGCTGAAGAATAGATCAAACTTTCCCTCTTGGCTGAGAGTCCCAGACTCCCTGGAAAATGAAAGCTTTCCAAGCCACACACAGCTTAAGGGCCTCTGCCAAACCCTATGGTTCTGAGAAGTTCCCTTCCTCAGAAAGGACAAAATGTCTGCCCTTTGTAATAAAAGGAAACCAAAAGAAAACACCTCACCTTGCCCTTCCTGTTTACCAGACTGGCAGTTTCCCTCTGTTCCTCTGTAAACTGATGTGCATCAGAGCAAGGCCGCTTGAACTCTACTCCAAAGACTCCCGGCTTCCGGGTCCACATCACAACAAGGCGTGGGTCCCAGAGAAGGCCTTGGACGCCCACAGAATTCTGATGGTTGCAGGGAGCTTGAGACGGCATGTACCTGGCCCGCTCAGCTGTGCTCCAGCCCAAGGAGCAGAGGTTCAGACCCCCGCCCCCACACCTGCTTGGGGTGAACCCCTCCCTTGGTGGGAGTGGGCCATCAGATGGCCCTATGCCCCACATTGTCACTGGGACATGTGGAAGGTTCTAGCTGGCTCCTCCCAGCCTCTATTTGGCGCACAGTCAAGGCTTCTGCCCTGGGATCTACAAGGAGCTCTCAGGGACCAATGCTGGGAGCCCCTGGCTCCAGCTGATGTGTACAGAATATCCTAGAACAGCAAGAGCCCCCTAGGTGGATGAGACGGACATGAACCTGACAGGTATACCCCCAGGCCAGCATCTCTGAAGCGAGGACAGTGCTGCTTGGTGTCTCTTTGGGAGTTAAGACGTCATGGGCCTGGCCGGGGGGATTGTCAGCCTTCACTTCTCAGGGTTGGGTGTGGGGTGCCCAGCCCCGCTCCTGTGATTTCAAGCCGCCATGATGTCAGGGTGTCCCAGGGGTCCTGCAACTCAGCCTGGTGCCTCCGGGCATCACCTTTCATCAGAGGAGCCTGTGTAGGGCAGGTCCCAGTAGAGACCAGGGCTTGGAGGCTGAGGGTAGGGCAGCCCACAGAGCCTCCCCTTCACTGGAGCCTGTCCTGGGTCTCGAGAGGCCACATTGTGCAGCTCTGAGCCTCAGTCAGGGCCTGGGGGCTCACAGCACAGACTAGTGTGGGGACAGGCTGGGGTTCTACTTCTGGAAAGGACTCAGCTCCAAAACTTCTTCGCTTGTGTGGGAGAGTGAGCTCATTGCTTGCGTTCCAACCCACCTCCCCACTCCCGCCTCTGCCAAGCTGCCCCTCTCCTGGAGGGGTCCTAGTGCACCGGCTGCCTCCAGCCTCACTGGTCTCAAAATGGGAAGTCACCTGCCTGGCCTACCTCATCTCAGCCACATCTCCTGGCAGCCCCTCTGAGTGCACACACACGTGTACGCACTCTCTCCCTGCACCCCACACCCCGGAGGTCCCCACGAGCCCCCTTCAGCCACGGCTGCCGCTGCCCTCAGGGGACAGCGGACACAAGGCTGAGGCTCACCTTCATCTGAGACATGCCCTCAGTGACCCGGGATAATCCAGGGAGACTCGTAGGGACTCCGTGTCCACATCTGTGAAACCGGAGCTTACAGCCGGCCAGGAAGCCTTCTCATGAGGATCAAATGAGAGAAAGAATGGTTCACAGTGTGTTTATTGAGCACTTGCTACAGACCATGAGCTTCATTGAATACATCTCCCTAAAGAGATTCACTCCACATCCCCACGAGGTCAGGTAAACTGAGGCACAGGGAGGCTGAGGGACATGCCCAGAGGGTGGCAAAGTATGTCAACAAAGCCCAGGCCTTGGACCCCCAAGGTTTTCTGCCTCCACCTCAATGTGATAAGTTTGGGCACAGGAGCAGACCAGGCAGGGCAGAGGTGGACAGGAGAAGCTCCGGCCACCCGGGCCAGCTGTCTGAGCCCACCACCACCCCAAACGCTGAACCCTGCAGCCCATGGGCCACTCTGGGCCAGCAGCAGAGCTGAGCGTGTTAAAGAGAGGCTGGCCCCGGGAGGCAGAGACACCCACAGCCGGGACCCAGGGGTCGCGTTGCTGACACATTCCAGATGAAGACTGTGCCCCATCGCCCCCTTCCCTAGCTCCCACGAGGAGTCACCTGTATGTTGGGGACCTGCCGCTCTCCCACCCAGCTTCCCAAAAGAGACCTGTGAATTATTGCTCCCCCACAATGCTGCAGGCCTCCCCTTGGGCCCGGCCGGGCAGGGGAGGGGTGGGCAGAGCAGGACCGGGCTGAGATGGATGGGCTGGCCCGGGGAGGGTGGACAGGGGCCAGGAAGAGCAGGACCCGCCTGGGCTGGGCTGGCTGTGGTCCCCGGAAGGAGTGGGTTGCCCAAGGGCATGGGGAGTTACACTAGAGTGCAGGTGCCCCTGACCTGCTGTGTGACCCGGGCAGTCACCCACCCTCTCTTTGCCTTGGCCTCTGCCCCAGGAGGTCATGTAGGCGCCTGTCAGGAGGGTCTTCTGGGCATTTCCCTGTGTCATCCCTAAGCAAACCTGCCAAATAGAAGGCAGGACTGCGGCGCGGGGGCGGGGGGGGGTGTTAGGTAACACCCCAGCGTGTCCCTCGTGCACCTCAGAAGGACACAGCCAGGGCTGGAACCAGATCTGCCCGGCACCCGGGAAGTGGCTTCAGCGGCTGGTCCTGCTGGCAGCTGGGGCTGCAGGCTCCGGAGGGTGCAGGCGGAGCAGCTGTGCAGCTCGGATGCTGCTCCCCTCCACAACCCCTGGGAGCGGAGGGCCCCTGCAGTGACCCCCTGACCCTGCCCAGCCACCGGCCACGCACCCTGCTGCGCAGCCCCTGAAACGCCTGCCTGTGGCCCCATCCCCGGCCACCAGGCCGACACTCAGGAGCTGCAGCCCCCCCCCCCCCCCGCCAAGAAGAGCCCTGGCTAGGTGCACCGGGGTCCGTGGCACCAGGAGAGCCTTCTGCAGGCTGCCACAGCCCGGGTGACAGGCGCTGGAGCTGAGGAGCCTCAGGAGGACCAGCCTGGAGCGGGGAGCAAGCCGACGCCCACATGCCCTGCTGCACGGTGAGTGCCGCCCGGGGAGGGGGCTCCCCTGGGCCCGCGGGGAAGGGGCTCCCGGCAGGCGGGGGTGGTGGGCGCTGTGGATGCTAGACTTGGGGATCTGGAGCCGTGCGGGGAGGGGGCCAGGGAGCGGCAGGTGTTCTGCTGACTTCTTCCAAGTTCCTGGGGGCTGGCTCGCCCGGCCAGGCTGGTACGAGCTCTGCCCGCGGCCCCCCGCAGCGCCCAGCGGGCAGGGACCTGCGTGGGCAGCGGGGCCGGGCGGCCGTGGGATGCTGCATTGCGCCCACAGCCCCGGCGCTCGCTGGGGCCAGCGCCATCTCCAGGGCGTCTCGGCTGGCCGGCCCCCTCCCCAAGCGGGGAAGCCGGCGGGACGGGAACTTGGCGACTTGTCAGCAGACACGCGCCCCCTTCACGGTCACTTGTGAAGCAGAGCGCACTCCCTTCCTCAGCCCGCGACTTTCCTCTTCTTTTGCTCTCACCAAATTCTTTTTAAAAAACCAGACTTGAAAAGGGCATTGGGCAGAATGGAGGACGAGGCTGAGGGGTGCTCAGGGTGGTGGAGGGAGTTCCTCTGGACCTGGGAGCACTTCGTGGGGTCTGCAGCCCCAGCTCCCCTGGTCCCTGAGGCCGGCAGGGGCAGGGCGTTTGTAAAGAGCTGAGCTCCGGAGACACAGTGCTGGGCCCAGACACCCCTCGCCCTGGAGGAAGCCTGGCCTCGGGCCCGAGATCTTCGGGAGAGCTGCCCCTCAGCCTGGGGTCCAGCCCCCCTCCCCCCGGGCATCCTGGAGGGACAGTGTCACCTGAAGGATCCTGTGTGGGGCAGTCGTGGGGCACTTGCCGGTGCTCAGAAGGAGCAGGTGCAGGTGCAAACCCAGCTCCCTCCCGGCTCCATCTTTGGGTGAGCCCCTCACTTTTCCGAATTCTGGCCCCGGATATATCACCAGCGGCCCGGGACGGTCGGTCGGAGCCAGCCTTCCACTGCGCTCTGTTCTGCGTTACATAACGGGAGGTGGCCACAGCCCGGGGCACGCGGTTGCAGAACCTGGGAGAGGAGAGCACCATTAGTGCTCACAGGGGCGGCAGTGGCCAGCTGAGGCCCTCGGTGGACCCTTGGGGAGAGGCTTCGGGCTGGAGCTCTGGGTTCCCCGGTGAAGAGCTAGTTAGACTGGGCTGGGCCGGCACTGGGGCCCGGTGGGGACTGAGCCCCAGTTTGGCTTATTCCCTGCTGTGTGTCCTTAGCAGGTGCCCACCCCTCTCTCTCTGCCTTGCTTTCCCAGTCTGCAAAATGGGGGACAGTGGTAGTAATCATTGTGCCCAGCTGGCCGTCCTTGTGAGAATTGAACGAGCCCCTGTGTGGGGGGTGAGGGATGGCTGGCATGTCCTGACACAATGCTTCACGTGTGCTGGCTGTTGTTACTGGGTATCTAACTCAACAATCATTAGCTGTGATGTGTGTCTTCTACTCATCTTTGCGGGCAAATGAATTTATGTCTCAGGCAGTTATGGGGCAAGACAGGCTTATAGGGGCGAGATACAGTGCCCCCAAGGCCAGGGGCTTAAAGCCCCTGTGCTCAGTGAAATGCCCCCTAAATGCAGGGCTACACAGAAGCCTCTCTGTAGGTACACGGTGTCTCTCTGAGCTCTGCCCCCAGGGCGGCTGACCACGGGGCCATGCTCTGCAGCGGCCAGCCCGGGTCTGAGCCTCTGATCCCAGCAGGTAAGATCCCTCCACCACCAGAGGCCAGCAGGGGAGCCACCCAGACTTTCCCATAGGAGCTTCCCGGCCTCCGCAGCAAGGGGACGTCAGGTCCGCTCAGCATCCCCGTCCCCTGAAGGAGCCCCAGGCTGGGTGGTCTCCGGTCACCCTCCCAGGCGACGCTGTGCGCAGGTCCCAGGGCTGGACCCCACCTGCAGCCCCTCAGGGGACGCGGCTCCCAGTTCCTCGACATTCCCACTGCCTCTGGCTGCTCCTGGCCCTGGCCGCCTGCGTGGAGGAGGTGAGGAGAGGAATACTAAGTAGCAACCTCACATCCTCAAGTTCTGCCCCCGCAGCCAGGGAAGGAGGAGAGCGGCCCAGGATGCAGGGCACTGTGCGCACAGCCTGGCTGAGGCAGAGGCTGCAGGCGCTGGTCCTGTGCCCCTCCCCAGATGCCAGCCCCTCCCTGCCTCTTCTCCTGCACAGAACCCACCCGTGGTGATGGGCGGGCTGGGGGGCCTGGGAACTGACAGGAGCCAGAGAAGGAGGTGAAGGTACTAGATACTGGGTGTGGGGGCGTTGTGAGCGATGAAAGGGGGCTGGACAGCCCCAGGCTAAGCCTCCTGGCTGGGCTCCTGCCTCCATTCCCAAGGAGCCCCCGTCAACCTCCGGGTCCCACACAGGCCCTGCTGCCCAGACCTCCCCCCACCCCCTCACCGCCTCCTGCCTCCCCCCTGCCCCCAGGGCGGGCTCTGGCAGGGCTGCCTCCTCTTCTCCCTCCCCCGGGCGAGGCTGGGGCAGACAAGGACGCCCAGACCCTGCCAGCCAGAGGAGCCCGCTTGCTGTCCAGCACCAGGGCGACCCGGGATGTGTCCCAGGGACCTTCTGGGCCTTGGTTCCCAGCTGACGAACTTCACATCTCAGCGGGCTGACTGAGTCAGAAGCCAGCATCTTCCAGATGGCCGTCCTTGGCTGCCCCATCCAACCTTGTCACAAACATTCCCGTCTTCCAGACCCCTGCCCTCTCCGGAGCCCTGGGTCCCCGGCTCTCCCTCTCCCGTCCCTCGGGCTGCCCTGGCTCCTTCCCCAGGCCCGGCTGGGCCCCAAGGACTGGCTCTGCAGGAGGGTGGCTCACAGGCTGGGGAAGGAGCCCCCTACCTCACAAGAGAACCACCTGAGAGACCGGCCCTTTCCTTCAGTCAGGCTTGCTCGGCGCGTTAACAGCAAGGGCGCGCCAGACCCCACGTGGGACCCGCATCCCTTCTCTGACCAGCAGCTCCTCTGTCTGTCCAGCCATGAATATTTTTACCAAACATTTATGGGCCCTGTTCCCATGTAAGGTCCTTTGGGGCCAGGAGACGCAGGCAAGAGCTACACGAGGAGCCCCAGGGGAAAGACTCAGGGCAGATGGGTAACGAATCAGTGGGGTTTGCGGTCTCCACCGCCCCAGCCCGGCCCAGGGCCAGCAGGCTACAGGGTGCTGTCATGATCACAGTTCCTGAGTGCACTGTCCCCCGGGGCCCCTCCTTCAATCCCCACAACCACCTGTGAGTAAGGGCTTCAATGACCCCATTTTACAGGTGGGGAAACTGAGGCATGAGACTATTTGTATTAGCTAGTGCTGTGTAACCAATTGCCTCAAACTTAGCAGCTTAAAGTGACTCCCAGCTACTATTTCCTGAGGGCTGATCGTCCTGGCAGACCTGCTGGGTCCTGCGCTCGGAGGCTCACAGACAGAAATCAGGGTGCCGGCCCACGGCTCTCCTTCTGCAGGCTCGGGGGAAGAATCTGTTTCCACACTCCTCTGGGTGGTTGGCCAAATTCAATTCCTTGCAGCTGTAGGACTGAGGTCCCGTTTCCTTGCTGGCTGCCCGCGGGTCCACCTGAGGCCCCCTGCCACGTGACCCCTCCATCTCTAAGCCAGCCACAGACGGCCTCACATGCTCGGGAGCCCTGCTCCTCAGTCTCCGACCCCAACCCCCAGACCCAGCTGTAAGGCCCACCCAGAAAATTTCCCTCATAAACCCAAAGTCAACCAGTCAGGGACCTCAATCCGCAAAGACCCCTGCTGCAAGTCACGTGACGCCATCATGGGAGCCATGTCTCTCCTACTCGCGTGCTCCCACGGCGAAGGCGGGGTCATCGGGTCCTGGAACTCTGCCAGCCCCAGAGGTTCAGTCACTTTCAAGGTCAAACCTGTGGTCACCAACGGAGGAGGCCGGGCTCCAGGGAACCAGCCCACCAGGGAGGGAGTGCCAAGCCCAGGCGAACAGGCACCAGGAGGCACATGCGTGTGGGAACCCCGGGGTCCACGTCAGAGCACGCCTGGAGAGCCGAGGAGGAGGCCAGGTGTGAGGGGAGCAAACACCCTGGCTGCAGAAGGGGGGCACACAGGGCCTTTGGGCTCACACCCGCCTCCAGACCCAGCATGTGGCTGTCCAGACAGGGGGCCAGCCGAAGATCCTGGGAGGTGCCGGGCAGAACTGAGGGGGCAGAGACCCCTGCTTCCTAGGCCCAATCTGCAGCGGTTCTTGGCGAGGCCAGGCCATCGAGAAGAGGCCCGGCTGCCTCTGCTGCTGCTGAAGTTTGGGAGGAAGGGGGTGGGGGTGGGGGGCTGCTGGGAGAGGGTCTCCACATTGACATGACTTTGGGAGAGCTGCTGTCCTTCCATCTGTGGGTTTCTTGTCTGTCCGCTCAAACGGCCACCCAGGAGGTAGGGCCTCTCTGCTTTGCTCCCCACGGGGCTCGGGGCTTGCAAGGTGCGCACAGCGCTTGGTCCAGGGCCGCGTGGTAATGACACTGGGACTGACCAACTTTGAGGCCACCACCTGCCAGTCTACCTGCAGAGCAGACTGTGCTCCCAGGGCTCCTCCGGAGAGAGGCAGGCCAGCAGACGGGGCCAGGCCCACGCAGGCCAGCCTTGTCCTGGGCCCGAGCTCCAACAGCCCCCGTACCCTGGGCAGTGGAGGCCACAGCTGCAGGGCTGGCAGCCTCCTGCCAAGAGGCGGGGGTGGGGGGCAGCTGCCCCCCTCGCTGTCCTGACCCCTGTAGGCTGTGATAGCCACAGGCCTCCACCAGCCGTCCTTGTCAGGTGTGTGAAGGAGAAGGCAGGTGGCGCGGGCCTCCTGGCACAGATGGAGCCTGTCAGCTGCCTTAAATTACAGCTCGCCCCCCCCCAGCCCGCAAGGCTGTCTCCTCCCTCTCTCCTTGTGCAGCCTCTCACTCATTTCCCTCTGCCCCGCCGGGGTTCTCGGCAACATCCAGAGGGTGTGGGACTCGCGGGTGGACGCGGGCAGGGATTGCTATGGCCTTGGCAACAGCAAGGAGGCCTTTCCAGGTGCCAGGCCCCGGGCTCAGGGCTTCCTGCAAATGCCGTCGCTGAACACTGGTTGGACCACCTTGGAACGCCCCCCTCCACCCCGAGCCGCGAAACACCCGAGGGGGTCTGGAGAACAGCATGGGCACCGTCCCAGCTGGAGGGGCTCCCGGTCAAGCCGGAAAACCAACAAAGTCAGGAGAGCTGGACGGGTGGGAGCAGGGGTGGGGTGGGGGGTGCAAACAGGTGTGAGCAGGGGGCCAAGAGCTCAGGAAGCTACCAGAGGAGGTGGGGAGGACCTGGGGCCCGAGGCCAGGCGGGATCCCTGAGCTGCTGAGCCCCCTGCCCAGCCCCTCTCCTCTCTGGCACCTGAGACGTTTCCTCCTTTCTCCAAGACGTGATCACAACCTGGCATCAGGGCTCTTCCCACACCTGCCTGTCACCTGTCCCCCACTCGTAAGCCCCCCCGAGAGCCTTGCCAGAGCCCCGGGATGCCTCTGTCTTCCACCTGTACAGAGGTTGTGTATCCGCGTCCTGAGGCGGCTGTAACCAAGCACCACGGATGGGGGGCTACCCGTCGGGCCTTCAGTCCCTTCCAGACCCGGGGGCTGCAAGCCTGAGATCTGGTGTCCGCAGGGCTGCTTCCTCCTCGGGGCTGAGCGGGAGTCTGGTCCAGCCGTCTCTCCTGGCTCCTGGTGTCCCAGGCCGGCCGCTTGCCGCAGGGGAGCTGAGCCAGCAGGAGATGCTCACCTCCCTCGCCAGGCCCCTCTGCCAGCCCCAGCCCCACACGCCCACGGGGAGACGTCCCGCCGGTTGTGGCCCGTTTGAGAAGTCCCTGGGTGGCCCTGGCCTGCCGCTGCCGGGCAGGGGCAGGTTCCAAGCTGGCCTGTTCTTGCCGGTGTGAGGAGGCTTTTCCTCCTCACTTGTCTCTGGAGCAGCTTCCCTTCTTCCCAGCAGAAGTCGCTGTGGGGTAAGTTTTGCTAACCCGGTCCCCGGAGGTTCCCTTGGGACCGCGCAGGGAAGAGGTGGGCGAGGGAGGAGCAGGTGGGAGGAGGTGCAGGTGGGCGGGGCTGAGAGCCGCGGGAGCTCGGCGGGAGCCAGAGGCTACCATGCTCACCAGGCCCGTGCCCGGCCGCCAGGGAGCCCAGGGGGCAACTCTGAGCTGATGCACCAGTGAGGACCGTTGTGCCGGACCAGGGCCATTGTCAACACCGCTACCCACCCATCCTGACCACTGAGACGCGCGGAGCATTAATGGAGCGCCTACTGCATGCCAGGCACAGGGCCCTGCTGTTCATGAGCATTCCCTCATTGAACGCTCCTAAAAGCCTGGCCAAGGAGACGGTGTTCGAACTTCCCTTTTACGGGACGGGGAGGCTGGGGCTCAGCACTATAACCGGATGAGCTGTCTGCTGGAACGAAGCCTCAGAGAGAGCGGATGATTCCTCCGCATCTTTCTCCACCCCCTCGCTCACAGCTATTCTCCGAGGGAAGAGATGCTTATCATACATCTCCGTTGGATCAAGATGATTGAGGTTTTGCCCCCCGGGGAGAATACAGAGCTTCTTAGTGAAGGACTCCAGATAAGCTACTGGCAATCACTCACACGCTTAGTGTGAATGAGCAGGTAGCATGAGGAGCTGTTAGGACCAGGTCCGCAGAGCCCTGGGTATCCAGGAGCCATCAAGCATATACAGAGAACCTCATACCGGATTTCAGGGGAGCTCCCTCAGTACGGGGGTGCACCCCGCAAGAGAGCCCCAGAAGGCAGCAAAAGGCCGGCCGGCCCTTCAGAAAGAGGAGCGTCCACCCTCAACGCTGCCCACCATGGGACCAGGGGCTACCTGGCAGGGATGCCGAGATGAGCCCCTGGTTCTGCCTGAGCGTTCCCTACGCTCCGGTCCCATCAAGGGCGCCTGGTCAGCCTGGAGGCAGGGGAGGCGGCTGAGGGGTTGGGGAGGTGAGGAGGGTGCAGCAGAGAGACCAGAGCCCTACAGACACGTGGAGCCCACCGGGCCGGCCAAGAAGGCCGTCTCCATCCCCAGAGGTCCTGCGGGAGGGTCCCCTTTCTGCCACTCCTCTCTCTAGGCGGGAAAGGGGTGGCCTAACCTGGGTGCGGGAGGGGAGGGGTAACCGTTCCAGGACTGCCCCCCATCTCCCCTCAGCCTCCTGTTTGTCAGGAGGGACCTGACTGAGGCTCCCTAAAGCCCTACCCTGGCCAGGAGGCCAGCAAGTGCCAGAAAGAACACACGGGCCAGTGGGAAAGAGTAGGGCTGTCTGCAGGCCTGGGGCGCTTCCCGGCCAGTCGTCCAGCCCGATCCCCGGCCACACCCCTCATCTGGGGGGCTCCGTTCCAGCCGCGCCCCGAGTGTGTGTCCCCAGGGCTGGGGGCTCCTGCTCGCTGTGTGCAGGGCCGACAGCAGACGCCACCATCCTCCCCAGAGGCCAGCTCTCAGACACACCAGCCTCCCCCCTCCTCTCTGGGTACCAAGGGGGCCCTGGTGACTTTCTGGGGTAACAGAGCCCTGGTGGGTGCCCCCTACTCCTCCCTTGCACCCCCCCACCCTGAACCCAGCGCTGAAATCCCAGCAGCCCACAGGGGTGGGGGGAGACGACCACTCGCAGTGCTTTGCTCCAAGTGACCTATTTCTAAAATAGAGAGGCGTTTGTGCATGCGTTGGGGAGGGGGGGGGGATCATGTGCCCGCACCCACCAGGCCTCCCGCTTCTGTAAAAGGAAGTAGCCAAGTCCAGCCAGGCTGTCCCTCCCTCCCCGTTCCTTTCCATTCTGCGCTCCTCCAGGGGTGGGGAGGACCTTCATGCCCCAGAACCTGGGGGTCTGGCCTTCAGTGCCCTGGGCCCTGGCTCAGCAAAAGAGCCGCGCTGTGCTGTTTGTGGTCCACCTGCTGTGTGTGGGGTTGGGGGCTGCCCCAAGGACCCAACTCATCTGCCTGGCTGTACATCCACATTACCTGGGGCACTTGCACAACTCCTGAGGCCTGGGCCCGCCCTGCCTGCCACCAGTTACAAGCACTCCCTGGGGGGGCCCTTGGGGGGGTCTGGGTCAGGCTTGTAGGCTGTCAGGGAGGGGCTTTATGGGAGGAGGTAGGGACTCCAGAGCTCAGGAGACCAATGACCTGACTTGGAAAACAGGTTGGAAATGAGGAGGAGGGGGCTGAGCGACCACAGGGGGGCCGTCTGGGGAGCCACCCACAGAGAGCCGACTCAGCCACCAAACCTCCCTGACCAGGACCAAAGGAGAGTACAACATCCCAGGACCAAGGACATCGGAATCCCCTCTGACTCGCCTGCTGGACATGGAGCCCTGCTGAGCGCCCCCACCAGGTCCTCTCGAGAACCTGACAGATGGGGGTGCTGCCCCCCTGGGGCTCACGGCCAAGGGACTCGGGGGAGGCGAATGAGCCAGGGCATGCCTGGGAGGGCTTCCAGGAGGAAGTGAGGCCGGAGCCCAGAGCTGCAGTGGAAGCCGTGCAGGCTGGGAACAGCGCGTCCCAGTGGAGGGAGGATGCCAGGCGCACGCCAGGCTGAAGGACGTGCCTTTCCGTCACTTTATTGTTTTCCCTTAATATTCTTGGCCCACGTGCAGTCAAGTCCTGGCGTCAGCTCCCACATTCACACCCCTTGGCTTCATTGAGAAGCTGTGGGTTCCCAAACAGCTCTCAGCTCTCCAGGCCTGCTCCCTTCCTCGCTGGGAGCCACCCCTCTGCACCTTCCGCTTCCAGCACAGATGTCCTCAGGAGCCCCCGTTCCTAGGTTGAGTGAGGGTAAGAATCACCTGCTAGCCAAAAATACCCACCCCGTGGCCCCTCCAGGAATGAGTGGGTCTCGCCCAGGACCCTGGAATCTGCATTAGGTGCTCTATGCTGATGAGCCCCCAGATCCTGGTAGCAAAGGCCGCCTCTCTATGGGCGCATCTGGGGCCCGACCAGCCCTGCGGACGAAGCCAGGCCAGTAAGCGGACACACCTCTGCTCCACCAGCCCTCTGCCCACGCGTGGGTATTTAGCCAGGACCTGCTGCTATGTGGGTGTGCACAGACCACCCCCCCACCGCCCCCACAGCTGAGCATGGACACGCGGTAGGGCCCAGGGCTTCCGGACGCTTCTCCCGGGGGTCAGACGCTCGCCTTCATGCGAAGGCTCATGACAGCAATGACCCAACAAATAAAAACGGTGATAGTCTGGTTGCAGCAGGAACGCAGACCCCAAACCGGTCCCGTTCTGTCCCTCCTACAGCCGACGCTCGAATGCAGCAGACGAGCTACTTCTCTGTGTGACTTGCCTGCACTCTTAGGAAATCGCATTCCACTGTGCCTTTTTTTTAGACCTGATGCTCCTATTTACGTTGACATCAACTACACCACGTAAATTCCTAAACCTGAACTCTTTGAAATCCATGGTTCCATTTCAAGCCAAGTTTATTTTCATTAATAAAAATCTTCAGAAAAAAGTCTTCAGTGAAGAAAGTCCCCCTTGGACACACCTTCATCGTAAAATCCTGGAGCTGGAAGGATGCGCGGTCACGTCCCATCTTCCCACCCCAGAAGGCAACGTCGCCTGCGCGGGAGGCTGACACTGCTGGCTCGCCCACACAGACTCAGGAGTCAGCAGTCGAACTCTTACCCACTGAGCTGGCTGCAGCCTCTGAATCCTTCTAGAGAATGCACTGGGCCCTGGTTCTGCCCCTGGGGTCGCTCACAACAGAGCAGCACTTTCAAGCATTCCACTTCCCCACACACAGCCCACCCCTAGGGCTCTCTTCTAGGTCCACTCCTATTTATCTGTGTCTTTCTTTGTGCCCACTGTTGATCTCAAGAGCTCAGGTGGGCTTAAGCAGGTTACAATACATCGGTATCATCACCTCCTATGATACACGCACTATACCTCTGTTAATGTGACCTGAGAGAGAGAGAGAGAGAGAGAGAGAGAGTGTGTGTGTGTGTGTGTGTGTGATCTGTATCACGTGCCCCAGTAACAAATTAATGAGATTCTCCTTCAGATAATATTTGGATTTATTAAGGGCCCTGGGTAAGTCCTAGCCTGAGGGTCAGTGTCTGGGGAATTTGGGAGCTCACAGCCACCGGCACCCAGGCTTCTCAGCTCACCTGTTCCCATCACAATGTTCATACTTACCTGTGCACATGCAGGGTCAGCCACCCCCACACCTAGGAAAGGCACCCCTCAGACATATAAGGAATCAAATCCTTCCTTTGTCATTGGGGCTGTGAGACCTCAGGCAAGTCACTGAACTTCTCTGAGCTTCAAGTCCTCATCCATAAGCTAGCAAATGGGTGCCACGGTGACAGCCCCCAGCTGGTGGGCACACCAGTAGCTCTCCATAAGTAGCCTCTCCCTCCTGTCTCCCGGGCTGTGTCATTCCCATAGACTTGACCACTCATCAATTCTCAGTAGCTGTGGGGTCCCAGGGATGACCCAGCTGTAAGCAGAAGGCAGGTGTCCCCTCCACTGTTGTTGGAAACGGGGAGACTAGAGAGAGAGAAACCCCAGGCAGATTAGGTGCATATCGTGGGCCATGGGACAGCACCTCCAAGAGCTGAGTTGATTGAGGGTTTCCAAGCTTTGAAATCATGTCTTCCTGGGCCAGGGTTAGTGAGCATTTTAATTGGATTTCCAAGCCCACCCATCCCCAACCAAGATGAATGGCACCGCCTGGTCCCCCAGCACTTGTCCACTGACATGACAGAGAATCACTTACCTACTGGCACTACAAGCCACAGATCAGACTCAGAGATAGCAAAGCAAGCCACAGCAGGTGCACGGGGCATCCGTGGAAGCCCCTCCTCCCCGTCAGACTCAGCTGCAAGGTGGCCTGTTGTGGGGCCAGCCAGGCTAGGGGGCTCCTCCCCAGTGCTCTGAAAGGACCTTGCCAAGGACCAGCCTGCTGGACGTCCCTGCCCATCCTGAGACCTGAGCACGGAGGTGCATTGCTCTGGGTGACCCTTCACTTCCCGGGGACACCCTGCTGGCTCCCCTCCAGGCTCCCCTGCACGGGGTGTTATGCACGTACTAGCCAGGGGTCTCTAGAGAAACAGAATCAGTAGGGTGTTGAGAGGTTTATACAAGAGGAGACTTGTCGCAGGAATTGGCTCACGCAGTTGTGGAGGCCGAGAAATCCCCTGATCTGCCGTCTGCAAGCTGGGAAGCCAGTGGTGTGATTCAGTCTGAGTCTAAAGGCCTGAGAACTACGGGGTCACAGGTGTAAGTCCCAGAGTCCGGAAGCCCAAGAACCAGGAGCTCCAACCACGGAGGGCAAGGGAAGATGGATGCCTCAGCTCCAGAAGAAAGAAAGAATTCGCCTTCTTTCACCCCTTTGTCCCATTTGGGCTCCCGATGGACTGGGTGATGCCCACCCTACTAGTGAGGGCTGGTCCTTTACTCGGTCTGCTGAATCCAAAGCTGGTCTCTCAGAAACACCCTCCCAGACACACCCAGAATAGCATTGTGCCACCTGTCTGGACGTCCCTTAGACCAGTCAAGTTGACGCATAAAATAAGCCATCACAATGGGCTTTTGTGAACATTTGTTTCTTCCCTATCTGCCCTGGCCTAAGAATGAACGTGTGCGTAATGAAGGTGCCCTGATGGTTCACGTGCTCCGTGGATGTGTGCGGGGACTCAGGGCAAGCTGCTCCTGCTCCCAGTGAGGGTGCCACTCCTCCGACAGTTGCCGTCCATCCTGGTGGACGTGAAGTGGTCTCTCCCTATGGCCCTGATTTGCATGTCCCCGAGGATCGGTGATGTGCAGCATCTTTCCGTGTGCTTATTGGCCATTTGTATGTCTTCTTTGGAGAAGTGTCTCCTCAAGTACTTTGCCCATTTTTGAATCTCGTTTGTTGTTATTGAGTTGTAGGAGATCTTTATATATGCTAGATATCAACCCCTGATCAGATATGTGGTTTGCAGATATTTGCTCCTTCTGTGGGTCGCCTTCTCCCTCGGGGATGGTGATCTGTGATGCACAAAAGTTTTCAATCTTAATCAAGTCCACTTTATCTATTTTTTTCTTTTGTTGCCTGTGCCGTTGGCATCACATCCAAGAAATCACTGCCCAACACGGAGTCACAAAGCTTTTCCTCTGTGTTTTCCTCTAGAGGTTCTATAGTTTCAGCTCTTACGTTTAGGGCTTTGATCCATCTTGAGTTAATTTCTGTATATGGTGTGAGGTAGGGCCCAACTTCACTCTTTTGCATGTGCATGTCTGGTTCTCCCAACACCATTTCCTGATAATCCCCCCATTGAGTGGTCTCGGCAGTCTTGTTGCAAATCGTTTAACCAGATATATGAGGGTTTATCTCAGGGCTCTCTACTCCATTGGTCTGTACATCTGTCTTTATGCCAGAACCCCACTGTTTTGATAACGTAGCTTTGTAGTAAGTTTTGAAATCAGGAAGCATAAATCCTCCAGCTTTGTTCTTCTTTCTCAATATCGTTTTGGGTGTTGGGGGGTCCTCGTGGTTTCATATGAATTTTGGGGTGGATTTTTCTATTTTCTGCAAAGAAGTCATTGGGATTTTGCTAGAGATTGTGTTGAATCTGTAGATGACTTTGAGTCGAATTGACATCTTGATGGGCAGTTCCTTTTTGCCCTGGACCCTTTCCACCTGCCAACCAGGTATAGAGTCCTCAGGGAGAGAAGACACCGCAGAAAAGCAGAGAAACTACTTTTCTGAGTCTTGACCTGCACAGTCCATTATAGCAGCCGCTAGTCACACCGGCCCATTCAAACATGCCAAATTCATTAAAATTCATTTCCCTGTCGCACAAGCCATATTCCGAGAGCTCGGCAACCACACGTGGCTGCTGGCCACCAAACCGGCTCCCACGGCTTACCAGACATTTCCATCACTTCAGAAAGTTGGGCTGAATGGTGTCATCCTAGACTTTTTGTTTGTTTTCTCTCCTCATTCCCGCAAAGGAACAACGAAAAAATACATGAAATCATCCTGTCACCAAGTCTGAGAGTAAAAACCAAATATGACCATTTTCTCTCTTTTAAGGCAGAACTATGAGATGATTTTTTAAAAAAAAGAGCATTTTCAGTTCAATTGTATCTAAATACACTTTATTACCTGAACACATCGAGATTTACAAGGGTTAGAAGGGCTAGCTAATTGTTGTTACTACGGTGACTCGTGTAGTCCGTTTGCCCAGAAATAATTTGCTGAGCATCTCCTGCCTGGGCTCATGTGACATTGATTGTGTGTTCTGTGTGGAGCTGGAATCGAAAACTGGGAAAACAGATCAATTCAGGGGCCAGAGAGCTACCACAGAAGAGGTGTTTGCATTAATTTCAGGGACTTGGGCCTGTGCGCTCTTCCTTTAATATGTGTGATAAGTGAATCCACCGGATTCAACTGAGTTGTTTGTGTTTGAGGAGCAGTTGCCTCCGTCCCATGGGACACATAGAGGTGAGCAGGTGAGTTTCCCATTTCAGGTGACCCTATGTTGGAGAACACTGGGCTGAAGCAAGACATTTGATTAAAAATACACAGTAGGGAAGAAATGGCGTCGACCAAAGAGAAATAGATGATCAGTTACTGATAATTTAAGACTGAGACTTCAAACCGTTACCAACGTATTCCTTTTTCAAGCGTAAGTGATGCACATTATACTCTTCTTCCAGAGTTCATCATTGTGATGCGCTCTGGCAAACACCGGTTATTTCTGTGGTCTGCTTCTGTGTTAGATTGTTTGTTTGTTTTTGTTTTGAGTCTACATGGAAGTGAGACTGTACAGTGTTTGTCTTTCTCTGACCTATTTCACTTGTTGTAATACCCTCTGGGTCTGTGCATGTTGTTGAAGATGACAGGACTCCATTCTCTGTTATGACTGAATGATATTCCATCTCGTGTGTGTATGTGTGTGTGTGTGTGTGTGTGTGTTTGTATACCACTTCTTTATCCATTCATCTGTCCATGGACAATTAGATTGTTTCCAAATCTTGCCTGTTGTAAATAATGTTGCAATAAACAGGGCTGCAGATATTTTTGCAAATTAGTGTTTTCTTTTCTTTTTATTTTTCAGATAAATACCCAGTAGTGTGATTACTGGATCATAGGGTAGCTCTATTTTTAACTTTCTGAGGAACTTCCATGTTGTTTTCCAGAGTGGCTAGACCAGCTTGCATTCCCACCAGCCATGTAAGAGGGGTCCAGTTTCTCCGCATCCTCGCCAAAACTTGTTTCTTGTGTTTTTGATTTTAGCCTTTCTGTCTGGTGTGAAGTGGTATCCTATTGTGGCGTCGATTTGCATGTCCCTGGTGGTGAGGGATGTTGAGCATCGTTTCCTGTGCCTGCTGGGCATCTGTGAGTCTTTGGAGAGAAGTCTGTTCATGTCTTCTGCCCATTTTTAAATCATGTTCGTTTTTTTCATAATATTAAGCTGCAGGGAGTTCTTTATATAGTTTGGCTACTAACCCCTGTTGGATGTATGGTTTGCAAAGATCTTCTTCCGTGCAGTAGGTGGCCTTATTGTTTTGTTGGTTGTTTCCTTTGCTGTGCAGAAGCTTTGGTTTGCTGTAGTCCCGCTTGTTAATTTTAGCTCTTGTTGCCCCTGCCTGAGGAGACCGGCCTGAAAACGCATTGCCAAGACCGATGTCAGAGAAGTTGCTGCCTCTGTTCTCTTGTAGGAGTTCTCAGGCTCCTGGTCTCACATTTGGGTCTGCCACCCACTTGGAGCTGATGGGTGTGTGCTGGGAGGTAGGGGTCCAGCTCCGTTCCCTGCATGTGGCTGTCCAGGCTGGACTTCCGTAAGGTGCAAGAGGCCCAAAGTGGAAATATAAAAATCCGCAGTCTGAATGGGCTGAGATTCTTCCCACAAAGTAGGGCCTCAAATAAAAATCAAGGCAATTATGGTCAGTTGTTGGAGGGCAGAGTTACAATTCTGATGGAGGGTGTGGACGTTGAGGAACTGGTTTTCATTATGAAGCAGGAAGGAAGGAGGGGGAATGGTGGACGCTGGTGGGGCCCACGGAGGACTTCTCGAGTCTACCTCTAACCCCAAGGAGCTGCAGGGGCTGCGGGCTCAGCCTGGCCCTGCGTGTACCCAGGCACAGGAGACCCAGACCCCGTTCTCTCCTTGCAAAGACCATCCTCGACAGCCCCACCTGTGTCTCCCCTACCTTCAGTGAACGGATGAGGATTCCCCGGTCCTCCTGTGGTCGGCACCAGGTGGCTGCACCCACTGCCCCCTCCAAAGCGGAGCCTCCTACAGCAGCCCCGTCCCCCCAAGTCTGCCCCATGCCCCTTCCTCTTCGGCCGACAATATAAGGTGTGAGCTGCAGGGCTGTGGCTCGCTGGCCTGTCCCCGGACACTCCCAGGCCCTGGCAGCTCAGGGGAACAATGACGGTGAAGGGCCTGACTGCAGCACACACCCACGTCTGGGGACAGTGCCAGGTCCCCCTCCAGGAGCTGTGTCTGGGAGGACTGCCCCACACTCGTGGCCAAACTCCTCCGGAGAGGGCCAGATGGAAGGCCCCTCAGGCCTGCAGTGACAGACACCGCTTCTCTCCCAGCCCAGACAAGGCTGTGGTCGTTCCCTGGCCAAGGCACACAACGGGTTCTAGGTACACTTTCAGAGACTTTGAAGGCATCGACATTCATGCTCGTCCAGCTTCTGCCCTGCTCTCTGCAGTCCCATGGGTAGCCTGGGCATCCACGGCTCCCTTGTCCTGAGCTGGACCGACGGAGCTGTCACCCCAGCCTCGGCGGATGACCTATGTCCAGAGGCACCCCCGTGTTCTGGGAGCCGTACCTCTGAGGGCTTTGGTCCCCTGGCCTGGCCCTGGCAATAAGACCCCAGGTAACCAGGACTGGAAGCATCTCTGAAAAGGGCTGGAGCTGATCCTGCACACGCCGGGCCCTCCCCAGAGCCCTTACAAGGCCTGGCACGCGTCTCTGTGCAGGCCAAGCCGGTCCGGTCCCCGGTCACTTCGTTCTGATGTGCAGACCATACTTACTTTCAAATTGTTACTTACCAATTATGTGTATACACTTTTTCATTGTCCCACTGACATGCTTTTTGAAGTGTAATTATATTCTGTAAAGTCCATCCTTTTCAGGGGATAGCTGTAAGAGTTTGGACAAATATGTAGAGCTGTGTAACCACCACCACAGTGAGGTGAAGAACCGTTGCGGCAATCCTCAGGATCTTCCTGGTGTCTCCCCGTATGGTCAGTCCGTCCCCAACCCCAGGCCCTGGCAAAAACCGACATGCTTCCTGTGCCTACACTTTGCCTTTCCCAGAACATCAGGAGAATCCCACCGTACGTAGATGTTCACATCTGGCTTCGACCCCTTGGAGTGCATTTGAGATTCATCCGTGTTGTCGCGTGTGTCTGTGATTTGCTCCTTTGATGGTTGGCTAGTTTTCCACTGAAGGGACGTACCACACTTTCTTGACACCCTCATGTTGAAGGACATTCGGTTGTTTCAGTCTCGGATGATTACACATCAAGCCGCTGCAAGCATTTTCATGCAGGCTTTGTGTGGGCGTAGGTTTTCATTCTACTTGGGTAAATACCCAGAAGTGGAACGGGCGGGTCCATGGTCAGTGTATGCTTTCCTGTATGTGGAACCACCAAACTGTCATCCCGGCTGGCTGCACCACTTTGTGCTGCTTGCCACCAACCCCCCGCCCCCCACGCCCCGCCGGCAACGTGGGAGGGCTCCGTTGCTGCCCACCCGGGCCAGCCCTGGGGCGTTCCAGCCATTCTAACGGGTGTGCACTGCTATGTCATTGTGCCTTTTATCTGCAATTCCCTAATGACCAAAGCTGTCCCCTGTGCTTATTTGCCTCAGGTATACCTTCTTTGGTAAGATGGTCACTCAAATGTTTTGCCCATTTTTTATTGGGTTGTTTGATTTTCTTATTGAGTCTTGAAAATTCTTCATAGATTCTGAACACCAGTCCTTTATCAGATACGTGTTTTATAAACATATTCTCTTAGCCTGTGGCTTGTCTTCTTGTTCTCCCAACAGTGTCTTCGAAAGAGAAGTTTTTAATTTTTTTTTAAATTTTTATTGTTATGTTAATCACCATACAGTACATCATTGGTTTTTGATGTAGTGTTCCATGATTCATTGTTTGTGCCTAACACCCAGGGCTCCATGCAGAACGTGCCCTCCTTAATACCCATCACCAGGCTAACCCATCCCCCCACCCCCCTCCCCTCTAGAACCCTCAGTTTGTTTTTCAGAGTCCATCGTCTCTCATGGTTCCGGAAGTTTTTAATTTTTTTAAAAAAGATTTTATTTGTTTATTTGTCAGAGAGAGAGAGAGAGCATGAGCCGGGAGAGAGGCAGGCAGAGGAAGAAGCAGGCTCCTTGCCCCACAAGGTGCCTGACGTGGGGCTCCATCCCAGGACCCTGAGATCATGACCTGAGCCAAAGGCAGACGCTTCACCGACTGAGCCACCCAGGTGTCCCGAGAAGTTTTTAATTTTGATGAAGTGCTGAAGTCTCATTTATCATTTTATTCTGGTACAGATTGTGCTTTGGTATTAGAGCTAAGAAACCACGGCCCAACACAAAGTCATAGAGATTTTCTCCTATGTTTTTCCTAGAAGTTGTATAGTTTTATGTCTCACATTTAGGTCTGTGATCCATTTCGAGTTAATCTTTGGCTAAGTGCAAGGTGTGGACCAAGGCTTATGTATTTGTCCACATATATGTGTGTTTACTTTTGCATGTGGATATCCAACTGTTTCACTACCATTTGCTAGAAAGATTCTCCTTTCTCCATTGAATTGCTTTGGTATCTTTGTCAAAAGTTGATTGACCATATATGTGTGGGTCTGTTCCTGTCCCGTTGATCTTTGCGCCTGTTCTCCTGCCAATACTGCACAAGACTGATTTCTTTAACTTTAGAGTAAGTCTTAAAATCAAGCAGTGTGAGTTTTCCAATTTTTTTTTTAAACAGTTTTGGCTATTCTAGTTACTTTGATTTTCCATGTAAATTTTAGAATCAGCTTGTCACTTCCTATACCAAAAAATCCTGCCAGAATTTGGATTGAGATTGCACTGAACCTATTGACCAGTTTGAGGCAAATTAACATACAGTATTAAGTTTTTCTAATTCATGAACATGGTATGTCTCCATTTGTTTATGTCTTCTTAAAAAAGATTTATTTATTTATTTGAGAGAGAGAGTGCTTGTGGGTGCCTAAAAGTGTGGGGGGGAGGGGCAGAGGAAGAAAATCTCAAGCAGACTTCCTGCTAAGTGGAAGGGGGGTGGGGGGTGGGGGGGCTCAATTTCACGACCCTGAGATCATGACCTGAGCCAAAATCAAGAGTCAGAGGTTTGGGCGCCTGGGTGGCTCAGTTGGTTAAGCGACCGCCTTCGGCTCAGGTCATGATCCTGGAGTCCCGGGATCGAGTCCCACATCGGGCTTCCTGCTCGGCGGGGAGTCTGCTTCTCCCTCTGACCCTCTTCCCTCTCGTGCTCTCTATCTCTCATTCTCTCTCTCTCTCAAATAAATAAAATCTTTAAAAAAAAAAAGAGTCAGAGGTTTAACTGACTGAGCCACCCAGGCACCCCTCTTTATGTCTTATTTGGTGTTTTTCATCAGTGTTTTGTATTTTCAGCAAATGGACTTTTTGCATATTTTGTTAGATTACATTTAAATGTTTCTTGTACTTTGGTGTACCAAGGGTAGATGGAGATTGTGACAATAATGGTGGTAGTGGGGACGATGGTGGTGATGGTGATGATGGGGATGTTGATGATGGTAGGAGGAGAGTGAGCGAGGGGCGCAAACCCTGGACTCACACCCTGTTCTGACTCCAAAGCCCAAGCTCATTCCAGCATATCATACTGAAATCTTTATAATCCCCCTTCCAGCATCCTCTATATCAGTGGCTTTCAACCTTTTAACCTCAGGATCCTCTGCATTTAAAAAAAAAATTATTGGGACCACAAAGAACATTTGCTTCTATAGATTAGTCTCTCAATGTTTACTCTAATTTTTAAAAAACATATTTAATCATTCACTTAAAAATAACAATGGAAAACCCATTGTGCTAATATAAATAATGCATTCTTTATGAAAACTAACTATATTTTCCAAAATAAAAGTATTTAGTGGAAAGAGTGGTATTGTTTTACGCTTTTTTGAGAGACTTTTTAATGTCTGGCTTAATGGAAGCCAGCTAGATTCTCACATCTGCCTCCACGTTCCATCTATTGCAATATCACATGGTTGTAACCTCTGGAAAGCTCCCCTGTAGGTTGTAAGAGAATAAAGGTAGAGAAAGGCAAATAGCACCCTGGAAGTATAATAATTGCTTTCGTGGGAGCGCCTGGGTGGCTCATTCGGTTAAGCATCTGCCTTCTGCTCAGGTCATGATCCCAGGGTCCTAGGATCGAGCCCAGCGTCTGGCTCCCTGCTCAACAGGGAGCCTGCTTCTCCCTCTGCCGCTCCCCCCCTGCTTGTGTTCTCACGCTCTCTCTGTCAAATAAATAAATAAAATCTTTTTTTTTAAAAAATCGCTTTCATGTTTTGGGCCCCTGGAAGGTCTCAGAGACCCCCCAGGAGGGTTCCAAGTGCACACTTTGAGAACTCCTGCTCTAGATCCCCCCAAAGCAAGTTAGACAATCACAGCGGAGGGGTGTCCTGGTGCTTCTTCAGGAGCAGCAAAGGCACCCCAGAGCTATGTGTTCTCGGTTACCTTCCCAGGATGTTGCTGGGCTTCTTGTTTGCCTCTCAGTGGACAAGTTATGTCTTCAAACCAAGACCCAGTCCTACAAGAGAGTGGTTGGTGAGCGGTGTCCCGTTGAGGGGAGCGGCGAGTGAGCCCACCACCAGAGCCAGCACTGCGAATCTGCAAAGCCACCCTCCCCGGGACAGGTGTCCACATCCCAAGAGGAAAGGGAAGCACCCCGCTCAGTCACATATACCCAGCAACCGCTCTGCCTGCAGAGTCCCAAAGACAGATCCCGCCTCGGATACTCTTCTTTTAGTGCTCACTGTCCGTGTGTCAGCGGGCAGCAGCTCCAGGCCCATCCCGGACACGGAAGAGAGGATGTGCCAGATTCCCCATGGGTCTCCCAGAGGCAGGCTGTAGAAAGCCGGCCCTTGGCCCCAGAGTGGGCTTGCCAAAACCCGTGCCTGGGGACGTTGGGTCACCCCCAGCGGAGCAATGCTTACCAGACAGAGGGGCAGCCCCCAGGGAAGACTCAGGCCTTCAGGGCTCCAGGGAAAGCCCTCCCTGCTCATTCTATCCTCTCTATCACTGGGCAGGGAGGGCAGGGGATGGGCATCCTGTCTGGATCTGCTCTCGTCAATGGCTTCCAGGACCCTGACGCTGTGAACTCACGTGAAGACTCAGAACAAAAGCGTTTAGAACAGGAAAGAAGTACAAGGTACCATGGACTGGCTCAGCAGTACAAGCACTGCAGGTGTTCGACGGTTAGCTGCTCTAGTGGGGTGACGTGTGTCCCCCAGAAAGACACGTCCACATCTGGACCCCCGGTACCTGTGAATGTGACCTTATTTGGACCTAAGGTGTAATTGCAAGTGTGGTTAAGGGTTTCCAGATGAAATCATTCTGGATGATCTTGGTGGACCCTAATCCAATGACTGTGTCCTTATAAGAGACAGGAGAGGGAGATTCGAGATGCTGATATAGGAGGTGGGCAGGGAGAAGGTCATGGCCGACAGAGGCAGAGGTTGGAGGGATGCATCCACAGGCTGGGAGACGCCAAGGATTGCCAGCACCTCTTCCAGGTGCATCCCAGCTTCGGAACACTGCTCTTGCTGGGGGAAGAGGTCTCTAACAGGCAGTAGAAGTCCCAGCTCAGCTGCAGGTGGGCCCTGTGGGAGCCTGCGGCTGCTGGTGAGTGAGCTGGCCCTGCCCTTCCGGGCATCGTCCACCCTCAGGGCATTTCCCCATGCCCGCCACCCCACCTCGCAGCTGTGCCCACCGCGGTCCTTCTCCCTTCTCAATGCCGACTGCTCCGGAGGATGCTGGCTGCAGGCACTCACCCCACGCAGGAGGGTCAGAGGACGTGTCTGCTGGCCCGGATTTCCACCTGCCAAGAACCGACCCTTAGGCGTGCACAGGGGTCCAGGCACGGGTACATCAGCACGTCCACTGGCACTCGGCACCCCTGCTTCTCATGAGCCCCCAAAAGCCACGCCAGCTTCCCCAGAGTCTGGATATGGGGGTGTGCCCTATAAATAGCACCTTCTTGTCCCCCCAGGTAGGAGAACGAGAACTGTCAGCAAGAGAGGAGGAAATTACCATCAGGTGTTTGCCTGGCCCCTGGGCTCGGATGTGTCTTTCTGGAAGATGGGAACGTGTGCAAGAGAGACAGACAGAGGAAAGAGGGAGGGCACGTGTGAGGGCCACGCAGGCAGCAGGCCCGTTCAGGGAGCCCCGGCATGGTGGCAGTGGCCGCCCCCGCCCCCCGCCCCAGCCTTCCGAAGGGAGATTCTGCTGCTGGACTTCCCAGGTTTCCCCGAGAGAACAGAAAACGGCCCCTGCTTAGCCCCGACACCTGCTGGGTGACTCAGCTCCTGAAGACATCAGCACACGGTGTCTCCGTGGGGAGAAGGAGCGCCACGTCAGGGGACACGGAGCCTCCCTGCTCCTCCCCGGGCCCCCACCTCCTGCTCCACCTCCCACCGTGGGAGCTGAGGCCGCAGACACCAGTCCCACCCAGTCTGGAGGAGTGGAGACGGGGAGCCTGCCTCCTGCCCCAGGGAGGGGAGGGTGGGACATGACGCCAGGGGGCCCGCCTCAGCCTGTTCCCAGCTGCCTGGCCCGAGCTGATGGCCTACCCTCCCTGCTGCGGGGAGAATGGTGACCCCCACCTACGGGGAGCAGGGGATGCAGTGGGGTCACACGCAGAAAATGGGACCACGGTGCCAGGCACAGAGTGAGAGACGGATAAATGCCACAGTTGTTTTTATGATTAGCTGCTGTGTTCTGGAGACCATGCAGGCTCCAAATTCAACATAACACACCGCGTGTGGGGGTTACCTCAGCCCCACGGCCCAGGTGAGGAAACAGACTAGGGAGTGCAGGGTCTCACAGCAGAGACGCTTCCAGAGCTGTCCCTGAGTGGCCCGTAAGTTCTGCAGGCCACGCCCCCGGGGTGGACTTGCCCTTGGGGAGCAGGGAGGGCCGATGGGCCCAGGCCCACCTGCCCCGCCCAAACCTCCAGGTTGTTCCATTGCTGCCCAGAGCAACAGGATCAGGGCCCAGCTAGGAGTAGGGGATCCCACGCACACCCGTACGACTTGGGCCTCAGTCTCCACAGCTGAAAAATGGGGAGAAATTGTACTGCAGCCTCTGCTGGCTCAGAAAGCGTAAGTAAGGATGCGCCGGCACCGCACCTGGCTCAGCTCTCCCCCCGCCGGGGACCTCGGCCCGTCAGCGCCTGGCCCTGCAGAGGCCGGAGCCCCCGGCAGCCCCTCCCTGCAGGCACCCGCTCTGAAACGGGCCCAGGTGTGTTCTGTTGTGTCCGGCTACCCTAACCCTTGCCAGGGAGTTAGTCAGGTGTAGCGGGAGGGGTGGGGGCTTGCAAGGGTTGCTCCCTAAGCCTGACTAACTAGGGACAGGGTGTAGAGGTTGGAAGTGAATCCTCACTCACTGTGAGAGCTTGGTGACTCACGTCCCTGCTCTGTGCCTCAGTTTCTCCCATTTGTCAAACAGAGCTGATCACAATAGCGCCTGCCTCATATGGTGGCTGGGTGGTTTAACTGAGTCAATGTGTCTAGAGCCCCTCAGTATGGAACATGAGATAGGGTGGGGGTTTGTCAAAGGAGATCTTGGGGGGCTGAGCAATCCCCAAGGACCGGCCAACCACCCAGAACGAAGGCCTGACCCCAACAGTTAAAAGTTTCTTCATTCCAGAGCAGGGATTCTGGGACCAGATTGTTCCTGTTACAGGATGCAGTCCTGAGTGGCGATGGGTACCTAGCGGCATCCCTGGCCTCCACCCACTAGAGGCCAGCAGTAGCCCCCCCCCCCCAGGTTGTGACAACCAAGGACGTCCCCAGACATCGCCAACGCCACCTCCGAGGGGAGGCTGACATTGCATCAGGCTTAACTTTCAACTGTACCCTCCTTGCCCAGGAGTGAGGTCCACATGTGCAAAGGCACTTGTACACATCTTGCTTCTCACGGGCAGATCTGTCTGACCCTAAAACCAGAACTGAGAAAGAAGCCAGTGGCTCTGGTGTAGAGACACTGCAAGTTCTTCCGGGGTTCAGCTCAGAAGTCGGCTCCCACCCTGGGGACGCGGGGATGCTCAGGCCAGGGGAGGAAGGGAAGCCACTCCTGTTGGCCCCATTTCCAGGTGAGGAAACCAAGGCAGAGCATTGCAGGGCCTTGCCCACACCCCCACGGCTCCTAGGCAGCTAGCCCGCCCCGCTCTGCTCAGCCCCGAGCCCCTCCTCAGTGTCGTTTCCTGCACCGACCACAACACACATATACCACCTCCATTTGACAGGTGGGTAAGCTGAGGCCCGGAGGAACAGGTCACCTGCCCAGGGACTGAGCTGCTTTCTGGAGCATGCTGTCTCTCCAAAACTAGGCAAGAAACTGGAAGGGGGGCTTTCTGGAAGAGTCCAGAGCTGTTTCCAGCAGGGTGGTACCTTCCTTGCTTTCCATGCAGCCACTTGCTGATCCATCCCAGTGAGCCTGGCTCCACCCTCTGACCCACTCCCCCCTTTGTCACCTTGGGGGGGTCATTTGACCAGGTGTCCCTTTGACCTCTGCCCTCAGCAGTCTCATTTCGTGAAATCACGCTGGCTTCAAATAGCCAGCCACACCGGTGACTGGAAACTTTCCCTACGTTGGCCCCTGAGACCTCTGCCCCAGGGGAGAACAGCTTTGTTTTCTTCCTCAGTCCCCTGTGCATTGGCCCGGCAAGGAGCAATTTGCCGGGCTCCGGGCCACCACAGCCCAGCTTTGTGCAGAGGCTTCGGAGAGTGAAGAGTAGTCCCGGCCGGTGTCCGTCAACTCCCGCACAGTGCACCGAGCAGACCCTCTTCTGAAGGGGGAGCCGCTTGTCACAGGCCACTGAGCGGGGGCCCACTATGACCCTGAGCATCTTGTCTGAGCAGTTCTGCATCCGAAGGCCTTGCAAGGTGACTATAGGGTGGGAGCAGGCTTGTCCTGGGGATGAGCTCAGAGCAGGCCAAGGCACTACCCCACCTCCAGCCCATGGCCCCTCTGATAACCATCAGTGGCTGGCGCTTCTGTGCCCCCGGGGGGACCACCACCTGGTCTAATGGGTGCGCATGGTGCTGAGGCTGGGGTAAGGGGTTTGGTCCAGGCCACCCACCTGGCTGGTTGGGGGCAGAGCCAAGGTAGACAATGGCTCCCCCCCCCCCGAGTGCCCTCTCCAGTCCCAGGGCCTGAAGGGGACCCCACTGGGCAGCCGAATATCCCAGGCTTGTTCCACAGTCCTGCCTGGTGGTCCTGCTGCATCCGCCTGACCATCAGGCTTGGCGGCTACTCTTGGGGCACTCTTGGCCCAACATAAAATGAAACGGTGGAAATGCACCTGTGGGCCAGAAGCTTCAGATGTGGGAAAGGAGGCTGGGGCTCAGCTGAGGATCAGTCCCATCCCTCGGAAGGGAAGGGACTGAGTGAGGGTTTCCATTTGGAAAAGGCTCTGTGCCCTTGCATGTCCTACCTCGTCTGGGGATGCCTGGAAGGGGCCCAGTTCACCCCGTCTTGGCCTCCGAGGGATAGATGCTATCCAGAGGCCCCTGGCAGTTCTGAAGACTGAGGTCCTAGAGCGCCTCAGCCTGGGGGCCAGGGCTGGGGAGACCCTGGGGCCAGCGAGGAGCTCACACCACTTTAGGGCCTATAGGTGAGGGGTTGGGGAAGACCCTCACCTCCTCAGCTTCCACCCACAGAATGAGTGCTTTTCTATACAGGAGGGCCTCAGGGTCTAAAAAGGCCTCTGGGAGCAGAAGGATGAGGGGGCATACACAGAAGGAAATCTGCAGGAGGGTGGGTTCCCAGCAAGAGTCCTGAGGAGGAGGTGCTGTTAGAAACATGAGGTGTGACCTAGGGGTCCTGTTTAGCATACCTGTAGGACAAGGACAAAGGGCTCTGGTTTCCGGGGTAACTCATGTTCTGGTGGCTTCTGTCGCTAGAGGAAAACTGATGACAATTTCTGGGTCCCAGGGAGAGAGAGGGGGCACCCTGGACTGTGGCTAGGGTGGGCTGGAGGCCACCAGGCATCTGTGACCATGGCACTCTCTCGCACCGTAAATGGGAGGACCCCTCCAGGCTGCCCCTGACCCCACCTCGGCTCAGCACCATCAACCCTGCCCAGCGGCCTGACCTGCGGCAGCGGCAGCGGCACACCAGACCCGGCCAGGGAGAAGGGGGGCAGTGGAAGCCTGGGGTCCCTGTGAGGCGCTCCAGCGCCACGGATCCCGCCCGGGGTTTTGTGGCCGCCGAGCCCTCCCCCTCCCCCCTGCGGCCCCCTCCCTCCTCCTCCCTGCTCCTCCCTTGCTCCTTCCTCCAGCGCCCTCCCTCCTCCCCGCCCCCTCCCCTCCCCGATCCCTCCTCCCTCTGCCGCCGCTCCCTCCCAGGGCTCCGCGGTTGGATCAGTCCTCTGGCATTTCCTGCAGCCGGGCCGCGCCGCCAGCTGAGCTCCGCGCGCCCGGCCCGCCGGCACCGAGTCGCGGCACGGTAGGGGCAGGGGCGCGGCGGCCGGGGAGGGCCGGGGTCGGCCGGGGAGGCGGCCGGGAGGGCGCGGGGAGGGGCCCGGCGGGGCCGCGGCCGAGAGGGCCCGGAGCGTCCGGCGCGCCGCCGGCGGCCGGCTGCGGGGGTCGGGGAGCCCCGAGCCGCGGCCCGCGGGGGCCCGGGGACTTGGGCTCAGCCCGGCGCGCCCCGACAGCGGCCTGGCGGGGAGCCCCCGGGGGGCGCGGGGCGGGTCGCAGGCTCGGGCGGGCGGGCCGGGGCGCGGGTGGGGCCCGACGTGTGGAGCGGCGCGTGCCGACCGCTTCCCGCTTGTCGGGACCTCCAGGAGCGGGGCCTCGGGGGTGGGGGGCCTGGCCGTGCGCGCCCCCAGCCCGACCAACCCTGGGTCGGGTCTGCATCCCGCGTCTGGCATCGATCGCCGCTGTAGGCTCCTAACGCCGGCGGCGGTGTCTGGGCCCACAGAGTGGGAGGCTGCCTGGGCTGAGGGCGGACCCCTGCCTCACCCACCACCCACAGCCACCATCTCTAGGCCACTGACACCCTAAAGATAGGGTCGTAGCAAGTGTTGGGGGGGCGGCAGACGTGAGTCTACCGGAGGGTCCCCTGCCCCTGAGGATCCCCGGGAGGGTGGGAGGTGTGGGGGGGCGCTGTGAACAACCCCCGGGGGTCACTCACCAGCATGGGCTCCCCAGGCACTGCCCCTCCCCCTTGTGGGCTGCCTGCCCTCAGGAGCCAGCTGGACTTGGGATTTGGAGTGTCTGGGGCTGTGGACAGGTCCTCGGGTGAGGTAGGCTTCTCTGCCCCACACATCCTTGAGCGGAGCCAGGCCAGGCCTTGCTGGAGCAGCTGGTTGGATTTCTGCTCCTTTGCCATCTTGGGATTTTACGAACTTGCTACTCTGTCTACACGAGTATTTAGATACATGTCTGCCCTTCTGCCTGAACCCCTTCAAAATGCCTTTGACAGGTGGGCCGCTGGGATTGTCCCCAGGTGCAGCCCCCAGGCCAGGGACAGGCTCAGGGTGTCACAGCTAGGGACGTGGGCACAGCCTCTGGGTTAGATGTGTGTGTCCTTGGATCTGCGTGTGCGGTGTGGATCCAGGTCCCAGAGCGCAAAAACCCTGCCCGCAGCAAGAGCAGGCTGAGTGGTCTTTCGGCTGTGTTTTTCCTCCCGTTCCTTGGTTTTGCGGGGCCCTGAGGCTCCTCGAACTTGACAGGCTTTGCAAGCAGCAGGCAGTCCAGGGGCATCTGAGGGCCCCCCTTCAGGCTTCAAGCTCCCGAGCTGCAGATCCTATTGTCTGCGGCACGTGTGCGTGTGCGGGGCAGGGGCCGCGGGGTGCCAGGGAGGAGGCATCCAGTGGGTCTGTCTGCTGTGTCTTACCAGGCTGTATTTAGAAAAGTGACAAAGCAGATGGGCCAGGCAAGGGCCCTCTGACCCGCCTCGTCATGGGAAATGGGGGGGTGGCTGTGCAGAGGCCTGGGCAGGGCGTCCTGGAAGCCAACCGAAAGCTCCTCCTTCCTGGGCCCTGGGGTTCGGGGTCTGCGACGAATCTGTTGTCTTCAAAGCTCTGCTTCTGGTTCTTGACAGAACGCCGAATGCAGCCCTTCCCCCTTAGCATGGTATTTACTATGCTGAGAATGTCCGGGATCCATGTCTGTCCTGAAAGCTCTCTTCCCGGAAGCTTCCTGAGCCGGGAGAGTAACCTGACAGGCTACGCTTGCTCTCTGAGGGCAGAAACCCTCCGTGAGGAGCCGCTGGTTTAAAGACTCCTGTGTGTCTCTGGCAGCTGTGTTTTGGGGGCTTGTGCTTTCTGCCAATTCTGTGGTTGAGCCAGTGTGAGTGTGCATGCACGCACACACGCGGTGTGCAGGTGGAGGGGATCTCACTGAAGGGGACAGAGGCACGCCCCGCCCCCTTTCCCATTTGTTGTCCCAGCGACAGGTGTGCAGCCGCAGCTGAGAAACCGTGCAGACCCAACTCTCAGTTGCAGGGGTGAGGTCTGAACTCCAGGATGGGGGCTGCAGAGGGCCGAACACAGGGTTGCACAGTGTGCGACAGGAGGACCCAGACATCCTGACATGAAGGGAACTGTCAGACGTGGTTCCCCCGTGGGGCCCCTGGGTCGGGTGCCTGGGAGTGGCAGGGCTGGGGTTGTGCAGAAGGGCAGTGCCACTGTGACCTCCCAGTGGTGGCCAGGTGTGCTGCCCAGGAAGGTCCTCGAGCTGCTCACAGCCGCCCCGAAGGAACAGGATACTGTTCTGGGGGCCGAATTTGCCCCGTGACCTACCAAGCCTACAGGTCTAGGAAACAGAACTTACCACCGAGGGATGAGCCCTCTGAGGCTTTGCACTGGCCTGGGCTGGGTTGGTGACCCTCACGGGGCTGGCCGCTCGTCTGGGGAGATGTCTAAGCAGATAGTGGATCTTCTGCAGGGCAGGGTAGTGATGGTTGTTGAATACAAAGAACTTGGACTTCGGAGCGGGTGCTTCCAAGCCTGGGCCCCGGGAGCGTGTGCGGCCGGGTGTGAATTTGGCTTCTGCTGGCTTGGCGTCTCTGCCAAGGGGAGTGGGCACCAGCCGTGTGGTCAGGACCTGCCCATCGGGGAAGCAGGGCTCGGGCAGGGCCAGGGGCAGAACAATGGGTCCGGCCTAGAGTTCTTTGCCTAGCAAGGTAGCTGGGGAATAAGCCGCCCAGAGCAAGGAATGTTGCAGGCCCAAGGTGTGGGGCAGCCTGCAAGAGCTTTAGGCATCCACAGGGAGGGAGTCCCCACAACCAGGATCACAGATCCGGGAGACGCGGGAGCAGGGGGTGCACGATGACCCCTGGGAAGGGCCTCGGAGCTGTCCGGCCTGGCCCTGGGGAGGCCCAGGGCCACCGAAGGACGAGCAGCATTGTCTAGGCCATCAGGCCAGGGAGAGACAATCCCCACCACTCAGGACAGGAGCTGGTTGGGTGGCTCTAGGGGCTCTAGGACCCCCAGGGGACCTTTGTTGTGACTCTCCAAGCCAGTCGTTCGCTAGCCTCTCTTCTGTGCTGGGCTCTCCTCCAGCAGCTCAGACCACACCAGCCACCCAGCAGGCTCCAGTCTTGCCCTTCTGGCCCTCCAGCCAACAGCCAGCATGATCTAAAGTATAGACTGCATCCCACGGCCTACCTGCGTAGGGTCCTCTGTGATTCTCACCGATCTCTGAATAATTCCAGACTCCTTTCTGGGCCCCGCAAGGCCCTGGGCAGCCGGGCCCCTGCCTGCCTGTTAGCTCCCCCCCACCCCTGTGCTCCTGTGCATGGCCATCTAGCCCCAGGCCCAGCCTCTGTTACTCTGGGGCCTTTGCATTCCCTGTTCCCTCTGCCCTGGGTGCTAATGCCAGCCCTCAGCTCGGGTGTCACGAGCCCCTCTGTCCCTGACAAGGTGCCGATTCCAAGGTAGCTGTGCTTTGTTTTCCTAGCAGCACTGCTCCGTGTCCAGATTACCTCCATGCTGTTTGTTTCATTGAATGACTAGATGTGGAGAAGGCAGCCGGCCCAGAGCCAGGCCCACGACGGGTGCTGTTAGCACGTGTGGTCATTGTGCCCTGTTGCCTGACTGTGTGCTCAGACCCTGGCACGTAGTAGGTGCCCTGTGCTCACATGAAGCCATAGGGTTGTCCTTGTCCAGGGAGCCAGCGTCTTAAGCATGATGCTCGTTCTGCACCCCAGTCCGGTCCCTGGCTTCCCTAGATGGCTCACCTTCGAAAGGCCCAGCTTGCTGCCCTGCCCAGGGCGCCTGCCCTTCCTGAATTATAAATAGAACGCATGCAGTGGCTTACCTGGGAGGGATGCCTGCTAGTGAGGTGGACGTCCCCTCTGATCCTGATGGGAACGAAGGACTCGGGGAAGATGAGGCCCCTACAACTGAACAGAGTCCATCCCATGACGGGGAGTTTTATGAGGCGTAACTGAGACCGGGAGGAGGGATCTGGGAATACCCCGTCCCACAGGTTACTTCCCTGTCTAAGGCCACGGGAGTCTGGAAACCAGGCAAAGGCCACACTCTGCTGTGGAGACAGGCAGGTCCCCAGGAAGGCGGAGGGAGGAGAGGGAGCGGGGCCCCCACGGGCCAGCAGGCGGGCAGGGTGGCACCGTTGTCCCTTGGATACAGCCACACTGGGACCCGCGGCTTGCACACAGGGAAGGGTGTCCAGGCCCAGGGGAGGGAGCTCCTGTGGTGGTGTCCTGCTGCCTCCTGGGGTGAACGGGCACCGGGAGGTTGCTTAAAGGGCCAGCTGGTGCTGAGAAGGCTGGGGGGAGGGACGCCCATGGGATTTTCCTGCCTGCCTATCGGGTCGAATCCGGCAGAGGGCCTGTGGCTGCACATCACGTTCCCTAGGCCACAGCGGCCTGAGGGGACCAGTGAGCAGCAGAACAGCTAAATGAGAAGGCCAGATCTGCCCTATGGGACGGCCCCCACCCCACTTGTCAGGAAGGCCCCCAAATCCAGAGCCCTGGGCCAGGGGGCTGGACGGCCACACTCAGACCTGAAGTACGCACGCTGTGGGACGAGAACCATCACCAGGGACCTGCGCTGCCTGGCAGAGCCCAGGGAAGAGCCCTCCTGCCGTTACTTACGGTGTGAGCGGAATGTGGGTTTCTGTGCCTCTGCTGTTTCAGGAGACCGCTCCTTCGCCGGGGAGTGGGGGTGGGTTTCCGGCTCTTCTCGTTTGTACCCTGGAGGTGGGGAGGTCTTCAGGATGCCCAGGGGTCTGGGGCCCTTGCCAGCATGGCCCTCCCATGGGCCTTGGGGTTGTGGGCTCCTCACCCCAACCCTGGGAGTCGGGATGGGTGCTGCCCTACACCTCCCGCTTGGACCCTAAAGACCAGAGTGGCTGTTTGCGTTTAGAGCACTCTGTTTCCACCTCTGTGCAATGGCCCCTTGAACAAAGCCCTCTCGGGGGGCCTCTGGCTTAGCAGCGTAATCCCGTACTGGGGAAACCCTGGGGAGGGGACAGAGGGGAGCCCTGGAGCCCTGTCCCCCCCCCCCCGGCCCCACCGAGCTGCTGCGCCGGGCTGAGCAGGGCAGTCAGATGGCTCAGCAGCCTGGATTTGGAGCCACAGAGATGTATGGACCTGGGGCATCAGGGTGCGGGTGAAGCTGGGCCAGGGGGCTGAGGGGTCGATGGTGTCAGGGCAGGGCCCACGGTGGATTTGGAGGCCTGGCCAAGGAAGTTTTGGCTCAGGGATTCTTAGCCCCAGGTGCTGGGGGCGGCAGTCTCTTCATTGACCCAAGGCCAACTGCACAGTAGGACCGTGGGGGTGCTGGGGAGGGGAGAGGAAGCTGGGACTTTGCCAAAGTTGAGCCATAGGTGTGGTGAGGTGGAAGGGGGAGGGGCCTGTCACCTGCACCTCTCTGCCTTAGCATATGCTGTTCCCTTGCTCAGAAAGCTCTTCCGACCCTAGGACAGACCAGATGGTTGGGGAAGCTCAGGCCCGGCCTAGCACCTTCTCTTTGGCGCCTGTGGTCTTCGGGGTAACCTTGCAGGAGTCCACCTCACCCCCTCTGTCCTTTCCCTTCTTATTGTGTCGGGCCTCCTGCTCCTGGTCTGACCCCCTCCTATCAGAGCCCCCCTTCCCTGGCTCCCGCTTCCCACTCACCGGGGAAAATGTCATTTGCTTTTTTCCTGGCTGGTCGGTGAACTGCTGCTTCTGTTTGCTTGGTTTGGGTGTTTTGTTTTATGCAGATAGCTGGAGCTCGTTAAGCCGGATACCCCGGTCTGTAAACACGGCCTCTGCAGAAGGTGCTCCAGACCTCCCAGGGGGGCTCTGTGGATGCCCAGAGCCTACTGGTTAGGATGTGGGCTCCTCGGTCCGCACTGGCCGGGAGTCCCTGCCCCCCTCTGACACATCTCCGGCCAGAGGGGCCCTGGGCAAGCCCCTGGAGCTCCAGGCCTTGGTTTTCTCATCTGTGAAACGGGTGTCTCAGTGGTGAGAACCGTGTGGGAAGTGCAGGGCCGGCCCACAGTGAGCACAGGACCCAGCCCACCCTCCTCTGGGTTGAGGTGCTGCCAAGCCGCTGGGCTTTGGAACAGGGAGGGACCGGCTCCTTATCATCAATTAAAACTTTGATTAATGGCTAATGCTTGTGAAATGTTTAAACACAGGAACCACACAAAAGAATACAACCAACCCCCACTCGACCAAGGTTGTACTGTCTGGTTCTGCTGCTTCGGGTGTAAGGCCTGGAAGGTTGAGCAGAGCACGGGGCCCTGCTCCCCTGAGGCTTTCCCAGCTGACTCGCCCAGCGGTGTTTTTATGTTTTGACTATATATGGATGCGTCCGCAAACAAACGCAGGCTTCTCTGGCTGGTGTCCCCTTCATATAGCCTCTCATTCCTCGTCATTCTGGAGTTGCAGAGAATTTGCAGAAACACATATACGCAGCCTTTTGCAACTTCTTTTGAGCGGCACAGTCATAAGCCATGAGTCCCTGCTCATCTTCCTTGCTTTGTGTAAGGAAGGCACGGTTGATTTCCATTCTCCCGTCCAGCAACGTTCAGCTTGTTTCCATTTTATTCCATTTTATCCCAGGAGCGTGTTTTGTGTTCGGGTCTCATTGAGCACATGGGCGGGAGCTGCTCTGGGCCATTGGCCTGAAGTGGGGTCTCGGGGTCCGTGGGTGCACACCTGAGCAGCCCAGCTGGATGTGGCCAAGTGGCCACTGGTGATGCTGTTGGGGGAGGGGGGAAGAGGGTCGGGCTCCCCCCCCCCCAGCAGCTGAGGCAAAGGACACATAGCAAGTGTGGAGCTTACGTCACAAAGCTTTGTGCATCGGGGGTCTTCCCAGGGCCCAGGCCCAGGGTGGGTGAGCAGGGGCTGCGTCTCCTAGTAGGGCGAGGGTCCTGGGCTCAAGGCGTACTTTCTTAGCAAGTCTGCTCACTCTCCTGGCGCTGGGGTCCTACCCCCTGCACCTGTCCCCGAGGAAAGACCAGGGGCTCTCCCATCCCATTGGAGGGAGATACCATCCCCCCGCCTGCCCTCGGCACGGGGCTGCAGGCTGAAGGGCTCTTCCCAAGGGGCACACGCGACAAAGACGTTTGCCAGGGTCCCCCAAGGGGTCTCTCGGTGACCAGCACGCCCTATTAATTAGAAACAGCAGATACATGTAACATGATGACTCTAGTTGATGACATATTGTAGTCTTAAAATATGATAGGAGAGTAGAACTTAAACCTCACCTCCACAAAAAAGATGAATACGCAAAGTGACAGATGTATTAACTGGATGGGGGGAGTCTTTTAGAACACGTGTGGATGTGGAGTCATCATGATGTGTGCTTTAAGTATTACAATTTTATTTGTTGATTATACCTCGATAAAGCTGGGAGCAAAAGTAGCCTGACCCAGAGCCGACCAGGGTCCGGAGAGCTGAGGTCCAGCTGAGTTCCGCTCTGAGCCGGTCAGAGCACTGAGGCCCCCAGGTGAAAACACACGTGGCCACCGGCCGAAGGTGCGTGATGAGGGGCACGTGAGGGCCACACCCCAGACCACGGTGTTCCCCTCCCTCCACAGTGGCCCTTTTGAAACCAAACGTGGCCTTTCCTCCAGGCTGGGTGTGGACGATGCACCAGTGGGCCATGAATGCCCATGTTTGCTGACCTCTCTCTAGGGCAGCTGTGTGTGGAGTCCTCGGGGGCCCGCCAGGGTCGGCCCTCCTTACCCTGCTCTCTAGAACTCTGGCGGAGGCAAGGGGGGTCTTCCAGGTCCCCTGCCCCTCCCTGTTATCATGCCACATGAGCGGCTGCTGTGTGGCATCCTTGGCCCGGCGGTGTGGGGAAGGTGGACACCTCCCCCCACACTCAGAGGAGGAGGGGGTGCTCAGCTGCAGTGCCCACAGTACCTGCGTGGGGCCAACCACGTGAGCTTCCTAAGTGGGGCCTCTACTCCGCAGAGCCCTGCCCAGAGCCCCAAGGGCAGCAAAAAAGGGGGAAAGACGTTGTCCAGGCAAAGCGGACGTGTGTCCATCACTCTTGGTGTGCCGGGGGGGGGGGGGGGGGGGGGGGGTCCCTCTGGTGCGTCCCCCATGCGGGACCACCGCGGGGCCCCCGTCAGCCTGTCCTCCCCCTGCCTGCCAGAGGGCCGCCTGGGCCGGCGGGCGGTTTTTACACCACGATGGAACGCATGGCAGGAGAAAGACACGCAGGCAAATGACTGTCCTCCCAATCCGATCCTTATTTTGAACTGTGTCTGCTTCTCAGTTTATTTTTAAATCTCGAAAGCACAAGGAACGCGCTGTTTATCTCCGGTGCGCCTGCTCGCCCCAGCGTGGCCATCCATCACGTCCCAGCCTCGGGCCGCCCTGGGCTGCCCGCCGGAGCCGGAGTAACCCCGCAGAGAGTGCGGCCCTCGGGGACCCACTCCCGCGGGGCGGAGGGGGCTTGCCCCACTGAGCAGCAGACCTTTGAACCACATTTAGTGGAAATCTTTCCAGAATGAGTTAACACCCACAGGATGCCTGGCAGCCTTAAGGTGTGGGAAGTCATTTAACCCTTTCCTGGCAACAATTCATTTTACAAGTGATGAACATTTTTTGAAGGGTTTGAGGTGAACTCTCTTTTTAACCCTTTGAACACACCGATGCAGCAAGCCCCACCAGCATCCCTGTTTGACAGACGGGCACACCCGGACTCGAAGAGGCAAGAAAACCTGCCCGAGACCACCCAGCGATGGTGCTCGAGGCGGCTGGGAACCACCAGGCCACTTGCCCACCCCACGCCCCCGACAATGCGGGTGGGACTGACCGTCCCTCTACTAAATGGCCCCAGACTCCTTTTATTATGCTTCTTGTTGGAGGGTTGTTGGTTATTTTATTTTCTTCTTTAGAAAGCCTGTTTCTGCTTCTAGCCTGCTCTTGTTGAGGCAGCGAGATAAATAAGATTGTCGGAAACGTGTGCAGAGCACGAGAGCGAGGGGCTGCTGCAAGATGGCCTGAGATCTGTCTGCGAGTCGTGAGCGAGACCGCGAGCGGAGATACTGACTTAGTTGCTGAGAGGCTTTGTTCTTGGCGTGCTCCTCCTTCTCGCCCAGGGTCTAGCGGGGACCCTCACGGTTGTTAGCAGCCGCTGACGGGTGTCCGGTGCTCACTCGGATGCAGCCCTTCGGTGTGGTGCACAGGTGTCTGCTCTGTTCAAGCTCCGGAGAGGCCCAGGGGCTGCCGTTTTCCGGTGTGAAACCAGGGCTCAGGCAGTCCGTCCCCCACCCGGCCAGCCAGTGAGTGCCAGAGCCCCGGCTTGTCCAGAAGCTTCTCGGTCTGATGCCGGCGGCTTCGCATAAAATGTGGGCCAGGGAGGGGACTGCGGAACAGAGGTGTGGAAGGCCAGCGTTTCCAAGCAGGCAGGACTCAGGCTCGGACCCTACAGGTGCAGCGTGCATGGTGGGTCTGCTTGGTCCGGGAGGGCAGGCGGGGCTCCGCCTGGGACTGGCACCCCAGCGGCCCCAGGTTCTGACCCAGGTGATGGGTACGGTGCTTGTCCGGGCAGCTCGTGGAGCCGAACGTCTGTGTGGTTTTCCGTATTTACATTATATTTTATGGCTGAGACCCCGGGAATCGAGGCTGGGCCAGCTCCGGTGGAGGGAGCACGGGCCCCCGGCCAGGCCGGGACCCCACACTCTGAGCGGCTCCTGGCATTTTCAGGACAGCTTCCGGGGGGGCTTTCTGTGGCTTACTTTGTCCACAGCCGCCTCTACTGTTACTTTAAAGCGTGGCTCTGTGAATCCACTCGCTTCTTTTTACATAAGCAAATTTGTCTCTAGAAAGAACCTTTCAGTTGTTGCTGCAGCTAGGAAATCCTGTCACTTGTAATACAGAGCAGGGACAGAACGAAGCCAGCAGCTGGTGGTCCACTGCAGCAGCCCGGCCTCCCTGGCAGAGGTCGGCAGGACGAAGACCAGACTCTCCTCCTTGCCGTGGTCAGGAGGCTGGAAAGAGAATGTGAAGAGAGGGACGCCGTCCCCAAGGCCAGCGAGGAGCAGTGCAGCCACTGTCTCCGGCTTCGTCGGCTGTCCGCGCACATTTTGGGGTGCGCAGGTGATGAGCGCATTTGGAGTCTGGCTCCAGGGGCAGCGGGGGCCCTTGGTGGCCCATTCCAGCGGCTTCCAGGAGCTGGCTGAGTGGGACGGACGGGCTGCCGCTCGGACGGCGGGAGGTGACCCCAGCCGTGGGGCCGTGGCGTTGCTGCCTGGAGACCCCTCCCCAGGTGACAGGCTGGCATCTATGGAGCCATGGGCCGGTTTTCTGCTGGGTTTATGCTGGGATGGTGCCTCAGCTGCACGGGGCTGGGAGGGGTGTGTGAGGCGGCTCGCGGTGGCGGGGTGGGGGGGCGGTGGGGCAGGGCGAGGGGCTGATTTGGATGTGCCCCAGATGGGAGCGGGGAAGGGGGTTGTGTTTGAGCAGAGCCGCCTGCTCTGTGGAGTGGTCCCTCTCCTCCAGTCTGGATAGTGTCCAGCGACAGAGGGGCCTCAGCCTCGTCCTTGGGGCAGAGGAAGGAAGCACCCACTCAGCTTCCGTTCAGGCCGTCCCTGCTCACAGCTTTGACCTTGAACTGAGGGCCTGTGCGCCACCAGGGGCTACTGTAACAAAGGACCACACACCGGGGTGGGGGGCGGTGGCTAAAACCACAGAAACGTAGTCTCTCCCAGTTCTGGAGCCAGAAGTCCAAAATCCAGGTGTGGGCAGGGCCCTCTCCTTCTGGAGGCTCCAAGAGAGGACCCTTCCTGCCTTGTCCAGCTTCTGGGGCTGTAGGCGTCCCTGGGCTGGTGGCCACATGGCCCCAGCCTCTCCCCCTGTCTTCACGGGGCCCCTCCTGTGTCTCTCCGTGTCCTGTTCTCATGCAACAGCATAGTCATTGGATCGGGCCCAGCCTCCTCCTGTGGGGCCTCATCTTCACTTGGTCCCATCTGCCAAGACCCTGTTTCCAAAGTTTGGCCACATGCACTGGTCCCAGGGCTAGGATGTGGGCATATCTTTGGGGGGGGAACGACACTCTTCAACCCAGGAGAGAGTGACCACAGTGGGCAGCAACCAGGGGCTCGCTGCGACCCAGAGATGGGAGAGCTGGGCTGGGCTGACCGGGTTGGTGGAGAGGAGACAGATGGTTGCAGAAACATGGAGGTGACACAGGTACGGTCACACCATCTTCCCAGCGATCTTGGGTGTGGGCCCGGGGGCTGCCTTGTTTTACACATGAGAGGCAAGGAGCCAAGCAGGTGCCCAGAGCTGAGCTGGGAATGAACACAGGGTGTGACCCCTGGGGGGATGTCCCCGCAACAAGGGAGGAGTTGTGCCCTGCTTCCCCTGCACCAGCGTGGCCAGTGGGTTTCCACAGCACCCACCCCCGCTGGGCACCCCCGCTGGGCACAGGCCACTGGCCCTGGCACCCAGGGTGCGGGAGACTGCAGTCTTTGGCCTCCTGGCCCCTGACCTGCCCCTGAGACGTGAGCCCCTCCCAGCTCACAGCTCCCCACGTCCTGCTGCAGCAGCCAGCCGGGCCTGGGCGCGTCGGGCATGCCCACATCTGGGCGGCATCACAGTTCTGCCCCCAAGGCTCCAAGTCCGGGAGGGGGGAGCCCGAGGGCAGAGCAGCTGTGACCAGGGCACTGGGGACCAGAGCACATCCTTCAAAGGATGCCACCTCCAAACAGAAAAGAACAAAACAGTGCTGTCTCCCCTGGGGCCCTGGGACTCTGGGCCCTGAGAACAACTCCTTGGTGCCCCTCTGCCGGGGCCGGCGGGGGGCTGTTTCGGGCACACACACATGCACATGCACACACTCTCGTAGTCCCGAAGCCCCTTCCTGCTCAGATCCGGGGCGCTGACACCGGGGCGGCCGGGCTAGTGGGGGGCCCATATGGCGGCTGGTCGTGTCACTCCTGATTAGCTGAGGGTGTGTGGCCATGTGCAGACATGCTGTGTGTGCCTGCGTGTGGGTGTGTGTGTTTGGGGGCGGGGCGGGTGCACTCAGGGTGGACAAGGGAGCGTGAGGACCCCACACTCCTGTGCGCCAGCACCTGGCCCCCAGAGCGCACAGATAGTGTCCAAGGACCAGGCTGGCCGGCTCCCCAGGCTGCCGGGCGCCTGGCCGGGGCAGTGGCTGCCCGTGGACACGTCAGGTCAGGGACGGGTGGTGATGATCAGACAGGGAGGAAGGGAGAGGAGGCAGCCCTCGCCTGGGGGGAGCTCCGACGTGTGCTGGGCAGGGGCGCTCGGTGGCACTGATGACCTGCGGGGGGGGGGGTGCTGTTGGGAATCACACCTGCCCTGGGCAGCCAGGCGACCGAATGTTAGGGCCGGGGCCTTGGAAAGGGGCTAAGCTGAAGGCCTGGGGGTCCTGCCGGTGGCTCTGCAGCAGGGCCCTGGCTGGGCTGGGTTTCCCAGCCACTGGGGGGTCCACGTTCTCGGGGGGCTGCAGGCCACAGGGGGCAGGCCACGGGGACACTCAGCGGTGGCCACTTCCTCCCCCTCCCCATCGTGGCTCCCCCGGTTCTGGCTCTTCAGCACCTCCCCTGTCTCGGGGAGGGTAGGGGGCCCTTCACCCAGCTGGCTGTCACCTTTTCGGCAGAGGTGCCTGGCTCCTTTTTAGTCTTTGAAACTCTGAGCCTTCCTGGGGGGGAGGGGACTCAGATGTGCTCATTTCTTCTCTTGCTTTAAGCCTTTTAAGAAATTCTCCCTTTACGCCTTCAAGAGAAAGCTTTTAGCGTCTCCTCTTTCGCTGTAGAGCATGGAAAATGTCAGATACACACAGAAGCAGAGGGGACGGCGGAACGGGGGCCCCCTCGGCTCCCCACTGTCGCTGACGCCATCCCCAAAGGCGGCTGCATCTCATCCACCTGAATGTGGTTTAAAATAGCCCTCTGTGCTCATCCCCCCACCCCCACGTTGCCCTTCTTGTGCCACCTGCCTTTATCCCCGCCGGCAGGGAGCGAGGCGTCCGAGGAGCGCGGCCCGTGTCGCAGGAGGGCTGGGAGGGCGCGGGCCCCCCAAGGCTCCCCTCCAGGTTTGCGCCCCGTTCCCAGGACAGGGCCCCGAGGCCATCCACACCCAACGCTGCGGAGCACAAGGCAGCGGGGAAGGTTCTGGAGGTCACACCCCAGAGACCCCTCATGAGCTTGAGGAGCTCCCGGTGGGGTAGAGCCCACCCTCCCAGAAGACGCCGTTTCCTCCCTCCCGGAGCGGTGGGCTTGTGGGGCCAGGGCCCCCAGCCTTTGCCCACTCTGGTGCCCCGCCCGGCGTACCCCCAGTCTGTTCTTGGCCACTCAGGCAAAAGAGAGGTCAGTGGTTCAGCCCAGTGTGGGTACTAAACACCTAATGTATACACATCCTGGTGGATTGGACCCCCCCCCCCCCCGGGAAGCAGTGATTCGCACCCGCTACGTGCCCAGTGCTGGCTGGACACTGGGCGCCCAACAGGCAGGACCTGGCCCCGGGCCCTCCCGCATCCTCGGGCCCCCTGCCAGGCCTTCCCCTCCTGCATCCCCCACGCCCCCCATGTCCCCCGCAGGATACAGCGCCTCCACTTCTCCTGACTTATTTTTGGCCTGGTGATGGCTCCGCTGGGGGCGTTTTCCTACTGTAAAGCCACACGCGCTCATTGTGGGGCCCGCACAGATGGGGGAGGCCCCTTGTCACACACACTGGTTTACACACAGACGGATGGCGACAGTCCTTGTCATCGGGGGCCCCCCCCGTGCTGTGCGCAGCCTGCTCCTCACACTTGGTGCCCCTCGGAGCCCCCCGTTACAGATGCCGATCCTGCTGCTCTCCTGTGGCCACGTTTAGTGTCCTTGGCACGACGCTCCTTCACTTGCTAGCACCCACCTGTGCGGGGCGTTTTCCCTCTGGAAATAACACCGCAGAGCACGTCCCTCACGCAGATCGAGGGCATGGGATTTTATTCCCGATGCTAAATCTCTGGAAGTCGGATCACTGGCTTAAAGGATCCGAGCGCATGATGGTTTGCCTCGTGTTTACAAACAGCCCTTCCTCTCTCCCTCTGTCCGTCCATCATCCGCCGTCCACAGTGCCCACCTCTGAGCTGGGCCAGCGCTCAATGCACTGGGCTGACCTGCAGGGTACAAGGGGGGGGTCCCCAAAGCAGAGTGCTTCCCACCGACCAGCAGACCGCGATCTGTCACTGGGGTCCGGCCTCGGTCTGTGACGAGCCTCCCCACCCCCACCCCTGGGCAGCTCAGGGTCAAGGGCAGCCCCTCACCAGGCCCTCTGGGGACACACAGTATAAGACATGTCCAGCCTGAGGGCTGCAGCTGAGCACCCCTGCTCCAGCCTCTGCCAGGCTCCGCTTGGCCCTCATTCTCCCCCGCACCGCCCCGTCCAGCCCCCGGCCCCGGGCAGGTGCCCAAGGCTCCGCAGCCAGGACGACACCCACCCCCGGTGCCCTCGGGACTGGGCGAGGCATGCAGCTGGTCACTCGTGTGTGTTGGTGGGAAAGCCGCCTCTGCCAGGATCCGCAGTCTCTTCCCACTTTGGAGCTGGGAGGAAGACTCAAGCTCATCAAGTCCAGGTACCTGCATTTGCCTTGGGGAAAACTGAAGCCTGGGGGTCGCGTGAGTGGGCAGATTCCCCAGGAGCCGTGCTGGGGCCCAAACCCTTGCTGGTCTCGCCCAGCCATGCTCGCCATCCCCCCCCGCCCCCGAGGAGGTGCAATGTGTGTATTCATCATGGGAGACAAGGCAGGGGGGCACCTCTGTCCTCCGCTGAGCCACGTCTGAAATCCCAGCCCCTGCGCAAAGGAGCATGGGAGACGGGAGTAAACAGAGGTGCTGCCCCCCCACGGTGAGGGGGGCTCCACATGGCCTGATGCTCTTGCGGTCTGTGCTTCTCTGTGCCAGATGCTATTTCCCAAGCCCTGCAGGTGCCCCCACGCTCACCCCACCTCCCCAAAAGAAACCCGCCCGCTCCCAGGAAGCCCGGCACATGGCCGGTGCCCACCGGCAGCTGAGCAGTCCTGCCAGAGACGCGTGGCCAAAAGTACGGTGGAAACCCAGTGTGGAATCAGACAGTCAGGGCCAGCACTGACACCCTGTCTCCGGGGTCCAACCTCCTGGCCTCCTCCCAGGCTGGACGCTCTCCTTGCATCTTCTCTCACCCCTACTCTCAAGGGCCCCCCAGGTCCACTTCTAAGGCTCCCTTTCCGCCCTCCCACAGAGAGCACCCTGGCTCCCCACCCTCCACGAGCTCCAGGTGACGGCCCAGAGAGAGGTGACAGTCGGCCCTCTGGGCTCCTGAGGCCAAGGTGCTGGGGCTGGTGTGGCCCGGGCCAGGCAGCGCGCAGGCCTCTCTCCAGGAGGCCCGGTTCACAGATGCGGCTGCACCCAGGGACCGTGTTTGGAGTGTATTTTCTAGCTGATTCCTGGATAGCTCCCAGCCCACCCAGTCCCCTGAGTGCACTGGTGTTTGGCACAACCTTCCTTGTGACAAAGTAAAAGCATGTGATGAACCAGCACCCATTCCAGAAGGTCCTGGGCCCCCTCCCTTCCCCAGCCTTGGAAGTTCTCACCAGTAAGATGTGCAATTGCTCTCAATGGCACTCAGTTCTTGCTGGTTTGGGCAGGGTCTAAGGGCTCGAGTCTGGGATACCACCTCCAGAAGTTGGCTTCCACCTGGCACCGACCCCCGGGATGCACAGGCCCCGATGAGCATGGCCGTTCCCAGCTGCGGGGTCCCGAGCTGGTCCTGGACGGACAGAGATGGCCAGGCTCGGCACCCAGGGAGCCATGCTGGCTCACCGGAAGGTCCCAGCGGGTGTGTGTGTGTGTGTGTGTGTGTGTGTGTGACAGAGAGCTGAATGGGGAGGTGGGCCGCCATCAGGGCTGGAGGAGGGCGTGGGTAGCGCACCACTGTCCCAGGGACCCACACAGATGGCGTGACCGAAGGCATGGATGAGTGAAGCTCCCTGGCTTTGGGGGCCTGGTGCGGGAGCAGGCCAGCATGAATGGCCAACACCTTCCAGGGCTTGCTGGGGCTCCTGGTGGAGGGGTGGGGGCGGGAGGTTCTGGGGCTTCATGCAGGGGATGGTTGGAGCCCTGAGGAGGTTAGTCAAGGGGGCAAGGGGGTAAAAGTGGGCTCTGTTAAGGGTGATCGGGGGCAGTGAGGGGAACTGGTGGGTCATTGGCCTAACCTAGGTGAGCGCGAGGGGCCTGCACAGGTGGAAACGGGGTGAGGGCCAGGTGGGGTTCCTGCAAGCAAAGGGGAGCAGCGCATACCTGCCCGTGGTGGTTGCATCATGGCAAGCCCCCTTCACCCCCATCCCGAAGGTCTCCATTGGGCTGGGCGACCCTGAAACCCTGCAGGGAATTGAATGGTGACCTCCAAAAAAGATAGGTCATAGTCCTAACCCCAGGACCCATGAATGTGACCTTACTTGGAATTTGGAACTTACAGATGAACCAAAGTGAAGGGTCTTGGTATGAGGTCATCCTGGATTATCTGATGCACCCTAAATCTAGTGACTTTTAAGAGTTGGAAGAGGGAGTCTAAGACAGACACATAGGAGAGGGGCCACGTGATCTCCAGAGGCTGGAGGGACCCAGGCACAGCCTGGGGACATGTGGGGCCCCAAGTGCTGGAAGAGGCAGGAAGGACCCTCCCCTAGAGCCTCCAGCAAACGCAGGGTCCTGCCCACACCTGCAGTTCGGACTTGCAGCCTCCAGAATTAGGAGGGAATGAACTACTGCAGCCAAGCCGCCCAGCGTGTGGTCGTCTGTCACGGCGGCCCCAGGACACTCGTGCACCCCCTCTTGGCAGACACTTGTTAGTTCTCTAACAAAAGCCTTGAGACCCCGTGGAGCCGCCTCCCCCACCGGCCACCTGTACTGTCAGTGGCTGACACGGGGCCCGGGACTTGGGGCTTGCTGCGTGGCTTCTCACCTGGAGGAGGAGGAGAGGGCCCAGGCCCTGTGGTGGAGCCCACCGGGCCTAATGCCTCACTTCCACTGACCATCGTTGGCTCTGGGGGGATGTCCAACATTCTGCCCTGGTTAGAGAGGAGAGCCTGGAGGGGTGGCCATGTGCTCTCCCCATGGGGGGCCCTCCCACACACCGGATGACCCAGGAGTCTGACCCCACATGGGATGGGGGAACAACTGGGAAGCTCCCCTCCCCGAGCACCACCCCCAGGGGCTGGGACATGCTGTCCCTTGACACCGAGCTGAGGCTCTTCTGGACTGATGCAGGTCCCCAGGGCTGGGTTCCCTGGGGCGTCCCCGAAGGCAGGCGTAGATGGAGGGACCGACCTGGCAGGCAGGTGTCCGTAAAGACCATCCTGACCCAAAAGGACATGTCATGAGCTGGGGCCAGCCTCCTATCACTCTTGGTGTCATTTTTAGCTGTCACCTGCTGCTCACGAGGTGACTGTTGGTGCTTCATGCCTTGGAACGTGTCATCTCCTAGTGTGAGCAGTGTGTCCAGGAACAGACCGAAATGTAGGGCTCAGAACGTTGGGGAGAAACCTTGCCTTCTTATCTCCCCTGGGGGTGGTTTCTTAGCCCTGACAGCTGGGGGGGGCCCAGCCTCAGGGACCCGTCTCTCTAGAGGGTCTCTGGACCATTCTCTGTGTCTCAGTGACTCCACCGGACAGCTCACAGGCGGCAGGATTTGGGGCTGGGTGGCCGCCGCTTCAGCATCTGTAAAATGGGGCTCAGCATGCCCACCGCGCTCCCAGAGACAGGGTGGTGGGTCCTGGGTCAGCGCCACACGGCTTGGGGTTAGCCAGGGTCCCACAGGGATGATGCTCAGTTGTGAAATTCAGCTTTTTAAAGAAGATACGGCGCCCCTCACCACAAGCTGCTGGTGCCATGTTCCTGCACACCGCCCCCCCATCCTGCGACGGCCCCGCAGAGTGGTGGGGTTTCGTACTGTATTGCTTTCGTGGTTGAGTACGCGTCCCTGTGTGGACGGACCGCTGTGCGCTTCCCCATCCATCAGCCCGCGGGGAGCTGGGCTGCGACCACACTTTGCTTGTCTCGAACATGTGTGTTCACGTTGCCGTGGGGACCTATGTTTTCATTTCTCTCTTGGCCTCTTTGGGGACCCTCGGCATGCCCCCCCCCCCGCCCAGGTTTCACGGGTCGGGCCGTGACACTTTCTCAGTGGGAAGCTGGGCGCCCTCATGTGGGCTTTGCTCAGGGCTGGGGATGGTAGGCTCCTGGGTCCAAGGAGTGAGGGGGGCTGGTGGCCGGGCCTCGGGGCCTGCGTGCTTGGCTGCCACATCCTGGAGATGTCAGGTCACCTTTCGGGACCGCCCCCTACCGTGGCAGGTCAGGAAGAGGGTGCTTGGCTCTGTGCCGGCCTGGTCCTGCCGGACTCGCAGGCCCACTTTCTGTGCCAGACAAGTGACTTCTGACGGAACCGGTTTCCCTGCACGCCACCGGGGAGGGGCAGGGGCAGCCGGGACTGTGGGCTGCCCACAGCCTGCCTCGGGGTCACCGGCAGCTGCTGCAGTTGGTTACCCCAGAAGGGCCCAGAAAGTAGGGCTCCCCTTCACGCCCCAGCAGCTGCCTGCCCAGCTCGTCAGCTGGGGAGTAAGGCATTATGCTGGAGGCTGAAGGCAGGGGGCCTGGGACCACGCGCGACCCCGTCGACTTCACCCGGGAGAGGTGCGGACAGCCGCTCCCCCGATGAATGCAAACCCACCGGGCCCAGCTGCACCGGGGTGGGAGTGTGCAGCACATAGTAGGTGGACGGGGCTGTGGGAGGCCGCCACAGTTGGACCCACTGCATACAGAACTTGGAAGTGGGGGTGCAAAGGACAGCCATCCCCCCAGCAGGGTTGTGGGCTCTCCTCCAGGGTCGGCAAGGCTGGGGGTACAGCAAGGAGTCCGCAGGCGGTGGCCCAGAGCACGTTCACTGTCCCTGGAGCTCCTGTTCAGTTCAGTCCCAGCAGATGTGGGGTGATGCCAGGGGCCCAGCATCACCTGCCCCAGGCGAGCTGGGAGTGGGGGCCTCCCCTAACCGGCCACGTGCCCTGGGCCAGTCAGCCCCTTCTTGGGGCCTCAGTTACTTCATCTGTGGAGTGGAGAGAGGACAGGAAAAGGGAGCATTTGGGGTCTTTCTGCTTTCAGGACGTGGATCCTCCCAGCCCCTGGACAGAGTGGGAGGCAGAAGGGGGGATCGTGCCTGCCGCCTACCTGCTGACTCATTCAGCATCCGGTGCCGGTGAGGACACAGTGCAGGGGTGGCGTGTGCACGTTGGTGGAGCGTCTGCCTTGTGAGAACTGGGACCGATCGGTAAGGAGGGAGTTTCCAGTTTATACAGAGGAAGACGGGGGTGCTGCTTCTCTAAATGAGCAGGTGGGGCACACAGGACCAGTGTCAAGGCTGGGAGAGCCTGAGTGCCACTTGCAGGAGCAGAGGGGACAGCTCGGGGCCACTGTTCTGCTCCGTCCAAGGCAGGGAGGTGCTCACGCCCAGATCTGGGGCCTTGTTCCCTGCAGAGGCGAGATTGGGGGGTTGGTTAGGAAAGGAGGCTTCACCCTGACCTGGGGACCCATCTGGCCATGGGTGTGTGGAGTTCGAAGCCGGTTGGCATTGAGGAGGAAGCCATAGAATTGTACCCGAACGGGGGGCCGTCGGGCGTATGTCTTCTCTATGATGTATTTTTAAAGAGTTAGTTCTTGGCATAAGTTCAGTTATGTTGACCCGGACTTCTGATCACGCTTCTGTCGACCTCTGCCCTCTGGACGCAGGAGGCAGCTGCAGCCGGAGAGCGGGGAACAGGGCAGGGGTCTGCAGAAATCCCACAGTGTTCCAAGGACATCCCACCTGGACCGTGCCCGAGGCCGGTTCTGGAACATGACTGCAGTGTAATTACCGCGCGGCGTCCACCAGCCCGGATATCCCCGGGCCGCCAGCAAACCGAGGGTCCCCGCATGCACGTCTGCCCAGCCACCCGGTCACTCCAGCTGTGTCTGGAGCCCACCCCTCAGCCTCACGGCACCAGAGTGGTGGCTTCGCCGTGGACGGCTCCCTGTGCAGGGAGACTCTGCCGGTTCCTGCGGGCCCTGGCGCCGAACCTTCCCGGGACCCTGTGCTCCTGAAACGCCAGGCTTCCTTCTTTAGGGCCTGGCCTTACCCACAGTAGTGGTTCACGTGTTTTAGCAAGCAGTGTACCCGACTGCCGCTGCCTCCCCACCTCCTGCACTTCTGTTCTCACGGTGGGGCCCCCAGCAGTGATGGGGGCAAGAAGAGCAGCATGTTGTCCAGGTGTATTGGTCAGGGCTCTCCTGGTGTGTGTCTGTGTGTCTGTGTGTCTGTGTGTAGGCTGCTGCAAGCCCAGAGGATGGCGAGCCGGGAGCCCCCAGCGGCCCCCCAGTCGCTGGCTTGATACCGTGGGAGGACATGGCCCATCCCCGGGGTGCAGGCTGCCCCCCTTTCTGACTGGAGAGGGCCCCGAGACCAGGCTGGGCTGGTGGACGTGGTACAGTCACGAGGCTCCGGTTACATCCCAGACCCGGCCTCAGGCACAGCCCAGGTGGGATTTATGTTGTGGGAAGACCCCTTATGCCCAGCAGCACAGGACCAGAGGCTGTGAAAAGGGGGTCCCTCAAGATCGGGGTGCATCCCCCCGAGCGTGTCAGGGCACCGAGCAGCTTGGAGCCAGGCAGGCTGGCATTTAATAAGATGACCCACGACAGCCCGTGAAAGGCCACCTTTCCCTGGAGAGAGGGCGCAGAACCATCCGGGCATCCCTGTGGGCCTCCCCATCCTGAGATGCACAGAGTAGAACCCAGCCATCTGACCAGGGAGGGCCCACTGGGACCATCCCCTCCCTCCTCCTGAGGGCTCAGCCTGCTGATGGAGTCCAGCATGGGGGGCTGTGGAGGGGGCCTGGGCTGGCTTCCCCTCTGCACGGCGAGGTCCTTGACAGGGCTGCCACAAGGTGGGTCCCTGCCTGTGTCCTCCCCCGACTGCTCAGCCGAGGGCTGCTGCCCCCTCCCAGGGCCCCAGCAGGGTTTGGTCCTGGCCTCAGTTCTCCCCCCCACCCCCCTGCCCCTGCCCCATGTCCTTGCCCTTCTGTTTGCTGGCTCCTCCAGGGACGGGCCCACACGCTTACCTGCCTGCTGACCCCAGAGTCACCGACAGGAGCCGGGGCAGAGGGTCCCGTGGGGGTGGCGTGGGGTTGGGCAGTGGGCGAGACCGAGGTGGAGGGGTCTGGAGGAGAGTGTAGGCTTGCCCGAGCCCCCCGGGCTCCCCTGGGGTCAGCAGTGGCCCACCTCCCTCGGCCATGGGCGCCCTGCCGTCTGCAGCCCCGGGGTCCCAGCCTCGGGGACAGTGAGGTGCACGTGAGCTCCAGCTCACAGCAGCCCATGGCCCACTTTGTCCAGCTTTCTTGTCGGAGCTGCCCGCCCACACTCGAGGCTCCAGCCCTGCAATGAGGGAAGATGAGCAGTCTTGGCAACAGACGGCGGTGCACCCCACTTTGGCCACGTGCCCCCCCTGTGGCAGCCGCCTAACTGCTTGTCCGTCCATCCCGCTACCAGGGCAGCAGCGGCCTGTGGGGATGGCAGAGGCCCCCCAGGTGTGCCGAGGACTTCTAGACAGAGGCCAGGCCTCCCCCCTGGGCAGGGGTGGTGAGAGCATCCCTCCTTGAAGGGGGCGTGAGGTCACTCTGGGGCCCAAGCCCACCTCCGTGCTTCAGATGTGGATGCTGAGAGTGGGCCGGGGACCCCCGCAGGCCCAGATCTCCTAGCTGGGCTCCTGATGCCCCCTCCCCACCACGCCCCTGCCCCAGCGAGCACCCCCCCCCCCCACCAAGCCACAGTCTGTATCTGAAAATCAGTCCCCTTTCCATCAGGACAGTGAGCAGGATCGGGGAGGGACATGGTGGGGTCAGGCCTGCAGGGGAGCACGTGGAGTCCTGCCAGGGGACCGGGGCCCCCTAGAACTGGGTGGGAACAGTATGCTCCAGGGAGTGCAAGTGGGCGGTGCCCGGGCCGGCTGACCAGGGCACTCAGCAAGCAGTTGGCCAGGTGTCGGTCAGGAGGCCAGGTGGGCGGGTGCCAGGGCCCGGCCCTAACCCCCAGCCACATGACCGGCTGAGTCAGCCTGGGAACACCCAGGCCAGCAAGCCACTTCCTGCCCCCTCCCCAGGGCTCAGCCACATTCCACGGCCATATCTGGGAAGTGTCGGGGGGGGGGGCTTCTGCCCCCCCACCCCCCCAGCCTGGCCCCTTCCCCTCCTTTCTGGCCCTGGGCTCAGCCCTCCGAAGTACAGAAGGGACTCAGGGCTTGAAGGAACAGCACCAGAGAGGGCCCAGGAATGGTTCACGCCACAGGGCCTTAGAGTAGCCCTTTTCCCTCTGGGGACCTTGGTTTCTGCATCTTTAAAACAGGATGGTGAGGTTTGCACTGCCCCCCCCACCTCTCGGGTGCCATAAGCATCACATCCGGTGGGATAACACGTATGAAGGGGCCCAGGGGCGCTTTGAGGGTCATCAGCACCACAGAGGGACTGGAGACACCCCAGCTCCAAAGCCCCTTAGGGCCCGAACACCAGTCCAGAGGCGGGATGGGCGTCGGGTGACCCCGGGGCACCAGCTCCCACACCCCAAAATGCAGTCCCGTGGGGGCTGCTCACGTTGCCCAGTTTGAGCCCAGGTGGTCGGCGCTGCCCGGGGACAGGGCCTCAGCACGCTTCTGGGGCCTCCTGCTGGTATGTGCTCTCAGGAAGGGCCGTCGGTGCTGTGCTGGACCATGCTGTGGCCTCCGTGGGGGGCTCTGGAGCCCCGCGTGGCTTCCCGTCAGCAGGGTCCTCATGGTTACGAGCCTTGGGACCTGCTGACCTCTCCATCGGCTGGGAGGTTGGAGAACCAAATGGGTGGCCTGATGCTGCTTCATCCCTGAGCTTCTCTGTGATTTCGGGGCGTTTTCCCCACAGCCTTTTACAGGCCACTGGGCTCAGACAAAAGTGCATGGCCAGACCACAGGTACCTGCTGCTTCTGCTCCCACCAGTGATCGAGAGGAACCCCCCCTTTACAGATAGGTGCTCGGAGATAGACGCGGCTAGCGGAGGTTCACAGCCGTCGGAGATGGGGCTTCTCCCCAGCTCCGTGCCCTCCCCACACCCCTGTGGCTTGGTGGGAGGAGTGGGATCAGAAGCGTCCCCCCACTTCTGGGCCTGGGGGGGGAGTGAGTCCATTCCTTTGGCTTCTGCCGGATTCCTGCTCAGTCTCAGCCCTTCCCACTGAGAGCCGAGGCTTGGCGAGTTTTGGCCCAGATAACCGGGCTGTGCGTCCTGCCTGTGGAGCCCCGATAAGGCACCAGTGACCTTTCTTTATAAGGATCCCATTATTCTGGCCCGAAGGTGGGTGTCTGGGCGGTGGTGGAGGGGTCGGTGCTCAGAGGCAGGAAACTGCCTAGGAGGCAGCTTGCGGTGGGGGGCAGGGCACTGTGCCGGCTCCCGGGGGGTGGGGGCTAGGGTGGGCTCCGTGCCCGCTCCCCGGACCTGCTGTCGGCCAGTCGGCCTCAGCTCAGCATCAGAGAGCCTGTCACCTGGCAGGTACCCAAACAAGTGTTCGAACTCAGGGACGCAGGGCTGGCCTGGGCCTCCTCTGGGCCAGCCCCGCGTGGGACCCATGGCCCGTGGATGCTGGGGGGCTCTGGTGTCCCAGGTGGGAGACCAGAGAGAGCACCCCTGAGCCCTTGGGCAGCTGGAGCCCAGGCCCGGGGAGCCTCCCAGCAGGCGGGGGGGGGGCAGCTGCCCACCGTGGGTGCAGCCCTAGCTGGGGCCTGGCTCCACGGCCCGGGTTGTGGGGGGGGGCGTCTCTTTCCTCATGGCTCCATTCTTCAGCTCTCTCTCCCTCCCCTCGGGCTCCGGGGATGGGGTGGCTGCCCTCCTGTGGGCCTGTGGGCCTTTAGCTTTCATCGTGAGGAGGCACCACCTGCCCAGCATCGGGTTGATGGTCCCGGCAGCCTGGCAGCCTCCTGGTGCCAGGCCCCCACCTCCACCCTGCCTCCTGCTAGTGCCCAGAGCACAGGGCTTGGTCCTCGGCTGCACCGGGCTCTCTAGCGCTCACACCGCACCTGGCTTGGCGGGCAGGCAGGAACAGGGCTACTTCTCCAGGGCTACGTTGGAAATCCGCCCCAAAGGGACCCTGGCCACCACTCTGAGGACCCGCCCCGACCTGCAGAAAAGGAGGAACGAGGCCCAGGGGTGTTTGCCGTGTGGCTTTCATCTGCGAGCCATTCTGTGAGCCCCTGCTCGGGGTGTGCATGGGGTAGACAGCAGGACAGACGGACGCCACCCCCTCCTAGAGTGTGTGTCCTATGGGGAAAGAGAGTTAGTGAGAAAGGAACACCGGGGAGAAGGTTCTGGAACTCCCAGTGCTATGTGGAGAATTTGCCTGTGTGAGATGTAAGGGGGGCCAGCCCTCTGCGAAGTGACATTTAAGCTGAGTGTGGGAAGGACCCCACCAGGCGGAGATGTGGGCGAGGGCATTCCAGGGAGGACGTTCCAGAGCAGAGGCCCTCGGGCACCGGCTCTGCGTTTTCCAGGGACAGAAGGGGGCCCGTGTGGCCGGGAGAGTGAGTGGGAGGAGGGGAGGGTCGTGGAGGGGCTAGAGGAGAAGGGGAGGGGATTGAGTCTGGACCGGGTTCAGCCACTGGGGACATGGGACCTGGATTTACTTTTGCTGTGGACGAAACGGCATCCACTCCCCAGCACCTCGCCCCGGCCTGGACCACGGTGGAGAGAAAGCACCCAGTGTCCACCGCAGCCGGGATGAGCAGTGGGAAGACCGAGGGAGGTATGAACTCAGCAGAGCTGTGTAGACCCCGGAGCACTACTGAGTAAGAGTGCTGCCCTCCCTGTCTGAGCGGGTCAGAGGGGGCTCACGGGGGCCCAAGCACTGGCGTGGGGCGTCAGGACAGAGGAATGTGCGCTGGTGCACACCTGCACTGCATTCGGATCAGAGGATGTCCGCGCCAGCAGTTGAGGCATTTGAATGTCACCTCTGATGGGTCTGATTGTTGGGCTAATAGGGAGCAAGTGGGAGGGAAGGAGGGGTAGCAGGCTGCTCAGCTGACTGGCTGGAAAGATCCA
>NW_027397113.1:1108286-1165909 GCF_003265705.2 Callorhinus ursinus | reverse complement strand
GGGATTGTATACGGGCAAGTGAACGGATGGATAAATAGTTGAGTGGATGATGGGGACGTTGGGTAGATGGATAGATAGCTAAGTGGGAGGGATAGGTAGGCGGATGGATGGTGGGAAGGGAAGGAGGGAGGGTGGTGTAGACGTAGATGCACGGATGGATGGATGGGTGGGTGGAGGGGAGGGAGGGAAGGAAGGAGGATGGGGTACATGCGTGGATGGTGGAGCTCACAGACCAGAGTTCCATGGCCGCTAGCAGTGCTGGGAGAAGGCACGCGATAGGGTCTGAGAAGGCAGCCAGGATCCTCGCGGCCCTCCCCACTGTGCCCTGGGTGGAGCCGGCGCAGACAGGCCAGCTGGGGAGCCGAGCCGATCTCAGGCAGTGTGGGCAAGACTTAGCCCCTAGGAGAGGCGAGGCTCCAGGTAAGGGCGGCCTGCCTGTGCCTTCAGCCCTCCTCGCTCGCCTGGGGGCCCCTCCAGGTCCAGTTCATGTCTGACTCACCTGGCGGGCTGCAGGCGGCCGCGGACGCTGACGAGCATGGCTGGCCTAGCAGTGGGTTTGCTGGAAACCAAGCCGAGGCCGTGGGAGTGCCGGCTGGGAGCCAGGCTCTGCAGTCAGTCCCAGGTGGCTCAAGCACGGGCATTGCCACTTAGTAGCTGCATGACCGTGGGCCAGGATCCCAACCTCTCTGAAACCAGTTTCCCCATCGGTAAAAGCTAACAAGCTTAGCCAGGTGACAAGGTTAGGAAGGGAGGGGCTGGAGGGGCTGGGAGCCCCTCACTCTGACCCCAGGCAGGGGGCACAGAGGAGGGTCTGGGGTTGCCATGAAGGCCCGGGGGGGCCCCCCTGCCCACCCCAAAGCCCCGCCCAGTCCCACTCTCCCACCCTGTCACAGCCAGAAAGGCTCTGTGTGTCCCAGCCCCGCCCTGGAGGGCCCAGGGCCTTGGGAAGAAATGGGGCCTTTGTCCTGGGCTTGGCCGGAAGCCATGGGCCCACGCAGGGAGGCGGCCCACAGCCCCAGACCCGGAGGAGAGGTGGCTCCGTGGGCCTTTCCGGAGCGGGCCCTAGGGAGTGGACAGAGCACGGGACCAGGAGCCTGAGTCCCTGTCTGCCACCACCCCCAGGCTCTGACCACAGGGAAAGGCCTTCAGCTCCCCGAGCCTCGATTTCCTCATCTGTAACATGGGCTGACGGCTCTGGGGACTTATGTCACTGGTCACCTGCTTGCGCCAGGCCTGGGGGGACCGGGCTGCGAGGGGGCAGGGATCCAGGAGGAGGCCCAGGCCTGCTCGTGAGCGGTGGGCTGTTTGGGCTAGGCCTGGGGCAGGAAGGAAGCCCATTCAGGAGTGCCCAGGGCTCGGGCAGAGTGTGAATCGGGGCACACCTGGCTTTAAGCACACCTGTGTCTCTCTCCGAGTGAAGCTGTTGGGGCGCTAGCAGCAGAGACCCCCGAGGAGGAGCCGAAGCAGAGGGAGGACAGACCGAGGGGGTGTGGGGGGCAGGGTCTCAGGGCAGCGGGGTCTGGTCCCAGGCCAGCTGCCCCTGGTGCTCTGGGCACCATCCACTCTCTCTAGGCAGCTCTCGGCCACCCCCACCACCCCCCCGTGTGCGTCAGCGGCCGTCTGCCCACCTAGAGCTGTCACCAGGGAGGGAAGTTCTGGTGGCCCGGCATGGGTCAGTGGCACGTCTCAGGTTCACGTGGCCATGGCCAGGGTTGACAGAGCCAATTTAGTGCTGGGCCCGGGGGCGGGGTGTTTCCAGAGAGAGGTGCCTGCCACACCCATGAGGGGCTACACTTGCGCAGGGCTGGTCTGGGCCGAGCTTCCGACCCGGGCTTGGGTGCAGTCCTCCCTCGAGGGCCCTAGGAAGCCCGGGCACGGCCTTCCCTGCGCTGACCACACCCCCGCTGGTCCGCAGGCCCCCCAGGCCCTCCTCATCTGTTTCTGAGACGTCCCAAGTGAGGGCCTGACTATAAGACGGGGTGACCCCTGCCACTGACCCCCGACCTGTGAAGTGCCTCTTGCCAGGGTGGGTGGGAAGCTGCCCGCCGGCCCCTAGGGTCGCCCCTGCTCTCCACGTAGGTGTGACCGCGTCTCTTCCTTCCTTCCAGAAGCCTCCCAGCGCCCAGGCCATGAAGGAGGAGGCCTTTCTCCGCCGCCGCTTTTCACTGTGTCCGCCTTCCTCCACCCCCCAGAAAGTCGACCCCCGGAAACTCAGCCGGAACCTGCTCTTCGGTGGAGAGAATGAGCTCTACCCCCTCAGCCCAGGTCAGTGCCGGCATGGGCTGGGGCGGCCACCGGGGCCTGGGTCCCCCCGGCTCTGTGACCTCGGGCAGGTCCATTCCCCTCTCTGGGCTATCCTGGCTGTAGGTGGGCGGCAGCCTTGCTCAGCTAACCGCCGCCCAGGTGCTGGTGCTGTGCAGTATGAACAAAGGGCTAGCAGGGCATTGAAGCCCTGGGACCCGTGGGGCCAGGTGACAGCCTTTTGGCCGTGGAGGTCAGCAGGGGGCTCCCTCGCCCGGGCTCTGGGGGCAGCTGGTCGTTGGAGAGGCAGTGTGGTGGGGCAGTCCCAAACCTAGCCTCTCAGGGCAGGCAGCCTAAGTCCCAGCCCCAGTTCTGCTGGCTGGGTGACCCTGGGCCAGGGGCAGGACCTCTCGGGGCTCGGCGGTTTCCTCATCTGTAAAATGGGGATATTAGTACCTCCTCCTAGCTGCAAAGGAGTCCCAGGCTCTGAGAGGGAACAGTCCAGACCGGGAGTGGGGGGCTCTCATGCCTCTGGTGGATAAAGCACTGAGCCCACAGGGCACAGGGTCCCCTGCACCTGCTGGTGCCTTCCCGGTTCCAGGTGCTCCCTGCGCCGTCACCTAATTCCTCACTGGCCGCCCAGCAGAGTCTAAGCTGAGCGCTCCCTGCGTGTCTGTGACTCCTGCCCCCAGAGCGGCCTGCTTTTCCTCCTGTGTCCTGGGAGACCTCACCTCCTCCAGCCCGCCTGCCCCTCGCCTGCTGCCTGCCTTGGGAGGGAGGACAGTGATGCCCGAGCCCTTCCCAGCTGCAGTGTCTGTCCTGCACCTGGAGACTCCAGCAGAGCCTCAGACCGACACACTGTCAGGACTTGGGGGGCTTCTGGGGACCTCCCACCCAAAATCTCACAAGCAGATATGGAAACAGGCCACGTGGCATGCGCCTCGTCAGGTGACATGGGCCAGGGGCACGGGACGCCTGGGGAAATACATCCGACCTCCGTCTCTGCTGCCGCGTCTTCTCAGGAGCAGGGGGAGGGAAAGGACAGTCTCGGGGCAGCCAGGCTCAGGGGTCTTTGGTCCCCAGGGCGGCTGGCCCATGCAGTGCAGGACCCAGCAGGTAGGGACCTGCTCCAGGAGGAGAGGGGTGTCAGGTCCTGGGGGCAGGGGTGAGGAAGGGGGTATGGACGGAGGAGACGAACCGGTGCCCGCCTCTGACTGCCACAGGCCCCCGGTCCTCCCAGGCCAGCAGGCGGCACCCACACAGAGGTGACAGCTGCAGGACAAGTCCCCAAGTCAGGGGCCTGGAGGGAAGTGCAGAAAGCCGCCTGCTCACCCCCAAGCCTGGGCGTTGGGTGTCGGGGCACAGGGAGCTTTGTGGATGCAGAAGCGGAGGCAGCAAGGAGGCCTCCCCGGCTGGGGCAGGAAGTCTGTGGCCCCTGGAGTGGCCGCCGTTCCGGGGCCTTTCCTGCCCCAGGGGAACCTGGGTCCCCGAGGACGGAATCATTTCCTCAGGCTGGCTTCTCTGCAGAGCACGATGCTCCACCCCCAGCCCCCCAGCCCCTTCCCAGGGCTGTGGAGAGTGGGTGTGCAGAGCCCCCGCCAGGGCTGGCTCTGTGGGCACCTGTCCTCACTGCCCCGCCAGGATGATCCCCCCTTTCCCAGTGTGGGGACCCGGCAGTAAGCTCTAAGTTCTGAGCCCAGCCCTCGTCCCCCTGCCCGTAAACCTGAGCTTTGGCAACCCTCTTCAAAATAGATGGAGCTAGGGAAGGGTGACTGTTTCCCCCCAGACTGAATCCAGACACCTGCCAGGTCGGGGTACAGGGACCGTGTCCGGCTACCTCCCTCCGAGAGCCCAGCTCCCAGAGGGTCAGGGCGGGAGGGAAGGCTAGCCGTGGTCCGGGCACCCTGAACCCGCCAGGTGCCTCAGAACCTGGACATTGCAGTCTTCCTCTGAAAGCGGGGTGCCTGGCCTTATGGGACCCCAAAAGACATGCTGCACCAGCGCCTCCAGGTGCCTGGGCTCCTCCTGCAGGTCGTGGGAGCTGGGCCTCCACTCCTGGGTCCCTCCCTGTAGGGACCCTGGCTGGTGTTGTTAGATCTCTCAGCTGGTGTCCTGCCCTGCCCAGGAGGGCCGTGTCTCACTCGGGGCGGCCAGCTGGAGGGACCAGCCCTCCTGCCGTGCCCTGGTCCCCACTCTGGCCCCTCTCTTGCAGGGAAGGACACGGAGCCCAATGGCCCATCGCTGCCGAGGGATGAAGGGCCCCCGACGCCAGGCTCTGCCACAAAGGGGCCACCGGTAAGAGCCTGGCCATGGGAGGACTCAGGGACAGGGAGTCTGCCCAGGGGACAGTGGAAGGTAGCTTGGGGGGAGGAACGGGGCACCGGGCCTAGCCTGCCACCCCCAGCCCGCACGTGCCAGGAGGGGCAGCTCTGAACCCCGCGTCTGGGGAGGCTGGGACGGCAGAGTCACAAACAGTGCTTGTTAGTTGGTTTATTGGAGCCCCCTTCTTGGCATAACACAGTCCAGGGAGGCTGGGGACTGGAGAAGGACTGTGGGCTGCTCGGTGGCATTTAGGGACAGGAAACACTGTAAGAGGAGGCCTTGGAGTCCTTCTGTTGTAGGGAAACCACCGAGGGTCGAGCCTTCCCTCCCTCTGCCTTTGCCTTGCTGTTCCCTCCACCAGGTACGCCCCTCTGCAGAGGGGTGCTGAGTTCTGGAAGTGCACACACACACCCCCACCCCCACCCCCTGCGTGCTTCCCAGACCAGCCCCTCTTGGCTCCGGCCCGGCTGTGCCCCTCCAGGCAGAACCTGGGTCCCGGGAGGGTGCCGAGGCCCCGGGCACCGCCTGCAGGGTTTTAGGCACACCCTTCTGTGCCCCAGAGGGTCTCAGGCCGGGGCAGCCGTGGCCCCTACACACTGACGGAGGTTGGTGGCTCTGGGTTCTGGCAATGGGGCTGGGGAGCAGCGCAGACAGACCTCAGGTTCACCCCCTGCCCAGCCACCTGCCGCCCCCCGTGTGATCCCGAGCGACTGCCTCACTCTTCCGGGACTTCATGCCCTCGTCCATCAAAGGAGGGCTTGCGGTGGTTCTCACGGTCTGTCCCGTGTCTGCCTCAGGCGGAAAAGAAACCAAACCTTTGGTGGGTACCCCCCACTCCGGAGCCTGCATTTCCTTTTTCCCTTCTTGGGCCCCAGGGCTGCCAACTGCTGCAGGAGCAACCAGAGCATATTTATTTACTGACTTATTTTTATTTAATTATTATTTTTTTCTTTTTTCATTGCAGTAAAATGGACATGCCTCAAATTTACTGACCTATCCGTCTCTAAGTGCACAGCTCAGGGGTAGTAAGCACATTACCACACTGTTGTGCAGCTGTGTCCTCCATCCGTGACCAGAACGTTCTATCTCCCCAATCAAAATTCTGTCTCATGAGTCACCGACCCCCATCCCTCCCCCGGCCCCGGCGCCCACCGTCCACTCTCTGTTCCCTGTGAATCTGGAGACTAAGGACCTCGTGTCGGGAATCCTGCAGTATTTGTCCTTTCATGACTGGCTTATTTCACTCAGCATCACGTGCCCCAGGTCCATCCACACTGTGGCAGGTGTCAGCGTGTCCTGCCTTTTTTAAGACTGAGGAATATTCGTTGCCTGGATGGACCATATTTTGTTGATCCATTCATCCGTCAGTTGGCACTTGGATTTTACTTATTTTTTCAAGATACAGGCTTCTGGCATAAAAACACCAAAAACATAGTTGTGTCCTTCTACAACCCAATATAACATACAAACACCGTCACAAACATGTGACTTGGTTCGAACTTCAGATCCCATCCATTCGGTAATTAGGTCTGAGTGGCACCTGAGCTGCGCGCAGGGCCGTGGGCGCAGGGGGGGGGGGCGTGAGGAGAGCGCAGTGTCCTGGGGGGGAAGACCGCTCCAGACAAAACGAGTTAAACCTGCAACACGTCAGAGCCCGGGGGCGGGGGGAGAAAGCTCCATACACCCCCAGATTCCTAAGGGCGACTTGGGGCTGCTTTGAGAGACCCAGCCTGGGGAAAGACACAAGCTAATAGAGGTGCTGTATTTTTTGTGAAGTGAAATTCAGATATTCTAAAACCAGCCCTTTTAAGTGCCCAGTTCAAGGGCATTCAGTGCGTTTGCCGTGCCGTGCAACTACCACCTTTGTCTAGTTCCAGAACATTCCCGTCCCCCAGCCCGAAACCCCGTCAGAGCCTTCCCCGCCCCCTTACCAGCCCCGTGGCCCTGACGCCACCTCCCGTGTCCGTGGACTTGCCAGTTCTGCACATTTCGTGGCGATGGAATCGTGCAACGTGTTCTGAGATTCACCCGTGTCGTGGCATGTAGCCGTGCCCCGGTCCTGTTTAGGGCTGAGTCATATCCCAGGGGTGGACGGCCCACCCCTGGCTGGTCCATTCACCTGCTGGTGGGCATCTGGGCTGTCTTCATTCTTCAGCTCCGGTGACCGTGTTGGAGCCCCTAAGAGTTCCCGGGATTGCGGGCCAGGTGGTCACTCCGGGGTCACGTGGAATTCACAGGCATTTTGTATTTAACTTCTTGAGGAGCTGCCAGACTCCCCCCAACAGCGTCTGCACCATTTTACGACCCCACCGGCAACAAGGGAGGGCTCCCCTTTCTCACAGCCGCACCACGCTTAGATTCTCTGGGTCTTTCCTCAGTCGCTGTTGTAGTGGGTCCCAGTGGGTATGCGGTGGTGTCTCTCTGTGGTTCTGATTTGCGTGTCCCTAATGACTGATGATCTGTGCGTGTGCCTCTTGACCATCATAGGACTCCTTTGGAGAAACGTCTGTTCAGGTCCTCTGCCCATCTTTGAATTGTGTTGTTTGTCCTTATTGTTGGGTTGTAAGAGCTCTTTATATATGCTAGACACCAGATCCTTGTCAGGTGTGTGATTGCAAAGGCAGCTCCTGTTTGTAGGTCGTCCTAAACGGCTTCTGGAAGTCACTTTCAGAGGTTGTGTGTTTGTGGTCAGACGCTGGGGGTCCTGGCTCTGAGCCGTGCTTCTCGAGTGTGAGTGCGCTGTGTTATCCCGCTGTGTCTTGATGTGCAGCAGCGTGCAGGAGGGCGCCGAGGGACCCAGGGCTGGCCAGGGTCCCCGGGTGCCCCTGAGGACAGAAGAGCTGGCGGGCAGGGCTGCAGTGACCGGAGCCCGAGTGGCCTTGCGGGACTGAGGCCCACAGGGATGCAGGGCACAGACGCTCCATCCTGCCTCCAGGCCCCCAGGTTCCCAGGCCCTGAGCACACCTGGAGGGGAGCTGGGCCTCAGGTTCACTCGCTCACTCACTCATTCATTCACGCAAGATGCTTACCAGGCTCCCCGCTGCCGTGCCTGGGGTGTGCTGGGATGTCCCTGCCCTGGGCGGGCGTTGTAGACGACAAGCATCCTGGTCCTCGTGACTGTCATCACAGAGGGTGCTAGGTGGCCAAGGGCAGGTGTAACGTCCTCAGGTCCGAGGCCAGCAGGGCAGGGGGGCTGTCTTCCCCCTAGGGAGTGGCTGGGTGGGGCCTGAGGGGGGAGCAGGGGCTTCCCCGCTACAGGGAAGAGCATTCCAGGCTGGGGGCACAGCCTGTGTGAGGGGGGCTGGGGCACTCCCCAGGAGGACCTCTGGGAGCACCTTTGTGGGTCGGCCCCGGCCCCCAGAGACCTGCCACCGGACAGCGTCTGGCCTACACTTCTGCTTCAGCTCCAAGACTGCTTCTAGAGCAGAGTCCCCACCACAGCCGCATCCCTCCTGCGGTCAGTCCCAGCTCGGCGCCTCATGAGCTGTGTGACCCCGGGCAGGTTCTGAGCCTCTCTGAGCCACAGTTTTTCTCATCTGCGGGCTGTGGAGGGTGAGCGTGAGCCCCGGCTGTGGCAGCTCTGGGCCTCGTGGGTGGCCTGCCTCTCCTTTCCACCCCCAGTGCCCGACGCCGTGCCTGGCACATGGCGCCGTGGGGACGACCGGCCTGCCGGACGATGTGAATCCCAGCCCTGCCGCTTCCTGGCTCGCAGCCCCGGGGAGCTGCTCACCCTCTGGGCCTCAGTTCCCCATTCAGTCAGATGGGACAATGACTGGGCCCGTGCCTCCTGCAGGCCACGGGGCTCAGGCTACCGGGCCTTCCTCCCTTGCCTGGGGGCTCAGGGCGGCGCTGGCGATAACCCCCCGGGCACGCCGCCCAGAGAGCAGGGCCGCGTGGGCCGACTCTTTCTGGAAAGGACCGAGGGCGAGTCTGAGAGCAAGTCTGTGCGGCTTCGCGGTCACCCAGGCTCTGTCTCAAGTACTCACGCTGCCGCCACAGAAAAGGGAGCCACGAATCATAACGATTTTCATGTCTCACAAAATACTATTCTTTTGACTTTTTTTTTCAACCGCTTAAAAATGCAGAACTATTCCGAGCTCACAGGCTGAACAGAAACAGGTGGAGGGCAGGATTCAGGCCATCCTTTGCTCTGCCCTGTCTCTAGCCCCTTAGTCCTGCTTCCTCTCCTAGCTACCCTTACCACCCCCAGGCCTCGGTTTCCCCATCTGTTAAAGGACCACGGCCCCTTCCAGCCCCAGACCCCTGATTGCTGCTGTTCGGTCCACAGAGCGCGTCCAGCCCTCTCCTCGGTCCATCTGGCTCCCCGCAGCCATGGGCAGGCCCCGGAGAGCGTCCGGGCATGGGACCTGCACTCAGCAGCAACCAGGGCACCAGGGAGGAGAGTCCGCACTGCAGTGTGGCCCCCCGCCCAGAGGCTGGGCACATGGCTGGGGCTGGGGTGGACGCTTCCCGGGCACTTCTGAGCTCCCGCCCACATGCTGTGCTTGGCTACCCCGAGTCCTCCATTCCTGTACCCCCCCACCCCCGGCATTGCTGGAGAGCCGAACAGAGGGTGTTGCGCGGTGAGGGACAGGAGCACCCTTCTCAGATCTCAAGCCCCGCCGGCCGCCCCCCAGGCCTCTGCAGCCCCAGACTGCACACTGAGGCCCTTCTGCCCCCCACTTGAGTCTCTCTTGCAGGCAGAATACAGGCTGTACAATGGGTCCGACAAGGAATGTATGTCCCCAACAGCCAAGGTCACCAAGAAGGAAGCTCTCAAGGTGCGCATGGGCCCAGGAAGGGGACACAAGTATGTCATGTGCCAGAGGAATGGGCCGGTGAGGTCCACCACGCCCCAGCTTGCCAAAGGGAGGGGGCAGGCCACATCCTGGCCACCTCCCGGCCCCCCCCCGCCCCCACGTCCTCTCCTCTCTTCTCCCGGCCCCTGTCCTCACCACCCCCCACCCCGGGCTGGACCGTGGGGGCATGGCGGGTGGGAAGGGCCGGGGCAGGGGCCAGCCCGGGCCTTGTCCCTTGACCTGCCCGCTGGGTGCCCGGGGTCCAGGCACAGAAAGAGAACTACCGGCAGGAGAAGAAGCGAGCCACGAAGCAGCTGTTCAGCGCCCTGACGGACCCCAGCGTGGTCATCATGGCTGACAGCCTCAAGGTAAGCGGGGCGGGCAGGTGTGTTTCCCGGATTGGCCACCTCCGCGGTCAGGAGGCAGTTTGGCGTCTTTGGGACTGTGATCCGTATCAGTGTCCTGCGGCGGGCTCTGACCAAGGACCACGAACTGGGGGCTTCGGGACCCACTGTCCCCCCAGTTCTGGAGGCCAGCGCCTGACATCGAGCTGTGGGCAGGGCCCCTGGCTAAGGGGGGACACTTCCTGCTCCTCCAGCTTCTGGGGGCCCCGGGCTTCCCTGGGCGCACCCCTTCACCCTCTGCCTTCGCGTGGCCCCTGTGTGTCTGTGTCCACATGTCACCCCACTTCAGTGTGGCCTCATCTTCACCTCCTTAAATCTGCAGAGATCCTCTGTCCAGTTGAGGTGGGGGTCCCTGGCCCGTAGATGGGGTCCCGGGATGCGCACGGAGCCCTGGGCTGGGGCACGGAGTGGGGGAGGCTGCACTCTGGCTTCTCGGGTTGGGGTTCAGACTTCACTGAGCCCCGGGGACTTGTCTCCACGCCCCCCGTGGTGGAGGGAAAGCTGCCGAATCCCGGGGTTGCCTCAGACCCCAAGCAGGACAGGCCTATCAGCACCTGGTCATCTGCCGAGGCCCTGGGCCCCCGTGGGCTCCTTTCCTCCCCCCACAAAATTACGGATGAGAAATGAGGTACAAGAGTGAATTTTTTTCTTTGGAATGAGAAGAGAAATGACAGGTTTCACGATTTGCAGAGCTGACGACAGTCACATCTGTGGCTGGCTCCTCCCAGGACCCCGGGAGGGCCTTGACCCTAGCCTTGAGCCTCCCCAGTCAATCCGTTCCTGGCTTCAGTGCATGTCTCTGGATTCGCTGTCATTTATGTGCTCCTTGTACCAGCTAAAAGAGGACTCTGCCCGCCACCCAGCGCCGCCCCCACACTGTCCAGGTGCCCCTAGGGTGTCGGCCTCCCCGACAGCGGCGCCCCTCCCCGCAGATCCGGGGAACCCTGAAGAGCTGGACCAAACTGTGGTGCGTGCTGAAGCCGGGGGTACTGCTCATCTACAAGACGCCCAAGGTGGGCCAGTGGGTGGGCACGGTCCTGCTGCACTGCTGTGAGCTCATCGAGCGGCCCTCCAAGAAGGACGGCTTCTGCTTCAAGCTCTTCCACCCGCTGGACCAGTCCGTCTGGGCCGTGAAGGTACGGGTCGGGCCCCGGGGGAGGAGTGAGGCCTGTGAACACCGTGTGGGAGGCAGGCACTGGGGGGCGACCAGGAGGCGAAACTCGGGGCTCCGGGTGGGCCCACCACCACCCAGCTGCAGGGGGCCGTGGGGTAGGTCTCTCGGGGGCTGGGGATCAGATATGGTCCCTGGCCCCCCCAGGTGGATCCTCAGTGGGGCTGAGGGACGGGGCCGTGTGAGCAGCTGCTCCCAGCCCGGACCTCCCCGACCCAGCCTCCTAACCGGGAGCTGCCCGGCCCAGGACCAACGGGAGTCAGGTTACCAGATGAAATCCAGAATGTCCAGTTAAATTAGGATTCCAGACACACACCGAATAGTTCTTTTTAGTATAAGTATGTCCCAAATATTGCATGGGCTATACCCCTACTGGACAAAGCCGTATTCTTTCTTGAGATTTGAATTTAAGTGGGCATCTTGAACGTGCGTGTGCTGGTTCCGGCCGGGCTAAAACGGGGAGTCCCAGAGCTAGAGAGCCGTGGACGGAGCCACCAGCTCCCTCTCCTCTCTTGCTGCCAGGTGCCTGGAGGGCCTGCAGCCACGTGTGTGTCAGTGGGGGTTTGCGTGAGTCCGCGTGACCTGGGTGTCCTCCGACGTGACGCCGGGTCTCTGTCTCCCCAGGGCCCCAAGGGCGAGAGTGTGGGCTCCATCACGCAGCCCCTCCCCAGCAGCTACCTGATCTTCAGGGCCGCCTCTGAGTCGGACGGTGAGTCCCCGCCTGCCCTGCGGGTCTCCCTGGTGACCCCGCACGACGTGGGTGCCCTGGCCGACTTACAAACCGGTGCACATGACCACTATCAGTCCCTTCCACTGCCCCCCAAGAAAGGAGATGGCCAGATGCCACGGGACAAGTCTGGGCTCGGGCCAGGCAGGCCTGCCTCTGAGCCTCAGTTTCCCCAAAGTAAACCATGAATAGTAGCGCCCGGCTCCCCACTTGTCAGGACAACCTGATGACCTGATTTAAAGTCTGCAGATCACAGCTACTGTGTGCCAAGCGCTTGCCGGGCACCCCTGAATCGGTGGGTTTGGCCGTTACCATCTACATGTAATATATGACAAAAACGGGGCCCCGGCCACCTGCCAGCAAGGAGGGGGCCAGGCCTGGGTGGGGATCCGAAGTGCCCCAGGTGCGGCGCACGCTGTTGGAGCGCCCTCCAGTGGCTGCCTCGGGTAAATGCGGCTGCCCGCTTCCAGGCCCTCGGCGCCCAGAGCCTGGGGCTGGTGGCCTGCCTGCTGGTGCCACACCACCCCCTGGTGGACAGACGCCACATCCACGCTCCAGGAGGGACCGCCCGTGCTCTGGGGTGCCCGCAGTCTCGTGGAGAGAAAATCAGCTGTCAGACGAGGCCGATGGGGCTGAGCCATGAGCTGGGTCCCTGATGGGCTGAGGGCCATGAGCAGGGAGGGAGGGCCCACAGACCCTGTGGGTATGAGGGTGGGCTTCCTGGAGGATGAGGAGGGGGCTTCAAAGGATGCAGAGCATTCAGGGTGTCTAGTCCTTCGTGGTAACCACGAGGCGTGCCCCTGCAGGCCCTGCTCTTGTCACCCCCTCCTCTGCCCCACGAACATTCAGCCCAGGCTGGGCCTGCGGTGAAACCCTGTAGAACCAGGGCCACCATCCCTGCAAACACTCGCCTCCCCGTGCCAGGCCCCAGCCGTGCTCCCCAGAAGAACACTTAATGGGGCAACGCCTCTGAGTGGAGGGGCCGCCATTAGTAATCACACTGGGACATCGGGGGGCACCCTGGTGGCCACGTGTCCCCAAAGCTGCTAACACCCCCAGGGACAAGGAGGTGGTGCTGGTCGAACCCCCTGGCAGCCTCCACCGGGAAGGCAGCAGGGATGGGAGGGTTCAGCCGGCTCTGCCTCGGGGTCGCCCACTGCCCTCCTGGTCACGCTCTCCACCCTCTGGGGCTGCCGCTCTCAGGCCCTGGCCAGCCCTCCCTCCACGACGCTGCAGCCCCCTTCCCAGCCTGCCACCCACCCTCCGGGTCTGTGCTGCAGGCCCGCGGAGCACCCCCCCCCCCCCCCCCCCCCCCCCCCCCCGGGCCGGTGGGGCAGGCCCCCGGGGCCCCCCCCCCCCCCGCCGTGCCCCCTGAGACCCGTGGCAGGTGGTTCTCGTGACGCAGGGCCCTCCTCCCCCACTCCACATACAGAAGCTACAGGTGTCCGGGTCGGAATTGAGGCCCTGAGTCTTGCTAAGGTGTGACCTTGAGGGAGTGCCGTGAGCATCCTCTGAAGGGCATCTTCCTCCAGGCACGCATCTCTTCCTGGCTCGGGCCTGCCGGCTAAGGCCTTGTCCTTGCTCACCTCTGCCCGCCCCCCCTCACCTGCATGCACACCGACACGGCAGCAGTGCCTGTGCCCCAGGAGGATGGGGAAGGGACAGGGGTGTCTCTGGCGTAGGGGGGCCTCCCCGGGCTTGCAGTGGGCTCACCCCGTGCCGCCCTGCAGGCCGCTGCTGGCTGGACGCCCTGGAGCTGGCCCTGCGATGCTCCAGCCTCCTGCGACTCAGCACGTGCAAGCAGGGCCGTGACGGGGAGCCCGGATCCTCGCCAGACGCATCACCCCCCTCACTCTATGGGCTGCCCCCCTCGGCCACCACCCATGACCAGGATCTGTGCCCGTGAGCAGGGCCGTGGTGGGCAAGGGTTGGCCCCTCCCAGAAGCCCAGGTCTCCTTCCTGCTGGGGACCCCCAGGACCCTGGCTGTCTCTGGGACTAATATGTGGTCTCCTTGTGTGTGGGCGGGAGGGCCAAGCACCGTGGAGTCTGGCCACCCGAACCTCAGATCAGGAGGCAGGCCTCCTTCACTCCCCAGGGGCGGGGGCGCTCGGGCCGCGCCTCTGACCGGGGACCCACGGCGCCAACTGCCCCTCCAGGCTGAACGGGTCCTCCCTGGAGAACGACGCTTTCTCGGACAAGTCGGGGAGAGAGAACGCCGAGGAGTCGGACAACGAGATTCAGGACCACAGCGGGAAGACCAACGAGAGCGGGAGCGCCCGGTCGGAGACCCTGGAGGGCCCCGCGCCAAGGGGGACCGCGTACGTGGAGCAGGCCCACGAGGAGTTTGGGGAGGTGAGAGCCCGCCCCCCTGAGGAGCTGGGTGTCCCCCTGTACCTCACCGGCCTCCCTGAAGCAGACAGAGGCTGCAGAGCCTGGCCGGCCCCTTGGGCGGTGGGGGGAGCCTGTAGCACCCCGGGGACTGGGGGAGCAGGTCAGGGTGGCCACAACCCGGGGAGCACAGGTGGTCCATGAGGGCCCGGCTGAGGGTGTTGGGAAAGCCACTGGGGGGGGGTTAGGCGGGGACCCCTGGGGTCCAGGGGAGGCCTTCAGAAGGCCGAGGGGCGGAGGTAGAAGCCCCGGGCCTGCTAGGGAGGAGCGGTTCCCCAGAGGCCTTGGTCCCAGGTAGCCGTGGAGAAGGGCCAGGTTGGGGGTTCAGGACACATGGGAGGTGGAAGGACGGGTCCCAGTTCACCTCTGACAGCACCGTGGGGCTGGCAGCTGGGAGTAGGGACGGGCCCGTGATGGGGGGAAATGGTGCCCGTGAGGGGCAAGGGGCAGAGAGCGGGCAGCCCGAGGGGCCCTTCAGAGGCTGAGCACAGACAAGGCTCGGCTCCACAGGGGAACCTTGGGAGACCCGGCAGGAGACCTCAGGACAGGCGTGCAGGCACAGAGAGGCAAAGCAACTTGTTGAAGGCGGCCCAGCAGGGTGGTGATGGATACTGCTCCTCCCTGGGGGTGGCTGCCGTTGGGCCACAAACACAGACAGCCCTGAGTTCACATCCCACCTCTGCCTCATGCCAGCTCTGTGAGCTTGGGCAAGTCAGCTGTCCCCTCTGTGAGGCAGGGGCGCCCACGGTGTGGGTGCCCAGGGGCCACTGCAAAAGGAGGAGGCCTAGGGAGCAGGAGGGGGGTGCACGGGCAGCCCGGACACCCCCTGCCTCCTGTGCCCGAATCCAGCTCCGGGCCTCCTCAGGAGCCGGCCTGGGCCCGCACGGGCCCCTCCGGGCGGGCATGGGACCCTTGCCGAGGGCGGGCAGGGGTCAGACAGGGCGGGACTGGCCGGCCGGGCAGCGGGGGCCGGGCCGCGGAGGGCGCCTCCTGGTAGCTAGAGCCAGCCGCCGCTGTCCCACCCCGCCTGGCGGCTCCCCGGGCGGCACGCAGCTGGGGCCCGACCGCAGCCTCTCTGCCAGCAGCTGGGCCAGGCGTCCCAGGTAGAGACTGTGTCGGAAGAGAACAAGAGTCTCATGTGGGTCCTGCTGAGGCAGCTGCGGCCGGGCATGGACCTGTCCCGCGTGGCGCTGCCCACGTTCGTCCTAGAGCCCCGCTCCTTCCTCGACAAACTCTCTGACTACTACTACCACGCCGACCTGCTGTCCAGGTGAGCGAGCGGCGGGTGCCCCACGCACCTGTGCACACCACAGACCCCAGCCTCCCTCGGCCCCTGCCCGCCCCCTTGCCCCCGCCATGGATGTTTCCGAAGGGGCCCTGGGGCCCCGGGCTGAGCTCCGTCCATGGTCCCTTGCTGGCTCAGCCTGCTAGTGGGCCCAGTCTCCAAGATGAGGAGCAGCTCATGGGGGGGGCGGGCAGCTGTGTGTCAGGTCAGGGCCCCCGCCATCAAAGGTGAGTGTGGGGCAGCCCCCAGCACCTTCTAGCGTCCTGAGTTCTGGGCCCTGGCCTCGGTGCCCTCAAGCTGAAGCCCGAAGGCTGGAAAGGCTGGAAAGAGCCCGTGCAGAGGAGCTCCCAGACGCCTTCCTGAAGGCAGAGCCACCCTGCCAGCCCTGAGCCAGCGACGCCCTGTCTGCCCAGGCCCTCTGGTTAGGTGGAGAATTCGGGTCCCTGTGGGAGGGTGGGAGACTCCCCACGGCCCCGGGGCTGGGCAGGACAGGAGGGGCCCAGGTGACAGCGGGTGGACGGCAGGATAGAAGGAGCACAGGGAAGGGGGTGGCCGGGGACCCGGCCCGGAATGAGTCACTCTCCCATGCTGTCCCAGGGCTGCTCTGGAGGGGGACGCCTACAGCCGCATCAAGCTGGTGCTACGGTGGTACCTGTCTGGTTTCTACAAGAAGCCCAAGGTAAGAGCGGAGGCCCAGCGCGCCGTCCCCCCGGCCCCATACCTCCCTGCCCCTCGGAGAGCCTGGGGCCACCCTGACCCCACACGGTCCCCACTGTGGCCCCCGGTCCTCAGAGATGGGGGCAGCACCCTGACCTACCACCCAGGGACCTCCTAGCCAGGCCAGGCCCACAGGGGTGGTCCCAGTTCCCTGCAGGGCCCAGGCGGGACTTCCACACCCCAGAGAAAGAGCGACCACACACAGCGGTGCTGGGAAAGGGGCTCTCGACCCTGCACCTGGAGGAGCCCCTGGGACCTGTGGTTTTCATGGTGTGTCTTGTAGTCATAGAAACCTTTTTGAGAACCCGAAACTCAGGCTCTGCTGAGCACAGGGTGCTGGGGGGAGGGGGAGGGAGTGACCGGAGGGTCCCGCAGCCCCGCCCCCTCCCCTGGCTGCTGGGGCGCCCGGGGTTCCCCGCCGTGTGAGTGTGAAAGCATCATTCTGTTTCCACTTCACCGTGCATGTGGGGAACTGAGGCCCGGGGGGCGGGCAGGGGTGGGCGAGCGACGGGCCCAGAGTCACACTTAGGCCCGAGCGCAGACGCGGCTCACAAGGGCAGCGGCAGGTGTCCTCCCCGGGCATCTGCAGGCACTGAGTGCTCACAGAGCCTCGTCTCCAGGGGGAAGCGCGCACACACACACAACACGCACCCACGCAGCTGGAAGTGATGCACCTGGCGGGTGGCATGAAGGGTCAGCCGGCTGCTCCCGACCAGATCAGGGCGTCTGAGCCCCAGAAGGAGGGCTCTCCTGAGTGGGGATGAACTTGGGCCTTTTGGGGAGCAGAAAGGTGGTGAGTGGGGCCGAAGGGGAGGCAGGGGACAGGGGAGCAGACCTGCGGGATTTGGGATTTTATGAAACGGTCAGTAGAAGCCACCGGGGCCTTGAGCAGATTGTGCACCAGTTCCGTCCAAAGTCCAGGGACAGCACGACCTGGGGAGGGTCTCAGGTCCCCCTGGGAGCCAAGAACCAGACAGGACATCTCATAGGCTGCCCCTCGGAATGTGAACCATGGGCAAAGCATGTTCTCCCCAGAGCACAGTGGGGTGCAGTCCCCAGGTGCTGGTGGCAAACCAGGCCCTCCCGTCTAGAGACTGCCTCCCTGTGGGCTCCTGGGGGTGTGGGCAGTGGGCAGCCAGTCCCCCACATTGGCCCTTGGTCCACACTCCATCCCATGTGGGTCCGTGGCCCACCCATTCCTCACATGAGCTTTCCATTCGTTGCTTGCAGGGGATCAAGAAGCCCTACAACCCCATCCTGGGGGAGACCTTCCGCTGCTGCTGGTTCCATCCCCAGACCAACAGCCACACCTTCTACATAGCGGAGCAGGCAAGGCCCCCGCCGCCCCCAGGCTGGACACCAGGCTCCTCGGCGGGCAGAGTCTGAGCCCTGTGCGCGTTCCGGGTGCCGCCACCCCCCCCCCCCCCCCCGCCCATCAGGATTCCCCCAGGAGATGCAGGGCCAGCACTGTGACAGCAGGAAGGGTTTCCTTGGGTGGGGTCCGTACATCTCATCCCCCCAGATGGCTACCAGGCCCACGACTCAGTGTCCGCTTCCCTAGGCAGCAGGCGTGAGAGTGGGAATGGCCCCACGCCGAACGGCCCGGAGGGACGAGGTGGGGCAGGGGGAAGGGGGCTTCTCATCAGGGAGCCGGGCTCTCTCCTCCCCTGGGGCCATTCCAGAGCGCCTCTCTGCCCACAGGTGTCCCACCATCCTCCCGTGTCCGCCTTCCACGTCAGCAACCGGAAGGACGGCTTCTGCATTAGTGGCAGCATCGCGGCTAAGTCCCGGTTTTACGGTGAGTGGGGGGCGGGCCTCCCCTGGGATCTCCCGGGGCCTGGGGGAGATGGGGGGAGGACTGGGCCCCCAGATGCGGTGGCCAGGTTTACCTCCCTCCCCACCTCTCCGGGTCAGGGACCTGGAGCCAGGCAGAGCCTGCGGGACCCCCACCCCTGGGCCATAGGGAGGGCACCGCTTGTGGGTGAGAACAGGCGCCACAAGCCACGTGTGGCTTTTAGATTGATCCAAAGTAAGACACCGCTGCGCAGTTGGCCCGGCCACATCACACGTGCTGTGTGGCCATGCGTGATTAGTGGTCCCTGTGTCAGCACAGAGCGGAACAGTTCCGGGGCCACAGAAGTTCCACGGTGGGGGGTTGACAATCAGAGCCGGGTTTGCATGTAGCCTCCAGCCTCAGAAGCCCTCCCTGGGAGCCGAGCCTTGTCCGCCCTGCGTCGGGGCGCTTTTCCAGAATCTGAATTTCAGGGAGGTGAAGTGACCCACAGCTTAGGTGAGAGGCCCAGCTGCCCCATGGTCACCTGGCTGGAGGGACCGGGGATGCTTTGCACCTGCTAGAAGGGAGCTCCGACCGTGTGACTTAGGGGGTGGGCCCCCAGGTCCTGAGGTCCCGCATCTGCTCACTGGTCCCACCCACCACCACCCCATCTCTCCAGGGAACTCGCTGTCGGCCCTGCTGGACGGCAAGGCCACACTCACCTTCCTGAACCTGGCAGAGGACTACACCCTCACCATGCCCTACGCCCACTGTAAAGGTGAGAGGCCCCTGCCCCCAGGAGGGCAGAGCCCCAGCCGGCGCGCGGACGCTCTCGTCCTTTTTTGTTGAGCTTTCCCCCTGGCTCTTTGATGACTTCCTAGCCCGGAAAGTTGTCTGACAAAATGTTTTCAACTTGAAGCGCCCACTTCCTGTCACAGACCGCAAACCAGATCTGCTTCTTAAGAGTGGTTTTGTCATTGTTTCTAGAACTTTCCAGTAAAAGAAACATAAGCCTCTTTTTTTTTTAAGATTAAAATTTACAGGTTTCCAATCCGGATCCAAGAGGGCGGGTGTCTGGTAACCCACTGGCCTGACAGCTGAACCGTCTCCCCCCTCCCCCCTTGCTTCCCCCCTCACCACGCCCAACCCTGGAGGGAAAGCCCCTTTGTAAACAACACTGCTCTGGGCTGTGGTTACTCTTCCTTAGCCACTTCACACACACAGTCAGAGTAACGTAACACTAACCAGCCCTCCCCCCAAGAGGCCGTGGCTGCAAACAGCCTGAGCCATTTCCTTTTGGGGATTGCTTTGTCCTAAGCATATCCCACTGGGATTTGCAAACTCGGCAGGAATAATCCCCCTCCAGGATCACACCACCAGGCAGATACCCACTTCCTTTTTGTTTTGTTTCATCTTCCTTTTGCTCCCAGTTGCTTTTGTAATTTCATTTTGTAGGTAATTATGGAAATGCAGTATTTACCTGGATCCAAAGTTCGAAACTACAAAAGCAGGTGTAGTCAGAGAAAGCTGGCATCTCTCTCTCTCTCTCTCTCTCTCTCTCTCTCTCTCTCTCTCTCTCGATGCCCGCACCCCCTGCCCTCCAGCTGCCTCTCCCACTTGGTGCGAGCATCCTGGATGGCTCCCCAGGCAAGCCGCACGCAGGAGCACGGGGCTCCCGTCCTGTGCACTGGTGGGATCTGGGGGCACTCCCAGCCCTTCTGCTCTTTCCCTTCTGCTTGTCTTTTTTATGTTTTCACTTTATCCCACACGTCTAAGTGTTTTATAATACACACAGCTCTTCTCTTTAGTTAGATTAAATCCTCCACATGGCAAGAAACAGAAGATTCGTTCTTTCTTTCATTAACTAAAAAATACTTGTATTAGGGATGCCTGGGTGGCTCAGTCGGTTAAGCATCTGCCTTCAGCTCAGGTCGTGATCCCGGGGTCCTGGGATCGAGTCCCGCATCGGGCTCCCTGCTCGGCGGGGAGTCTGCTTCTCCCTTTGCCCCTCCCCCCTGCTCTTGTGCTCTCTCTCTGTCAAATAAATAGATGAGTGTAATCTTAAATAAATATGTATAATGCATGTATTAGTTTAAACAAACACGCCGGGCCAGTCCTGGGCGCAGCAGCGAGCAGGGAAGATGGAGGAGCCCACCTTGGGGCCCGAACTACAGAGCAAGTGACAGATGGTAATGAGCGTCTCATGGGGGCAGCGGGGCCCCTGGGAGCCTGGAAAGGGCGTCCTGGAGGAAGGAACCTGCCAAGGGTGGGACAGTCCCCGGACGGGGCAACTCTCAGGGGCAGAGGCCCTAGGGGCAGAGGGTCACTGAGGAAACATGCGTGGGCCGGGTTCTGCCTCCCGCCCCCACCAGCTCTTCTCTGTCCCAGGGACTCTGCCCCCGGGGGCTCCTGTCCTCCTCCCCAGGCTCTGACACTGGCCTCCTCAGGGTCAGCGGTGCTGTGTGGGTACGCAGTGCCAGGACTGAGCAGGAGACTGTTTCAGGGATCCTGTATGGCACCATGACCATGGAGCTGGGCGGGAGAGTGACCGTCGAGTGTGAGAAGACCAACTTTCAAGCTGAGCTGGAATTCAAGCTCAAGGTAGCACTAGCTGCAGCACACCCCAGGGATGGTTTCTGGAGCAGGTGCACTCAGGAGGGGGCAGCTCTTGGCATCTCCATAGCACAGCCAGGGCCCAGAGAGAGGAAGGGGCTCCTGCAGGCCACACAGCAGAGCCAGGACAGGCCCAGACCCCTTCCCAGCCATGGGGCACACAGGCCTCATAGGCCCCCTGCATCCCTGAGCTCAGGCTGAGGCGTTGGGCGAGTGTGGCAGCTTCCAGCTTTGGGTCTCAGCCTAGCTGGCCTCCCACGTCCCGGGGGCTGAGAGCTGGCACCTCATGAGGAAGGGGCCTCCTCCTCCCTGGCTCACTGCGGGGCGCCAGGGTGCTGGGGAGGCCACCGGCCCCTCACCAGCCCTGTCTCGGGGTGTCCCCACAGCCTTTCTTTGGGGGCAGCACCAGCATCAACCAGATCTCGGGGAAGATCACGTCAGGGGAGGAGGTCGTGGCACGTCTCAGCGGGCACTGGGTAAGAGCTGCCGTCCGGGGCAGGCAGAGGTGGGCCCATGGGCATAGGAACAGCTGCGGGGCCAACCCCTCTGTTCCTGCCTGGGCCATCTGGGGCAGGACCGAGAAGTGTTCCTCAAGGAGGAGGGCCGAGGAAGCATGGAGCTCTTCTGGAACCCGAGCGGGGAAGTCCGGGGGCAGAGGCTGAAGAGGCACACGGTGCTGTTGGAAGACCAGACAGAGCTGGAGTCGGAGAGGTGAGGCGCCCGCGGGCACCTGCCGGACCCCTGGACCCAGGCCTGGTGTGGATGGGCAGGGTTGCCGTGCAGTGAGCGTGAGCTGGGGTGTCCCTGGCAGGGAGGGGGGACCAGAGGGGACCCCCTGTGACAGACACCATGTCCCGCTGGGGCAGCTGAGGGAGAGAGAGTGAGGCCTGGGGACAGCAGATGCCCAGCCGCTCCACAGGGAGTACCCTGCCAGTGGGGGTATGAGCTCAGGGTCGAGGAGTACCACCTCACTTTGAATCACCGGCGCTCTAAGACACTCAGGCTCCCCAGGAGAGAGTGAGCTCCCTGTCCCTGGAGGCAAGCAAGTGGAGGTTGCTCTCTAAGCCTCCCCTCCGGCGCCCAGGGGGTGGGACCGTCCAGATCACCTGCTCAGAGCACATGCCCCACCCCCAGGCTCTGGCAGCATGTCACCAGGGCCATCGGCGAGGGCGACCAGCACAAGGCCACGCAGGAGAAGTCTTCACTGGAGGAGATGCAGCGGCAGCGGACCCGCGAGCGCCAGCAGAACCTCGTGCCCTGGAAACCACAGCTGTTCCGGCTGGACCCCGCCACCCAGGAGTGGCGCTACCGGCATGAGGAGTGAGTGCGGCGGTGGGGGGCTCCCCTGGAGGGGCGAGTGATGGGGGAGGAGGGGTTCCTGTGGGGGCTCACTGGCCGGCCCTGGCAGTAGGTCATCTCTGGGGCTCTGGCTACTGCTGGGAACAGGCCGAGATGGGGCCCCCTCCTCCCAAGGGCCACTGCCCCTGCCAACGGATGCCCTCTGGACCCTCCAGCCGTAGCCCCTGGGACCCCCTGAAGGACATCGCCCAGTTTGAGCAAGATGGGGTCTTGCACACAGTGCGGCGGGAGACCATGGCCCACCAGACCACCTTCCTGGGCAGCCCGGGGCCCAGGCACCAGGTCAGCTCCCCCAGGGTCCCTGCCCGGGCTCAACCTCAGCAGTAGGAAGGGACTGTCAGGCTGTAGGTGAGGCCGTCTCTCCCAACCTCACCCTTACCTGTCTGCCCCTCCCCCTTCGGTAGCCCCCCACACACTCACCCCTGCCAGCAGGGCCCCCTGCTCCCTGGAGCCGCCCTCCGTGGTGCCAAGAGCACACGGTGCCAGTCTGCAGAGGAGGAAGCTGAGGCTCAGGGCAGCCTGGGGGCTTGCTCAGCCAGGAGGAGGAGGAGGCTGCATTTGCAGGGATGCTGAGGGGAGGCAGGGCCGGAAGCGGGGAGGCTCCAGGAGGCCTGCAAGAGGTTTCCGGAGACAAACACCAGGGTGCGACTTGTGAGGAAGCCTGGAGTGTCTTCCCTGGTGCCACGTGGGCGGAGGCCACAGGATGACAGTTCCCCCCTCCCCCCCCCGTACTATAGGTTCCGTGTGTGGGCAGCTGCCTCCCCTGCACATGGTGGGAGGCCAGTGATCACATGGGCAGAACGGGCATGACCCTTCTTGCCCAGTGGCCCCAATTTCCCTGCAAGCAAGGGTCACAGTATCTCACTGCCCATGTGTCCCGCCCCCCCCCCCCCCCGCTGTAGCCCCCCAGGCCGGGCAGCCCCACCCCTTCCACAGGCACCTGCCCACCTGGATGCCCCCCGCATCCCCCTCAGCCCCTCCAGTCGGCCGCGACGCAGCCACTCCTGTGCTCTGGGGAACTACCGGAGGTCCCTCTGGAGAGGTCGCCTCAGGACTGGGGGCGGCCTAGCTGTCAGCTCACACGGTGGGACGGGACCTGCCGTCACGGCCCCGGAGTCAGAACCACCCGCAGCCACGTCTTCTAGAGCAGCCCCGTCCCCAAGGCCGGCACGTCCTGTGCCCGCGGGCACAGCTGTGGTGGACCTGGGTGAGCCCCCGGCTGCAGTGGCTCCGTCTTTCTCCAGGGGCCTGGCCCGGACCGGCGGCTCCGCAAGGCCAGCGACCAGCCCTCCGGCCACAGCCAGGTCACTGAGAGCAGCTCCACACCCGAGTCCTGCCCAGAGCTCTCAGACGAGGAGGAGGAGGAGGAGGAGGAGGAGGAGGAGGAGGAGGAGGAGGAAGACGAGGGGGAGGGGGACGGCAGCACCTTCATTCCCGGTGAGCCCTCCTGGGCCGGCTACTCTGCAGGGTGGGAGAGGCCAGAGAAGCACCTTCCCTGGGCAGCTGTGTGCTGCACCTTGACCGCCCTCCCAGGGTCCTCCACGCCTCCCCGAGCCCAGGGGCAGACCAGGGGTGCGGAGGGCAGCAGTCCCCAGCCCTGCACTCAGACGGTGCGGCACCCCCTTTGGCTGGCAGGGGCGGTGCAAGGGGCAGGGCTGGACAGTATCCGTCTCTCCGTATGACCATCTGATTGTGCCTCCTGTTGTCCTCACGGGTGTGCCGGCTCCTCCCCGACTTTGTCCCCGTCTCTAGGTGCATGAGCTGTGCCTTGCCATTTCTGTCTCCCAGGGCTTATTAGAGGCCCGCTGAGCTTGGGGGTTCCCTCTATGCCTGTCCGTCGACTCCCCGTGTTGTTAGCTTCACCTGAAGGCTCCCAAGAGGTGGGGCAGGGGCCCAAGCCGGGCACGACCCCGGGACCCTGCGTGGCGGCTCCCCGGACATGCCGGCTCGTCTTTGATTCTCCCTCCACCCCCTGTCCCCTGGGTCCTGTGACCGGTGGCCGGACATCCCAGGCAGCAGGAGCCCGTGCCCACGGTGTGGGAAGGAGGCGCGGCGGCTGCAGGCACTGCACGAGGCCATCCTGTCGATCCGGGAGGCCCAGCAGGAGCTGCACAGGTAAGTGTCGCTCCCGGGGACGGGGCCAGGGAGCTGCTGAGGCCGGGGAGGCCGTGCGTCGCTCAGAACTAGAACCCCCGTGGTTTGCAGAGGGTCTGATGGATGGAGGACAGGAAGAAGGTGGCCAGCTCTACCCGGGGCAGGCCGGTAGGGGGGTTGCGGGGGGGAGTTGGGGGTGCCACACTGTAGGGGGTCTTGTTTAAACAGGATGAGCCAGCGATGCTTGGTCCCTGAGCTCTGTGCAGGGAAAAAGCAGCTGGGGGCTGGAAGTCCAGGCATGGGCTGGCCCAGCCGCACTTGAGTCAGAGTGAGTCAGCCCCCTGGCACCACAGAGGAGGCTGGCCACGAGGCAGGGAGCCAGGAGAACAGCCAGACGTTTCTGCAGACACACAGTGCAGCCAGTCAGGGCGAGGTTACGAGTGTCCTGGGTGTGGCCCTGACATAGTCTACAGACGGGGGCTTATGCAATAGACGTTCACTGTCCCCCAGTCCAGGAGTCCGACGCCCGGGATGCAGGCGTGGGCAGGGCTGGATTCCCCCGAAGCCTCTCTCGTGGGTGGACAGCGGTGCTCTCTCTGGGTCCTCACGGGGTCATCCCTCCATGCGGGGCTGTGTCCTGATGTCCTTTTCTTATAAGGACCCCGGTCACACTGGATTAGAGCTCACTCCCGTGACCTCACTTAAACTGAATCGCTTCTTAAAGACCCCTTCTCCAAACAGAGTCACATCTGACCTGTTGGGTCAGGACTCCAACATGGGACTATTGGGGCAAGGTGGTCCAGCTCAGCCCGTCACAGCACGAGTGGAAAAGAGGCTACAAGAGGCCCAGCTCCCCCAGCCATGAACCCCTTTCCCTGGAATCTGCGCCTGGGGGCCCCTGCGCACTAAGCCATCCATTGAAGGTAGGGATGCACCCCCACCCTGGCTTAGCCACTCTCCCCCCCTGTCGTTGCAGGCACCTCTCAGCCATGCTGAGCTCCACGGCAAGGGCTAGGCAGGTGCCGGCGCCAGGCCTCCTGCAGCACCCCCGATCCTGGTTCCTGCTCTGTGTGTTCCTGGCGTGTCAGCTGCTCATTAACTTCATCCTCAAATGAGAGCCCTTTGGGGGCAGCGTGGGCATCCAGCCCCACCTCTCCCTCCCAGGCACCAAGCACTTTCAGCCAGCCCAGGGAGGCAGAGAGAGCTGGCGAGCGTGACCACTGTGGACGGACGGGCCCACGGCGGCAGGGGGACAGCCGGAGGGACCTGGGGGGCCGCACCGGCTCCTCCAGGGGAGGTGCTGACCTTCCCCGTGGGACCCTCCACCCAGTGCCGGCCTTAATGCTAAAGCCAAGTGCAGCTTTCGTCATGCCTCTCCCCCCTGGTCAACTTGCCTGCCCGTTCCCGGTCCAGCAGCCGCTTGTCCCGTGGGAGTGCCGGAGGGGGGGGTGGACGGCCTGCCCAGGCACTGCGCGGTCACTCCCCAGCAGGGGTGAGTGGGGAGCTTTGGGTGAGCAAGCCGCAAGTCCCAGAGGTTCCCAGAGCCTCCTCTGTCCTGATGCACAGGGCTGTCCTTCCTGAGAGCCTCCCATGCTGCCGGGGTCGCGCTAAGAGGGGCCTCCCTCGGACTCTAGGGTAGACTGGAGCTACTGTGGAGAGAACATTTGGATTTTACTCTGCTTCTGTGCTGTGTGGACGGGAGCCCCGTGATACACCAATGGCACCCACCCTCACCTTGCACAGCCTGGGCCTGCCAAGGGGAGTGGACACAGCTATGCGTGCGTGGGCAGGGGTGCGCAGGGGGCGGCCGCACGGGCCCCAGCACTCCCTGGGATAGGGAAGCCCAGGTTTGCCACTTTGCTGGGACTGATGCACGGTCCTCCCGTTTTACACTTTTTTAATAAACGCAATTGCAATATTTTAGGCAGGCTGCAAGCAGCGTCTGGCGTCTCGCCTGTTTCTGTGTCAAGTGCCGCCATGTGCGTGTGTGTGTGTGTGTGTGTGTGCATGCGTGTGTACGCGAGCATCTGCACATGTACCTGTAGATACACCCTGAGCCTTAAAACTATGTGGGGGAGGTGCCATCGGGACCCAGCGTCCCATTTTCCAGATTTTGTATCCACGTTCTTGTTCCCTGCCGGCAATGTGGGGACGTGTCTGTGCCCCAGGCCTTGAAATAAACAGCACGCGCACGCTCTGTGTTGTCTTCTTGGGGACTTCTGGCAATGTGGGGGGTGGCTTCCCAGGGAGAGATGCAATGCCAGCAGGCGGCTGTCGGGAGGGACCCGAGGCCCTGAGGATGGAGAGGAGGGATCCAGGGGAGGATGGGGGGCAGGGTGCAGGCACCCCCTCCCTCAGGGCCTCACCGCCTCAGCCCCTGGGCTTCAGGACAGGGTGGCGCTCGGGCTGGGCAGAGGAAGGGGCAGGTGGGTGCTGCCACTGCAGACCCTCTGGCTGCCTTGGGCAGAATGGACTCCAGGATTGGATCGTCCCCGGAGAGCGGTGCCCCCAGACTGGCCCTGGCCCCGCCCCCCCACCCCCCTTGTAGAGGCCACCCACTGTTGGAGAATGGGTGCCCTCGGGGTCCCAGCTTCCCACGTCTCGATACCAGGGCTGGTTGCTCTAAGAGGAAGCTCTGGGCCACCTCCTCTCACTGCACCACCCACGTGTGGCCTGACTCACCAGCTCCAACACCATGCCCCACAGCAGCCTCAGAATCACCTCCAGAATTCTGTTTACGTCCTTGGTATGCCAAAAGTTCTGCCAAATCAACAAGGGAAAGAAAGGTGGGTGGGCATAACCCCGCAGGAATAGCTGGTCCAATGCCCAGATGGGTGGTGACCAGGGCATCACAGGGCACTTGGAAATAGTCCAAGCCCGGGCAGGATTTCTGGGTCCTTTGGGTGAACTCTTGGGGATATAGACACCAGTGGTGATATTTTAGGGTGATGTGGGTGCCCAGAGCTGCGCCTCCCATCCCCGTAGCCAGTACTGCCCTTCCCGGCCCCCTTGAAATGTGCCGCGATGGCCATCAGCCCCAGCTGGGAGGGTTGCAGCACGGGAGTGCAGGGTGCCCCAGGGGGCAACGAGCCTCTGGCCCGCCCTGCCCCCCCCCCACGGCACCCCAGGGCAGGAAGGAGATGCACTTGCCCAGGGACACGGTGACGGTCACCGCACACTGACTTCTCATCTCCTTGGATGGATCCCCAGCGACTCTCAGCAGCAGGAACTTTCAGGAGAAGCAAGCGGGTCCGGGCAGCACTGGGAGGTCCCCCGAGGAGCCCCCGTGCGTGGGGGCAACAGGCAGTTGCCGGCTCCCTCCCTGCGTTCGGGGCCCTTGCCCTGGACAACGTCGTACGTAGGAGGGTCGGGGGATGGCGGGGGGTAGTGTGCCCAGGGGCCTCAGTAGGCATGACTGTGCCATACACTGAGCAGGTCCTCTGACCTCTGACCCCAGCTTAGGCCTCCGCAGCAAATGTTCCCATCTCTCTTCCACAGATGAGGAAACCCGCTGCAGGCGTTCAAGACCCCCCAGTACTCATGAAACAATCTCCCCCGGTTCCTCCAATCCTAGCGCCTCGCTCTGTCCGCCTGCCCCCCCCCCCCCCCTCCCCCCCTTGCCCCGGATCCCGGAAAATACCAAATTTCTGTCTCTCTGGATTGGCCTACTGGCACATTTCCGTAAATAGACTCCTACAGCAGGTGTCCTTCTGTGTCTGGCTTCATTCACGTAATGTTTCGGGTGCCCCCGTGTTGTGGCAGGAGCGGGAGGCAAGATATGTCCCCCGGACTGAGAAGGCACTTTGAGACCAGAAATCGGGGCCGGCCACTTCCCCGGTTTGCTCAGATTGCTCGGGGCGACTCCCTGACGGGGGCGTCGAGCGGTCAACGATCCTCGCTGAACACGGCGGAGGCCAAAGACGGATCGGCGTTGTCCACACTGCTCCACCTCTTGTGTAGTGTGTGGCGCCACGTTTTACGTATTCATGCCCCCTGTGAAGGACGTCGGGCCTGTATCCACTTCTCGGCTGTTGTGAATAAAGATGCCACGAACGTCTGTGTACACGCTTTGGTGTGGATGTGTGTGTTCACTTTTGACACATCCGTTTTTCGTCAATTCAAACCTTCTCTATGGTTCTAAGTACTTCTAACGCCATGTGCTGTCACACCTCTTCTAAGACTTGTCAAACTGTGTCAAAACCAAGAAAACCCAAAGTCCTGTCCTAGATGATAAGGCCGACCTGACGACACTTTCTTTTTGAGGGTTGTCTTTTTTTTTTCTCAGAGATGGGGGAGACTGTTTTAAATCTGAAAAGTCAGTTGGAACCTGAATTCCAGCTGAGCAGGAACAGGGCTGTCAGCCACAGCACGGGGACCTCACGCTCCGGTTGGCAAAGCAGAAATTGTGGTTGTCTGGGGACACACACCCTGAGCCGGGCTTCACCCGGAGGTGCGGAGCCTGAAGGACTCCATGAAATTCTGGGTTTTGCTCCTTTACCTGCCTCTACTCTTGCTGGGACCTGAACCCCCACTTTACACGTGCCTCATAGTGCAAAGAGTTGTCTGTCCTCCCTGTAAGGACAAGGAGCTCATGATTTCCTTAAGAGTCTTCCAGCACAATAGACAACACCTAAGGAAGGACTGGGTGAGAGTGAGCCGGTGAAGCCATCGTAGGCACATTCCAGAGCACCGGCGCTAGACAACTGCACACCAAGCCCCCAGGGTCCCAAGCAATCATTGTTTTAGGAAGGACACCTGGGCCCTTGTCCTGGCTCTAACTAGTTCCAGAGAGGACAGGTGGCATCTCTACGGTTTTCTGCAGTAAGATGGTGACATCTCTGAACAGAGAGTTTTGCTGCTTCCGTCCAATTTGGATGCCTTTTATTTTTTCCCTTGCCCATCGCTCTGGCCGATGTCTGGGCTTTGAAACAGTTACAGGGAGTAGCGCTTTTGGCGTCCCCCCAGACACACGATGCACGTTCTAGGAGGAAACGTCATTCATTAGGACACAGAAATGCTAAGTAAGTCGTGTTGCCGAAGGTCTTGAAACTAGTAAAAGTTCTCTTTTCTCAGTTTGACTGAGCCCCGAGGGAGCGTACCTAGACAGCCGGCTGGGGAGCCTGCCCCACTTCCTGAAACCGGTGTCAGGACGAGGTCTGTCTCCGCAGCAATTGCCGAAATGCCGGGGCAGCATGAAACCGGAGATAAGCGACCACAACAAGACCACCTCGTCTGTCTTCAACCTCAGGCGAGATATCGTGCCGCTCGGTGGTGACACCCGGCCGACTGGAGTTCCCGGGGCGGTTTTCTGGAGAAGACCCAGCAAGAGCGCCCTCAGGGGCGGCGCATCCGGGACCCCCGCCGCCCTGGAGCTCTCTGCCGGTTCGCACCTTCACTTAATGAACTCCCCCTTCGCCCTCTCGTGTCGGCGACGCGCGCTCTTCCGCACCCCGAGACGAGAGCCCTGCCGCCCGGCCTCACTTGGGCTGGACGTCTACTGCCGCGAATCGGCTCTGGGTGGGTTGGTTTTTAATGACTCCGCTCTCGTTGCGGGAAAACACGTAACATCTCCCATCCGACGCAGGGCCGGGCGCCCAGCTGTGTCGCCCGAAGTCCATTCGTGCGGTCGCACGCCCAGCCCCACCGTCCGCCCCCAGAACTTCCCAGCTTTTCCCCAAATGCAGCTCTGTCCCCAGGAACCACTAGCCGGCGCCTCCCCTCGTCGTCGTCGGCTCCGCGCTCGCCCCGCTCCGGGGTGCTCGCGCTCGCTCTCTCAAATCAATGAATAAGAGCGCGCGCACGAGGGGACGGCGGGGCAGCGGCGGAGGGAGGAGCCCGCCCGCGGAAGGACCCGGAGGCGGCCGCCGCTCCGCTTCGGGACCGGGTTCTGGCCCGGAGCCCGCGGCCGGCGCTCGGAGATGACGCACACGGGCCCGTCCGCGCCCTCGGCCGCCCTTTGAGGGGCCGAGCGGGCGGCGAGGCTCCGCCCACCAGGAGCCCCGCGCTCTAGGATAGGTAGAGGCCGGCTCGCCGGAGGGAAGTCCCCGCCGGGGGCTCCGCCCACCAGGAGCCCCGCGCTCTAGGATAGGTAGAGGCCGGCTCGCCGGAGGGAAGTCCCCGCCGGGGGCTCCGCCCACCAGGAGCCCCGCGCTATAAGATAGGCAGAGGCCGGCTCGCGCGAGGGAAGTCTCCGCCGGTGGCGTTTCCGGCCGCCGCTCGGAAATCGGGCGGACTGAACCGGTCCTCAGCTGTCTGTTCGTCGACTCCACTATGAGCGGGAGGTCGAGAACCTCATGCGCCCTGCGGCTGTGGGCCCTGCTGCTCCTCCACGGAGCCGCGGTGAGCGGTGCGGGGCTGCGCGGAGCGGCCTGGGGGCGGGGCGCGGGGAAGGGACCTGCGGCGGCCGGGAGGGCGCGTGGAGCAGTAGGAGAGGCGCGGGAGCGGTCGGGGGGGGGGCCCATGAAGCGGTCCCGGGTGGGGGGGGATGCTGGCACAGGTGGGGGGCCCGGGGCGGCGGGGTCGAGTGGGGGCGGGGTCCGGTTTGGGAGCCGGAGCGGGCGGGGCGGCCGAGGCGCGTGGAGCGGTCCCGGAGAACCCTGCAGGCCCGGACACGCCGGCCGCGGTCTGGGAAGGGTCCCGGAGCCCCGTGAGGGGCCGGGCAGGCGCGGCAGGCCGCGCGCGTTCCCCGGGTGCGGACGGAGCCCGTACGTCCCTCGGCAGCGAGCGTGAGTCACTGCTGCTGGGGCGAGCCCTGCTGGCGCTCGGCTGTTCTCGGTGGCTTCAGACTCCGGAGAGAGTTTGCGGCCGGGCTCCGGTGTGCACGACTCTCGAGGAGCTGCAGGAGCGCGCGCGGTCGTGGAAACAGGGCGGGGGCAGCGGGGAGGGGCAGGAGGCTGCGCGAATTTTCGCGGGAAGCGTGGTCTTTAATTTGCTACAAATCACTGTGGCTGTTATTATCAGCCATCGCACGTTCACGCAGAAATGGTTTGGTGGCGAGACGGTCGCATTATATTGGGACCAATGATAATATTTGATAACGTATCCGAAAACCTCAAGCGCGGAGAATCGGATTGCGGTGCCACGGAGTGTTAGCCTCAAACCACAGTGTGCAAGTTTGAGTGTCGCCGCCCCCCTGAGCGAGCTCAACGTCCACAGTCGGGCTGGGGGCTGGGGGCTGCGGGCTGCGTCGTCCTCTTTCTGCCTGAAAAGGACAGGAGACCCCGGCTCTCCACACCCAGCGCTCTGCTGAGTTTCCCCGAAGCCAGTTTGGCTAGAGCGTTGCAGTGTTTCTCCCCTGAAAAGGGTGTCTTTTCTGATTTTCGTGCTTTTATTTTCATTTATTGATTTTTAATTTTAATTTTATTTAAATTCCATTACTTGACATAGAGTATATTACTAGTTTCAGAGGTGGAGTTCAGTGATTGATCGGTTGCCTGTCACACCCAGTGGTCATTACATCTCCTGCCCTCCTTAATGTCCATCATCCAGTTACCCCATCCCCCCCATCCCGTTGAGCAGCCCTCAGTGTTTCCTAGAGTTAAGAGTCTCTTATGGTTTGTCTCCCTCTTTGATTTCGTTTCATTTTGTCATCCCTTCCCCTATGATCCTCTGCATTGTTTCTTAAATTCCACATGTGAGTGAGTCATATGATCATTGTCTTTCTCTGATTAACTTACTTCACTTAGCATACTATCCTCTAGCTCCGTCTATGTGGATGCAAATGGCAAGATTTGTTTCTTTCTTTTTTTTTTTTTAATGGCTGAGTGATTTTCATTGTACATATACCACATCATCTCTATCCATTTATCTGTTGATGGACATCTGGGCTCTTTCCATAGTTGGGCTATTGTGGACATTGCTGCTCTAAACATTGGGGGCCAGTGCCCCTTTGGTTCACTACTTTTGTGTCTTTTGGGTAAATATTAGTGCAATTGCTGGGTGTAGGGTAGGTCTATTTTAACTTCTTGAGGAACCTCCATACTGTTAATCTTAAAAAGAGATTTTATTTGTTTTCTTAAAGATTTTATTTATTTATGGATAGAGCGAGCAGGGGCATGGGCATGAGTAGGGGCAGAGGGGGAGGGGGAAGCCGACTTCCCTCTGAGGGGGGAGCCCCACGTATCACTGGATCCCAGACCCTGGAATCATGACCTGAGCCAAAGTCAGAGGCTTAACCCACTGAGCCACCGAGGCACCCCGGATTTTATTTCTTTATTTGTTTTTTAAGATTTTGTTTATTTCTCTGAGAGAGTCAGCAGGAGCAGGGGTGGAGGAGAGGGAGAAGCGGACTCCCTGCTGAGCAGGGGCCCGAGTGGGGGGCTGGATCCTGGAACTCCAGGAACATGAATTGAGTTGAAGGCAGATGCTTAACCAGCTGAGCCACCCAGGCGCCCCTTGATTTATGTGTGAGAGAGAGAGAGAGAGAGAGAGAGCGCGCAGAGCAGAGGGGGAAAGAATTCAAGAGACTCTGTGAGCTGAGCACAGAGCCCATTCCAGGGCTTGATCTCACAACCTTGAGATCCTGACCTGAGCCAGAACCCAGAGTCAGATGCTTAACCGACTGTGCCCCCCAGGCGCCCCTGATTTTAGTGCTTTGTAAATTCGGTCCCTGTATCAGTATCAGGTTGTTTGTTGAATTCCTGAGTTCAGTCCAGTCTTGGTGTTTTCCTGACCGGAGGGCATTCCTACCTAACACCTTCTTCTATGTGCCCTCCGCCCCTGGGGCTGCCTGTTTCTGCCCGTGTATTTGCCAGGTGTATGTAAGCAAATTTTTCCAGAGCACGTTCAGAATGAGATCAGCCAGGCCCGATGGCTTGTCTCTTTCTCTGTCGTCGTCATATTTCCGCCCTCCGCGCTGGTGGCTCCCAGATTCCTCGATGGGGGGAACTCTTTGTGTCCTGTGGTCAAGCAGCTTGTCTGGTGATGTCTGCAAGACCACATTGACGCACTGAAAAACTTGACCCAGAGAGCCTTTTCTTTCTTTTTCTCCTTTTTTATTGTGAATCTCATTGTTTTTTGTGGCGAATATTCCACCGTGTATATACACCCCATCTTCCTTACCTGTTCATCGATCACCGTGGACTCTCTGGCTGCTTTCATATCGAGGCTGTTGTAAATAATCCTTCTGGGAACACAGGGGTGTCTACGTCTTTTCACATGGGTGAGGGTAATCCCAGAAGTTGGATTGCTGGGTCGTAGGGTAGTTCTGTTTATACTCTTTTGACGAACCTCCATACCGTTTTCCATGTATTCCCACCAACAGTCCGAGAGGGTTCCCTTTTCTCCACAGCCTCACTCCAACACTTGCTATTTCTTGTCTCTTTGATCCCAGCTCTTCTGACAGGTGCCAGGTAAAATCTCATTGTGGTTTCGATTTGCATTTCCCTGATGATGGGTGATGGTGAGCATCTTTTCACGGGTTTGTTGGCCATCTGTGTTGTCTTTGGAAAATGTCTTTGGACTCGGGTCCTGTGCCTATGTTTTAAGCTGGTTGTGTGTTTTTTTCTTAACGGAGTTGTATGAGTTCTTTGTCTGTTTTGGATGTTAAGCTCTTGTTGGGTATGTCGTTCACAAGTATCTTCTCCCATTCGGTCGATTGCCACTTCATTTTGTCGATGGTTTCCATCGCTGTGCAGAAGCAGAGAGCCTTTGATTCCATGAAACTTGGTCGTGCATCAGAACGTGTCGCTTGGTGCTTAGTCACGGTCCATTCTTCTGTCGGCTCCTTGTCATATGTGCTGAAACTTTAGGGTGGGGAGAATTTGGAATCTGCACCTTCTGGAAATTGCCTGCCAGCCTGTCTTCAAAGGAGCAGGGGAAATACCTCTCTTCTCAGCCTGGTTGCAGTATACCCACTGGGCTGGGCTCAGGGTTCCCTTCCCAGGCCTTTCCACATTGGGCGGGTGGTTGGTGACTCCTCTGCGGTCCCTCCCAGGACCTTCCTCTCTGTGAGGCTGGGGTTGCCCAGAAGGAGATGCTCACTTCAGATCGGTGACACGTTCTCGTTCACTGAAGGGTGAAGCTTCTCACAGGCGCTTCATGGCTTCCCCACTGGAGACTTGGGTGTGTGCAAATGCTGGATGGCTGTGGTCCCCACATGCCATTGCACTTCCTTAGGGATTTCTTGACACAGAGGGGAAGGGGCTGGAGGGGCCTTGGGGCCTGAGGGGAGGGCAGAGAGCAGGGGGGACCCCTGGCTGGGGCGAGCCCCACGGGGGTGGGAGCATTGCTGCCGGTAGGCGGGCCTCCGGTGGGACCACGGGGAACCCTTCGACCTCTGCGAGGGAGGTGCCTGCCGGAGGAGGCAAGTCGGGTACTCGTGTCTGGTGTAGACTTAGGACGGCCCCCACATAACTCAGGTCCTGAGGTGAGGAGTATTTTGTTGTGGTCTTTTTGAAAAAGCAATAATCCATGCGAAAACAATCCATGCTGAAATAGACACATTTCAGAAGAAGAGAGAATGGGACCCTGCACTTGGCCCGAGCCTGCCCACCCGCTTCACATCCTAGTAACCCTGCTCTGGTTCCAGGAGAACTGCTCACAAAAGGTGGCAGCCGTCTGCTGATTCGAGTTTTTAAATTGCCGCATCATGTAGTTTTATCTTGGTTGCTGAGTTGGGGTGGGGGGGGCGCTTACGTTTTGCCCCACCCTTGTCCTGGGCCTGGGTGCTCAGGGCACCCAGGAAGGGTCCCCAGCGGGCCACCAGCGGTACAGCTGAGACCACCCACCCTCCCAGCCCCACTCTCCTTGTGCCTGGGGGGTGGGAGCACCGGGTCTGGCATCCCAGAGCGGACACTGGGCCGAACTCAGGGCGGGGCTGGGGTGGCAGAGTGGGGGGGGCGGGGGGGGCGGGTGGCCCCGACACCAGAGGGGCTGGGGGACGGAACAGGACTTTTTTGCTGTTTTTGCCATGTGAAGCGTCCCCTTGCTGGCTGAGCCGGTGAGCCCCACCCGGACAGAAGGAAATGGCCTCCGTTTATGTTACTGACCAGGCTAAGTTCCACAAAGGAAAGCCGCTTTCCTCTTGAGATATTTTTTTTCTTTTTTACAAGGTTTTTAATTTTTCAGGTTTGATTTTGAAGTACCTTTGGACTTTTTAAGTTTCCAAAATAGTCCAAATGGTTGTGCAACAGCGTCAGTGGGCTGGACGCCACCGTATTCTACACTTTCAGATGGTTACTTTTGAGTGCCCTGCATGTTAGCCTGGTAGAAAAGAAGAAACGATACCCTCAAAAAAAACCAAAAACCAAAAAACTCCCGCCAACTAAAATAGCACAGACTAAGAGCACTGGTAGTGACCTTGCAGACCTCTAGAGGAGGGTGCCTGCACTCGATGCTCAGAATGGGGGCAAAGGTTGAAACAGGTGCCGCCCTTCGGTCCCCAGCCTCCCGTCAAGTCCCCTGCTGTCCCACCCCCGTCCTCAGGATGAGTTGTTCTCGGTCTTTCTTCTCTTCCCTGATCTTCACACGCTTATAGAGTACTGACCCGTCCTTTAATAAAACGTTTCTCAATTTGGATCTGTGTGCTGGCTTTTTGTGAGTAAATGTGAGTTTGGCATTTTTGGGAAAAATACGGAAGAGGCGACTTTGTGTCCTTTCAACTGCACCATCGCAAAAGACACATGACACAGGACATCGATTTGTTCCTTCCGCGGCGATGCTGACGTTGACAGTTCAGGTGGTGTTTGACAGGTGTCTTCACAGTAAACTTAATATTTTCTCCCTCTGTAATTAGCAGGTATCCTGAGGGGCACTGCCTTTGAAACCGTGTAAATACTCTGTTTTCCCAGGAGGTTCCATTCACGAACGTGCATTCGTTGATACGTTCTTGCCCGAGACGGTTATGACTGTGGTGTTGGCAGAGGGAAGCCCATCTAAATATGATTTTGTTCCTTTTTGTTTCACCCAAATTAAAACGTAGTCTGAACCGCTAGAAACTAAAGTGGAACCTCATCAGTTTCCGTGGGAAGGGGCAAAAAAGGGATGTGGAGACGAGGAATAAAAAGGAAGCAAAAGCCTGAAAAGGCGAAAAAGAATCCAAGAAAGTGGGGTATTAAAAACACAACATGAGATGGCAGAAGGAAACGTAAATCCGGTGGTGGTCCAGCACCTGCAAGTAGGAGGAACTCATTTCTGAACGATCGGGTTGGCGTAGAAGGGAAAGTCAGGCGAGCTGGTGTTTCCAGAGCTCTGCCTAAAAGGACGTAGCGCGGCTGGGCCGGGCGGGAAGCAGACGGGGTGAAGGTGGGTGGCAGGCTCTTCTCGCCTAGAGGTAGGAGGAGTGGGGTCAGCACAACCCGGCGAGAGAGTCTTGCCGTTCTGCGCGTGCCAGCAGCTGCCGCGAGGAGCCGCTTCGGGGTTACGGAGGAGTGTCACTGAGCGGGCCGGCTTGCAAACCCCAGTTCAGCGAACGGCAAGGGTGCATGGCTTTAACTGCAGCGGGGTCGTGACATCGCCCGCATCCACCCGAGTGCCCGCAGCGTACACCCAGCAGAAACTGGTGTAATTGTCTGGGGAAATCCAACATCCACGAACTGGGTCGAGGTTTTACTGTACCTCAAACGCCAGTAGACCGAGCAGAAAACAATCAGTAACGATGTAAAACATCAGGACCACACCACGACAGGGCTCTAGTGTGTGTGCACGCAGGGAGCAGGTGCACACACTCACATCCCCTGTTCCCAGCCAAAAGATGATGTGCTTTTTTGACACATAAATATGTAGTCACTGAACAGATGAACTAGAACAAAAGCAAATGGTCAGGGCACCTGGGTGGCTCGGTCCCTTGAGTGTCCGAGTCTTGCTTTCGGGTCAGGTCACGGTCTCCGAGTCGTGGGATCGAACCCGTGTCGGGCTCAGCACTCAGCGGGGCGTCTGCTTGGGATTCTGTCTCCCTCTCCTCCTCCCCATCCCCCTGCTCGTACACTCTCTCTGAAATAAATAAATAAATCATTTCAATAAAAAAGCAATATTCGGGCCCAGACGATTCAGTTCGGGCTGGGTGGTAGGTTACACGGCAACAGTAGGAACAGTGGGCCTGAGCACGTGTTTTGGGAAACGAAAGAACATTTTGCCCCGAGTAGCACTGCTCCAGATCCTAAGTTCAAAAGCACAGAGATACGTAGGAAGTTCCCAACGTATGCTCCCCCAACAAAGCCCACCCCTGTGAGGTGGCAGGTGGTCGTCCCCCTGTGTGCTTGCCTGTGTCCAGCTAGAGGACATGTGCGGCTCCGTGTGCAGCAGAGGCTTCTCTTAATGACCCCCATCTCCTTTTTCGGATCGAAGGTGACCTTGCCAGGCGGTAACCCCGAGTGCGGCCCGAATGAGTACAAGCCTGAGGGTCTCCACCTGTGCTGCCAACAGTGTCCTGCCGGTGAGTCCAAGGGGATCTTCTGGAGCTTTGAGGGGCAGCCCTCGCAGGCTGGAGAAGGCAGGCTGTGGGCCGTTGGAGCAGACAGAGCTGGAGGCTGGGTGGGGAGACTCCCTCTGGCTCAGGTGAGCGGACCGCTCCTTGGCATCTTGGCCCCCTTGGGGGGGGGGGCTCTCCTGTGAATAGGGTTGTGGGCTTGTTTTGTTCAGGGAGGTCCTTCTGCAGGCTGGAGGACAACATGGGGATGCACGGTCAGGCCGGATGCTCCTAGCTGCCCTCCCGTTGGGGTGACTCGGACACCTGACGAAGGAGGGTCCTTGCGGGGCCGGGGCGACCACGGTTCTCAGGCACGGCATGTGCGTGGAGGCTTACTCACCTTCGTGAGGATGCTCTGAATGAGCCCCATAGAGCAGGTGGGGGCCACAGGCCCTAGGTGCCTGCTCTTCCCACCCCTCCACAGCATGTACCTCATCTACACTCGCAGACAGATGTGCACACGCTGTCCGTGGGAGTTCCTTCACGGATCTCCTCTTTGCGGGGGCCGACCACATCCCTCTACCCATCACCACCGGCGTCACCCACTGCCCCACACACGCTCTGCCCCTGCAGGGCTCCCGTTTCGGGTACTGAAGACCCACACCTGGACCACTCACCTGACACGCTCCCAGCATACCTGTGTATACACCAGGCATGTGTGGGTCCGCTGCCTATGCGCACGTGCACCCGCATACACGCACAGCTCATGTGGGCATGAAGTAGACACAGGTGCTTCGACTGCAAACCTTGTGAACTCAGCCTTGTGCAACTTCAGGTTGTGTTCGCCTCCTCCCAGCCAGGGCTGATTGTCTCAGCTACAGCCTTTGCACGAGGCAGGCGCTAGACCAGGGGGCTCCTCTGGGCCTGGTCAGAGACTCTGTCTTGAGCCCTCCAGCGTTCCCTGTAGATGAGCCGGAAGCTGTCAGCCCACCCCAGAGGCAGGGGTGAACACACAGATGTTGTCGGGCACAGGAGCCTCCAGTGTGTATGCTCCAAACCATCTCCTGACCTGTGTTCCAAGATGTCGCTGAAAGCCGAGGGGCACTAGGTCCCCAGTTCCTGGGACACTTGTGGCCAAGTGTCAGTCCAGAACGCTCCAAGGAGATCGTGGCGAGGCCTGGTCCTCCAGTAGAGGCCTGGGGATCGGGTCCGCTCTGGGCCCCCACCTCACCTCTGTGTTCCCCCCTTTACAGGCTTTTATGTCAGCAGGCACTGTGATGTAAACCATGGTGTTTCCAAATGTAGTCCATGTGAATCCGAAAGCTTCCAGTCCCACCCAAACAGGGAGACCAGCTGCCGGCCATGCACTAGGTGTCGGGCGGGTAAGTGCGCTACAGTCCGGCACAGTGGGATCTTGGGGTTTGGAAACGTAGCCCCCTGGCCTCAGCTTGCTGGCGTTGCCCCAAACGGAATTACATCAGATGAACCCAATGATAGAGCTGCAGCGTACCGATCTCGGGGTGTTCTTACCATGATGGTGTGTGCACCTGGTTAAAGAACCAGCCTTCCGGGAGTCAGGATCTTAGAGATACTCGGGGCAAGGGTCACATACAAAAGGTTCTCTCTGTTTCTATGTAGGAGCATCAAGTTGTTTTTAAAGATGTCATTCTTTAAAAAGATGCTGTTTGCATTAGCAAAGAAACGATGAGAAACTTTGAGAAAATCTGGGAAAGGACGTATAAAATTTATGTTTGCGTGACCAAACAACGTTGAAGAAAGTCTGCTTACGCAGAGAGGTACAAGATTGTAAGTAAGGGGACTCTCTGTTTTAAAGACGGCAGACCCCTGTGAAAGGGCTCTTCGACCATTCAGTGCGTTCTGGCCAATCCCAGCAGCATGTCATCCTGCCGCGGGTTTTCTTCTCTTTCCTTTATTTTTTTAAAGATTTTATGTATTTGACAGAGACACAGTGAGAGAGGAGGGAACCCAAGCAGAGGGAGCGGGGGAGGGAGAAGCAGGCCTCCCGCGGAGCAGGGAGCCCGATGCGGGGCTCGATCCCAGGACCCTGGGACCATGGCCCGAGCCGAAGGCCGACGCTTAACGTCTGAACCGTCTGGGCCACCCGCTGAAGATTTTAAATACACAATTTTTATTTAAAAAAAAAAAACACAACAGGTATTTTCATGCAATCTAATGAGCTGACAGTCGTCAAAACTCTCAGGAGGAAGAGAGAGAACATGCTCCCTCTCCCTTGTGTTACGACTCAGTGCAGAGAGGCAGGGGGACAAGCGTGATGGTCAGGGCGGGGTGGACGGTTGGGCCAGTGGAACAGTGGACAGCGCCGTGGATGTGAACGGTGGCGTGTGGCCCAGGGACCGAGCCCCTCCCCGGGAGCAGGGCTGGCATCTCCGGCGCAGACCGCCACCCCCCCCCCCCGAGTCGCTGCCCGGGCAGGATGCAGGCCGGAAGCTCCCGCCACGCACACGAGTGTGCTCACGGTGCAGCTAAGGCCGCGTGGGGAAAGTCAGACTTTGAGAGCAAAATGTAAAGCGTGTTTATGCCCTGGTGGCAGTGGAAAAGCATCTTACGGGAGCCCTAAAAGTCAGAAACCTTACGAGTGAGGAGGGTACCCGTGACTGCTTTCAAACGGCCGACTTCTGTTCTTCGCAAGACACCCAGGTTTGGGAATTCAGCCGTGAATCCGTGGGAGAACGGATTTATGATATGATTCAGGGAAATTCACATCCAGAAGAAACACATCAGTAGGGACGTTTGAAAACACACTTGATTTAAGTGGAGACACAGACGCGGCCAAGACGATCGGACATCCGTGACCAGTACACACGTAAAAAGCTCAGGAGTAGATGGACAGACATGCTGTCCTCCTAGCAGATGGACAGATTTCCAGCATGGGGCCCAAAGACAGGGAGGACTCACCCCCAGGGACGTGCAGGAGTCCGTACGCTCTGGAAACAGTCTTGGCAGAGCTGGTGAAGTTGAAAATTCGCCGAAGCGGCTGCCCGACCACCCCGTGTCCTGATCTCGACCCGGGCAGGCGTTGCCCGTGTGTGCTGAGAGCAGGGGAAGCGTCTGCTGTCACATAAAGCCAGCAGCAACCCGAGTGTCCAGGGACGGAGAGCTGGGTCCCCCAGGGGCCAGCCCGGCGTGGGCTACGCGGCGGGATCCGGTCTGGTTGTATCTAGCCCAGCGCGTCCGGTTTCAGGAAGCGCCAGAATGTAGCGATGGGCTGCGGAGGGCTGAACCCGGGCTGTGGATCTGGGACGTGGTGCCGGGCAGGGAATGCGGGCCTGTCTGGTTCTCACCTGTCTGTGGAATGCTGTTCTTGGTCTCGAGCACCGTGGAAGGGCTCCGGGTGTGGTGGTGAGCACGGCTGCCATGGGTGTTGCTGGAGGAGGAGAGGTCCCCCTGCCTTCCGTTCTCTCTCTGAGGGGTCCCCCCACCCGGCATCCCTGCCGGCGCTGTGCTCTTCTGTGCGGGGCGAACAAGGTGAACGGAACGATGGGGGTGGCTTCTGAGCAGGTGGCCCCGGCCCCTTGGCCGGGATGCAGGGGTGAGGTTTGGCTGTTGGCCCCTCTCCGCCCCTGCATAGAAGGGAAGAGGAGGACAGGTTCCGTGCTCTCCACCAGTGTGCTGGGCACAGCCCGGTACAGGCGGGGATGGTCCTGGCCCCCGGTGCTGACCCTCAGCTCTCCCCCTTCAGACCAGGAGATGGTGGCTGAGTGCACACCGACCAGCGACCGGCAATGCCAGTGCAAGTCGGGGACCCACTACTGCGACTCAGACAACTGCGTGGAGAATTGCTTCCGGTGTCGAAGGTGCTGGGGATGCGGGTGTGGGCCCCTCCTGTACGCACAGTAGCAGACCCTAAGCGCCCAGCAGTGGTGGAGACGGCGCAGACACGGGGGCAGTTGACGGATCCATGCGGGGGAGAGCGCGTGAGGGCGGGGGGACTGGCCTCTTGAGCAGAGGCCCAGGGAGGGAGGGGGGAGCCATCGAGAGTTCCGGGGGAGGAGAGGTCTAGGCAGACGGAATGAGTGCAGAGCGGCGTGAACGCATCACCGTGAACGACCTGTGGCTGCTGACACACGGCCACACCTGGGTGGTTGTGAGAAAACCAACAGAGATGTGTCCTCTCACAGTCTGCAGACCAGAAGTCTGAAGCCAGGGGTCAGCGGGGCCGAGCTCCCTCTGCAGACTCTGGGGGAGGACCCTGCCTCACCTCTTCCCACCGCTGATGTTGCCGGCACGCTTCGGGGCTCCTGGGCTTTCCTGCCTCTGCTTCTGTCTGCTTGAGGTCGTCTCCACTTGTGTCTGTCTGTCTGCACCCGGCCTTCTCTCTGTCCTGGTACACTCTTCCCTCCTGTAAGGACAGCAGTCATGGGTGAAGGCCTACCGCAGTCTGGCGTGACCCCATCCGTCACGTGAGCATCTCTGCACACCCCCTTCCGAGGTTCTGGGTGGACACCGATTGGGGAGGACCTTCTGGGGACGCGGACAGTGGCAGGGCCACTAAAAAGATAGCTCGCCTTTCCTTTGTGAGGCACGTCATCAACTGACGTAACTCAGACCGTGTCGAACGGTAGCTTCCTGGACCTGTGAGTCCGAAGTGAGGACTGCCTTCAGGTCCGGTTCGATCAAGCCTCTGGCTTCTCTGGATTCGCTTCTATGTCCCCTTTTGCACGCACTTCACCTTTGGGCTACCTTCTTTCTTGAGGGAGATCGAGCTGCAGCTACAGCAGGGCAAGTCCTCCCAGCACATGCAGTGCTATCCAGGAACAGAGGGACGCTCTGCCCTACCCCCCACACGTCACAGAGCATGGGACAGAGCTTTACTACTCAGGGAACCGGTTTGGGCCAGGCAGCCGGGGACATGCCAGGCAGTGAGAGCCTGAGAGCTGGCGGGCCATCCTGCGAGCCGGGGCTCCTCCTGACCTCTGACCTGTGGGTGGTGCGAAGGATGTTTGGGGCCGTACCAGGCAGGGAGGATTAATGCTCTGGGTTTCCTCCCTGTGTCAGGTGTTCTGGACCTGTCATTCGGCCCTGCAATGCCACACACGATACAGTCTGTGCCCCAGAAGCTGGTACGAGGGCACCAGGTAAGAGCCGGACGCCATCTCTTCCTTCCAGGTCCGCAGACCTGCCCCGTGAAGGTAAGACGTTAGGCTTGGCACGCCTGGGTGCCATTCAGACTTGCGGGAATGGGCCGTGGGCTGGATTCGGCCCATGGGCCACGGTCACGGCCCTGTCTTGAGTGAACAGAATGCTTGGAGCCGCGCCGTGGCTTGCGTCCTAGGTTCCCGCGCCGGGGTGCGTGGGCCGACGGGGACGCTCACTGCTGGCGTCCTGCCTGGCGTCCCGCGCCTGGCAGAGCAGGAGGGGAGGGGAGCGGCTGAGTTCCGTGAGGCCCGCGGTTTTCTCCCGGTTAGTCAGCACCTCCTCCATCTCTCCTTTCACGGGATCCCCAAAAGCAGGCCAGGTCGCTGCCTTCAGGGGCGCTCGGCCGGGACCCGAGGCTTTGAGGCAGGCAGCAGCCGCGAGCGGAGGTGAGGCCCCAAGCCTTTGGGCCTCTGGTGCTGAGTGTCTCTGAGGGATTCTTGCCTACTGTTCGGTTGAGTCCTAGGCGGGGTTGCTTTCTTAGTTTTGATAGAGCGGAGCCCTGAACAACGTGGGGCGAGGGGCGCCGGTTCCCCTTGCACGGGAACATCCCCAGAGAACCCTTGATCCCCCCAAAATCTTACCTACTAATAGCGTCCTGTTGAATGAAGCCTCCGCGGGCCTGGACAGTTGATTACCTGCTATGTTGTGTGTTACATGTATCACACGTGCGGTCTTGTTACAGTAACATAAAGTAGAGAGAAAAGGGTAAGAAGGAGGGGCGCCTGGGGGTCTCAGTCGGTTAAGCGACTGCCTTCGGCTCAGGTCATGATCCCGGAGTCCCGGGATCGAGTCTCGCATTGGGCTCCCTGCTCGGCGGGGAGCCTGCTTCTCCCTCTGACCCTCCCCCCCCCGCTCCCCCCTTCTCTCTCATTCTCGCTCTGTCAAATAAATCGATGAATCTTTAAAAAAAAAAAGGGTAGTGAGATAATAAGGAAGAACAGACACATCGATGGTTCCGTATCGTGTGTATTGAAAAATTCCACACGTACCTGGACCTTGTGGCTGATGTTGTTGAAAGGTCAGCTGTATTGGTAGCAGTGGGTGGTGGTTTACAGAATTCATGGATAGTGCCTTTGTGTTGTAAATATCTCCTCCTCGGCGAGTCTTCTTCTCCGACGGCAAGGGTGTCTTGGTGGACAGGCCCTTCGTTTTCATGTGGTCCCTTTACCCAACTGTGTCCCGTACGGTTGGGGCTCATGTCCTGTGTGAGAAATCTTCGCTCACCTGGAGGGATTCTGTATGGGTTTGCCTTCCTGTTTTTGTTCTGCAGTGAACCCGGCAGGGTGTAGGGTAGGAGGTCCAGGTTCGGTGTGTTTTTCCCACCTGCACATGCACCTGACTCAGGATTGTGTCCTTCAAAGACCGTCCCTTCCAGCTGTAGCCAGTGTCCCTTGGTGGGTCAGTGCAGCGAGCATCCCCGTGTGAGGCTGTCCTTCGGTCCCATCTTGGGGGGGGGCGCCCAAGTCCACCTAACTGCGGGCCTTGACGTCTGAGGCTCTGCGTCTGGGTCGTCCGGCTGCTCTGGGACGGTGGGGTGTCCCTTTACAGGCCAGCACTGTCTTGTTGATTTCCACAAAAGATTCTGATTTGTGTAACTTGCACTTTTAAAGGATACTTTAACACCAAAGAGAGAAGAACAAATTAGGAAGGGCCTAATCAGAGCATAAAGAAAATCTTTGAGTCAGACTTGGCACCATGTGAAAGATCTGCCCTGTCGTCCATCCCTCCCACCTCCCAGTCCCGGCTGCCAACGCCGATGACATCCTGGTGGCTGACCATCGAGGCTCTAATGGGACCGTCCTGCCCCCTGTGTCAGTTCTGTGATGTCACCAGAGTGAGACCAGGACACCCGAGTGGTTATAGCAGATGTCCCCTCGGGGTGGACCTGCCATGTCCCTCAGGCCACCGTGGGAGGGCCTTGCTGCCGTCAGGACTGGCCATGCTCTGCCTCCTGCTGGTGCAGGTGGAAATGCAGAGCCCGGTCCCGGGAAACCAGGACCTCCCTCCACTCCCCTGGCCATGCAGACCTCCTCCGGCTTCCGGCCACCTGACCAGGACCCCAGGTCCTCGTCTGTGACACAGAAACCAGGAGCCTCAGCTGCCTCCCACTAGGGTCGTTCAAGACCATGATTAGTGGGAGAGATGGCTTGAGGCCTTGAGATCCCACGGTGCCTCCTTGCCTCCCAGAGCGAGGATTTTCTGTCCTTGTCACCTGAGTGAGGAACGTGAGCCTGACCCGCTCCACCATTCTCTGTTTTGTCTCCTTCCAGGAAAAGAATTACCGAAGGATGTGTCTGTCCGTGGGCTCGTGTTATCCTTCGTCCTCTTGGCCATCTTCCTCATTGTGGCTGTCCTCCTCATGTACTGTCATAAGAAGAAGGGTAAGTAGGGTCAGGTCAGAGCTGGAGGAGCTAGCTCTGGGTCCCCATCAGGAGCGCCGAAGTGGACCCCCTGGGTTGGGGGTCCCCCGGGAGGCTTTTGCTGTGAATACACAGCTGTGTTGAATTTCTCCTTCTCATGTGTGAGCTCAGAGCTCTTTGCCTGCTCCCCGCACACAGGTCTTAAGACCCAAATCTCCGGGGGCGCCTGGGTGGCTCAGTTGGTTGAGCGACTGCCTTCGGCTCAGGTCATGCTCCTGGAGTCCTGGGATCGAGTCCAGCATTGGGCTCCCTGCTATCAGCGGGGAGTTTGCTTCTCCCTCTGACCCTCCCCCCTCTCATGCTCCCTTTCTCTATCTCATTTTCTCTCTCAAATAAATAAATAAAATCTTTAAAAAAAAAAAAAAAAAGACCCAGATCTCTGGGCAGCTGGCGAGACGCCGCGTTGGGGGTGCTGTGGACCAAGGGGCAGGGAGAGACTGGCTCTGCGTCACCGTGGGGTGCCCGAAGGGAGGAAGGGCAGCTGGGTGCAGACAGAGCCCCGAGGACGCTCACCTCCTGTGCTCCTTGCAGGTATGCGGCCTTGCCGCTGGTTCTTCAGCGTCTGGAAAGGTAAGGACGGTTTGTCCTCAATTCAGAGCAGTTTCTTCTCTCGCAGAAGTCATTGCCCCCACTGATTTCAGTTCTGATCGTTTCTCTTCTTCTTGGTATTCAGGAAGGCCGGACGGACCTGACAGCGCTGTAAGTATTGTCCTGCGGTTTCCCTAACGGTGGCACTGGGCTTTGGTGGCAGTCGAGTCCCAAAAGTCATCTGGGGTGGGTGAGTGGTGGGCACACCAGAGCCCCTGCTTTCCAGCCTCGCGTGTGCCTGCTTATTGGAGCCCCAGAATGTGCTGGAAGAAGACTGAAATTCTGTCGGTCTAGGGCGGGGTGGAAAATGAGGCTCAGAGTGGCAGAGGGGTGTGCATGAGCATCCCAGGGCTGCCGAAAAATTCCGTGTCCGCTGGGGAGTACAAAGCAGTAGAGCCTATCGGGCTGGAGTCTGGCATCAGGGGAGGGGCGGCGGGAAGGGGGGGCTCTGTCAGAGGCGTTTGGGAGGGTCCTTCCTGCCTCCCTAATCGGGCTGGAGACCCCAGCGTTGTAGGGCCGAGGTGTCTGCCCGTCTCTGCTTCTCTCCCCGTGTCCGTGCGTCTCAGAGTCGGCCTCTTCGAGCACGCTCACCACTGGTGTAGGGCTCACATTCATGGAGTGTGAACTCCTGCGGTCAGGTCCTACGTGCGGGCGCAGAGCTCAGGCTGCGGACCCACAGGCGCAGCGTGCGGTGCTGGGAGGTGGTCCCGCCCCACAGCCATAAAGCACGTAGCGCAATGGAGCCAGTCGGATGGATTGCTCACTTTCCTGGTGTGTACAAAAGTTGCGCTCACACCAGTGTAGACTGTTAAGTGTGCAGTAGCGTTCTGTGTCCAAGCCCAGGGTGCGCACCCTCCTTAAACGATGCTTTATTGTCCGGGCACCTGGGTGTGTCCGTCGGTTAAGCCTCCGACTCTCAGGCTCATCTCGGGTCTTGCACTCGGGGTTGTGAGTTCAAGCCCATCGTTGGACGCCATGCTGGGCGGGAGTCTCCTTAAAAGTTAAAGAGATACTTTATTGCTAATAATTGCAACCGGTCACCTGAGCTCCCCGGTAGTTGCTCAGGTTACCAAACAAATAAAGTCCTCATGAAACAGTGTGACGTTCGGCAGGAATTACCAGGTATTTCTCTCCCCCCCGCCGCCCCAGTCGTGGCTTGGGAAGCACCTGTGCCACAGGCTTCCGTGTCCAAAAGACACGATTTTGTCCTTTACTCACAGATTGGCCATCAGCACAGTGAGTCGCTGCTACCCCTGAATCCTGAGACCGACGTGCCTGCCCCTGACATGGAAATGTCCTCGTCTTTTCGCTTGCTGGAGGAGGGGTGCTCAGCTGTGAAGCCCGAGGCTGGGCCCCACGCAGGCCCCTCAGAGGAGCCGGAGGAGGGCGCCGAGCCGGCGCGGGTGGCGCTCGGGGGGAGCCCCGCGGCCCCAGAGCAGGCGCTACAGACGGCAGCCCCGGCCGCCCCTGGCCCGCAGGACCACCCTGAGGTGGCCCCCTCCCTCAGGACCCTGGAGCAGGTAGGCGACCCGTCTGGGGCGTCCAAGAATGAGACCTCTGCTTACTGAGCGCTGAGTGTACGCAGACCCCGTGCTCAGGGCTACCGTGTGCGCTCTGGCACAGCCCCTGTGTGGGTTTCCCGGGGCGGCTTCCTCGGCGGGGTGTGTACTGTCTCGCGTCCTGGAGGCTCACGGTCCAGATCGAGGTGTTGGGTGGCCTGCGGCTGCTGAGTCTGCAAAGCACCAGCGGGCCAGGCCTCTCCCTCGGCGGCTGCTCGCATCTGGCCGACTTCGGGCTCCAGGGCTTGCGGAAGCATTGCCCCAAGCTCTGCCTCCGTCCTCACGGCGTGTGTCCCTGTGTACGAGTCCACGTCCAGATTTCCCCTTTCCCTGATAACACCAGTCAGCATGGAGTGAGGCTGACCCTCACGACCTCGACAGGACTGTTGTCCGCCTGGACCCCATTCCCGACTAGTCACGTTGAGAGGTTCAGACTCAGTGTGTGGGGCTACAATTCAGCACACAGGAGTCCCGACCCCACCTGCTGTCCCAAGGGGCTGTAACACCGGGAGGGTGCCAAGGCTCAGGGAGCGTCCTTGTCCAGGGCCCGAGGCTGGGACGTGCTGGACACCACAGCCCCCGGAGCACGAGCGGGCCTCAGATCGGCCCGGCGGGCTTCGGCCAGCAAGTCCTGTGTGCCGGGCATGGCCTCAGTGCAGCCGGGGTGGCGGCGGGAGGGGCGAGCGCACACTGCGCCCCTGGATGGGCCGTGGGGGCCGGGCTCGCTCGCAGGACAGCAATGGGCCCCATCCTCTGTTGTGGGGCTGCGTGGCCCGTCCTGCGTGGGACACCTGAGTTTGACGAGATGAGCAGACACCCGCTCCGTGGCTCAGGGGAGTAGGGCTCTTCCAGAAGCGGGGACAGCATGTGCATTGATGGGACGGAGCCAGGGTTTGGGGAATTCCAAGGCCCCGTGTCTGAATCCTGAAGGCAGGGCACAGGTGAGGAGTTAGGGACAGGGTCCCAGGGAGGAGATCACGCCGCTCCTGTGCTGATCGCTGTGGCCCCCTGGGGTCCCCTGGTGTGGGCGTGGCGGATGCCAGCTCTAGCGTGGAGACTGGGTTTCTGGGCCGAGTGTCCGTAGGTACCACTGCAGGGAGAGAGGGCTTGACGTTGTTCAGATTCCCTGCCGGCTCAGAAGACGAGTCAGTAGAGACGTTAGGACTCTTGCCCATCTCAGCAGGAGGCCCGGGGGGTCCCTCTCAGCCCGTTCTTATCCCATGTTATGGCCGAGCACCCCTGCCCAGAGCGGGGAGTCCCGTGGGGGGCCAGCCGCGGGCGGGAGGCAGAGCTGGGGCCTGCAGCCGTCGGCCTGGCGGTGACGGGCTACCTGACCTCATGCGCAGGAGAAGTGGGCGTTGGGGCTGCCGCTCTCGGGCACTCAGTGTTGGCACTGACCTCCGCTCGGAGCTTCTCCGGAGTCCCCTCTCGCGTTTCCCGGGGCATTTCTGTGGACAGGAGTGCTGTCCGTTCGTCATTCCCTGGAGCAGAGCTGGGTATCCCCAGGTGACACAGCTCAGCGGGTACCTGCCCGCCTGCCCACCTGAGCAGGGGCCACTGGGCCGCCTCTGGGCCCCGGCCGTGTCCTGGGGCAGTGAGACCCGGAGGACACTCGTAGGCTGTGACCTCTCGGCCCCTGGTGCGGGACCTACTCCCTGAAGGCCTTCTCCCGTCCATGGAGGCCCCCCTGTCCTCACCCCGCTGCTCCCTCCGACCAGACTGTGGTTCGGCTTCAGCCACATGGATTCTTCCTTCTCCTGCAACAACGGTGTTTTCTTCCCTCCACAGGACTATGAAGCTAAGTATTTTGTAACAGATACATGGAATGACGGTACGTAGTCTGCATTCCTCGTTTCTAGCAACTGTTAAGGCCTCGCCTTGTTTGGTGTGCATGTCAAGTCCTGCTGTCCTTGTTTCTGAGAGGGGGACACTTGCCTGCGTCAAGCCGCGGGCACTATTTTGCGCTCAGGAGCGACATTATGGGAAACATCATTTGTCAAACATGAGTTTGGTGGGGTTCATCGGCTTTGACTACCGCTTTGATTGGAAGATGCGTTCATGTTTTGAAGAAGAAATGAGTGGGGGGTAGGAATACTTGTTACAGCCTCGACGAGCAGGCCCGCTCTTGGCTAGGACTCCGTACTCTTTCAGGCGTTCATGGAGGATTGATTGAGACCTGCTCCATGACAGGTGCTTTTTGTTTTACATCCCATCTTCGCTAACCAGCTGTGCAGGGCCACCCCTTTGGATAGGTTTAAGGAGACGGTAGTCTGAAACCCCAAGAGGTTACAAAACCTGCCTCTCTGGTCTCAGATCCTAACCACGGTCCCCATCCGATAGCTGGAGGCCTTGTCAGTCCTGTGCGTCTTACAGCCTCTCTCTGGGTGTCAAGGGACAGAAAAAGGGCAGGTGACCTGCAGCCGACTGGGGATCCCGTGCAGTTCCCGACTTCCCCGGATCTTTGGCTCCTCCCAGGCTCCAGTAATGAGCCACAGGCAGGGCGGGAGTCTTGGCCCCACCTCGGTCTCCTGGCATCTGGACCCGATTTCTGGGACATCAGCGGGGTCCCACAGGACCTCCCACCTCCTGGGTGTGGCGTGCTGGTTGGCGCCCGGCCCTGGGGCACGCTGGAGACACCTGTGACCTATCCCTGGGGAGCCGTGACAGCAGGTGCCATGCGGTCCTCCCAGAAATGTAAACAGTCCTCCTTTTTGCTTTTACTTTTTTTCAGCCCGGACCTACTATGAATTTGAAAAAACGATCTCTGATAAACACTGGAAAACATTTATGAGGATTCTCGGGCTGAAAGACAGTGACATTGACATTTGCGAATGCCAAAACCCCGGCAATGTGATGGAGCAGCATCACCAGATGCTCCTTTTGTGGAGAACCCAGTTGGGAAGGGAAGCCTCTGTTTTTAAACTGTTCGCTGCCCTCCATAAGATGCAGCTACACATGTACCTGGAAAATATTATAAACGGGTTAGTTGCCGAAGGCATCCTGGTCAGACGTTCGGAGACCTCAGATGAAACTTTTGGCACGGGATCATGTCCTTGAGCGGGATCCTGAATGGCCGTGATCTGACCTTCTTTCCCAGTTTGCATCTTACTGGAAACTTCTGGAATCCCTGATGGGACTGTGCACATTTTCTACATAGATCCCGCACAAAGTTGGCAATGGGGAGGTCAGTTCTAGGTGCCAGCAAGAGTGCTTCCTGCGGGGCCAGACCAGCTGTGGGGACTGCCTGTGACCAAGGCGGCAGGGGTGGGCAGGATCTGCGTGGATCCCAGCGAGTCCTGAGGTGGTTGGGCAGGGAGCCAGGACTCTGCTGGCTGCACTCACGTTGCCCAGCCCTTTCCCCAGGCACTGAGGCTGGAGCCCTTTTTCTGCTCTGATCAGTGCTTAGATCTCGGAGATCTGGGATGTCCCCATGACCTAGAACACGGTGTGCCTGTGACTGAGGTTCCCCTATGTAAGTAGGAGTAACTTAATGACTTGTTATTATGCTGTATTTATAAGTATAGTTAATATATTACATTTTTTTCTGTATTAATAGTTTTTTTTAAAAATATCCTTTTACTAGAGAGAGTTTAAACAGGGGGAGCGGCACGGAGAGGGAGAGGGAGCAGCAGGCTCCCTGCTGAACAGGGAGCCCACTGCCGGGCTCGATTCCAGGACCCCGGGATCATGACCTGATTCAAAGGCAGATGCTGAACCGTCTGAGCCACCCAGGCACCCCTATAGTTTTCTCTTTTTTTTTTTTTTTTTTTTTAAGATTTTATGTAGCTTAGAGAATTTCTATGCGCAGGGGGAAGTGCAGAGGGAGAGATGCAATCCTAAGCCGACTCCCTGCCCAGTGCGGAACCTGACATTGGGCTCCATCTCACAACCCTAACATCAACTTGAGCCAAAATCCAGAGCCAGGTCCTTAGCCTACTGGGGCACTTAAGGACCCCTGTAATTAAGTTTTACGTAATAAAACATATTTTAAATCGTGTTTCCTTTTATTTCCGGTGGGTACACAACGTGGCTGTGAATCCTCGGCGGGGGCTTCATGCACAGAGGGCGACACGGACCCCAAGGCTGCAGTTTGCCAGAGGGGAGGGCTCTGGGCTGAGGATCGGAGGCTGGAGACGCCTCTTCTGGTTTGTGGTGTTCCCCCCCGTTGCTTGCCTCAGAATGTGAGCTCCACTCTGCCCCCCTCAGCCCGAACATCACCGGTTCCTGGAGTTAGGCACAGATTTGCCCGTTTCTTCCCATCCAGCACCCAGCCTCTTCAACTCCCAGTTACAGTGAAAGCCACACCCGCTCCGTCATCTGAGAGGTGGGTCGCCACCCGCTTCCTTGTCCACTTGTCCACCCCGTTGCCCTGTCTCCGCCTCGTGCCGGGCTCTGCTGCTTCCTGGGGCTCTCCCCGGACTGTGTGCTCACTCCGCTAGCCCAGGCCACCATTCACTATCCTTTGGACGACTGAAAGGCGTCTTCAGTCTGGCTGTCCTCCCGGTCTCTTTCGTTCGTTCTGCCACCCAGGGCGCTCTGAGCGTTCTAAAGCACAAATGCAGCTGTGCCCGGTCCTGTGGGAACCAACCGTTCAGCGGCTCGCCATTCTTGACTCTGCTTACAAGATGCTTCCAAAAGGTCGAGCCCTGGCCTGTGCCTCAGGCCCCATCTCTTGCCAGGGCTGTTCTGCGCGTTCTGCACTAACTGGAAGTTTTCAGTGACTTGCTTTCTGCGGGGGTCGTCCGCTGGACAGCCCTCTCCCGGGCACGCACTTCCCACCCATCCGCAATCCCATCCTCTAAGCTTCCTTCCAACTAGTCCTCCGCCCTGGCCAGCCCATTGCTGTCTCTGGACGGCCCTGTCTGACCAGCGGGCTGGGGCTGGGGCTGGGGCTGGGGCTGGGGCTTGTCCCCACGCCCGTCGGTGCAGTGCTAACAAGCATGAGTGAGCTGTGTCCTCGATGCCCGTCTCCCGAGGCCGAACTCCAACTTATCCCCGCCTCGGACACACCCCCCCGCACCGAGCCCCGCACCTGGGCCGGCACCGGGTCTCCTAGGTCCAGAATAGGGACCTGTGGGCCCAAGGAGGCTCCTGGCGCGTGCGCGCGGAGCGACGGGAAGCACAACTCCCAGCATGCCCCTAGCCGGCGGCGTCCCGAGTCCGCGGCGGTTGCCTGGCGATCGGGCGTGTCCCGGAAGGCGGCCCCGGCGCTGGGCGGGACTTCCGGGGCGGTGGTTGCATCAGCTTCCGGGAAGCTGTCGCCTCTCTGGCTGGTTTGGAATTCCTAAGATGTCAGGTTCCTCTGGGGAGCAGGGTGAGTGCGCGCGGCGGTGCTGGCGGGATGAAGCCGCCCTGGGGGTTCGGCGGGTCCCCGGGGTGGGCGGCGGGGGACCCCTCGCCCTGGGTCGGCGGGTCTCCTGGCCGCGCGGGGGAGGGCCCCGGGCCTGAGGCGTCGGCAGGTTCCTTGGGCCACCCTGCGGAGGGTGACCCCGGTTCTGGGGGTGGCGCTTTCCCCGGGCGGGCGTGGGACCCACCCGCTTTGGGGGTCGGCGGTTTCCTGGAGCGACCTGGCGGACGCTGAGCCTCCCCGGGACCCCCCCCCCCGCCCCGCCCCGGGCCTGCGTTTCGCGCGCCTTGCCGGACACGTGGGCGCTGGGCCCCCCCTGGGCCCCCCCCCCCCGCCCCGCCCCGGCCCGGGCCTGCGTTTCCCGCGCCTTGCCGGACACCTGGGGGCTCCCCGCGGCTTCCAGGCCACCCCCTCCTCGGCCTCTTCCTCGGGCTCTGCCGGGGTCCTCTGGCACCCCGCCCCGGCGCGCTACCTCACCCTTCCCGTAGCTGGCGTCTGGGCGGGACCTGGCTCCCTCCTGTCCCCAGCTGTACCCTGGCGACAGGCAGAGCCCCGGGGCTGTTTCAGTGGGCGTCCAGCCTGGCAGCAAGCCGGGGGTGGGCGAAAGAAGCTGGGGTTCGCAGACACCCACATGAGAGGCCTCGGGTTTTAGGAAGGCTTTCATCTGGGGCTCCACAGACAGTGGCCATTGGGCTCTGCTTGGTCAGTGCGTTATTACCCCACTTTACTGCCTGCCTCCGGGGAGGTTCAGGGAGCAGCCCTGCCCACCCCGGGCTCTGATGTCACCAGCGCGTGGACCAGCGCGTCCGCAGGCCTGCCGTGGAAGAGCCCTGGATCTTTTCCCGCAGTCCCGCAAGTAGGGCTGTGACTTCCGGCAAGTGCAGAGATTGTCACCCGGATTCCTGTCTGGAGCAAACTTTCCATTGGAATTATTGACCAAGAGTTCCACTGCTCCTGGCTGGTGAAAATGATGCGTGAGGGTTCCAGCCTGCCCACACTTGAGGCTCTGTGTGTCCCCTTTGCCTCTGGGGGCTGTGGGCCTCCAAGTGGGGAGCTCCGACCACCTGGGTGACCCTGTGATGTGGGAGGCACCCCCATGACAGGCTGCTGCCCCACACCAGTACCCACACACCAGGCTCGCTGTACCTCCCCGACGGGTGTGCCTGGATTCCAGGACTGTCTCCACCTTCCCTAGAGCCAGGCAGCCTGAGAAGTCCACCCAGCCTCCGGTGAAACGGCAGCATGGTCACAGCCCTGAGTCCGGAGCTGGTGTGGCGCGCCTGGGCTCCCAGCGCTGCCCCTTTCTCAGAGCACAGGGGGGCCGAGCGTGCCACCTCAGAGGATGTGGACCCTTAAGGGGTCATCCCTCGGAAAGGATTTAGAGTAGCACCTGGCACAGGACAGGCGCTGTGTGTCTGGATTGAAACCTGGAGCTTGTTTCTCTGTTCTTTTTTGTTTTTTAATGAAAGCGTGGTTCTGTTTCATTTGTGGACATAAATGACATGTTGGGTTTTTTCTTTTAATTGCTTTAGAAAGTCAGGTGTTTGGAGGCTTGGTAAGAATTGGCCTGTTTTTGGAGATTGCTCTATACGTTGGAATTAAGCCCCCAGTTTGTCCGGACAGCTGATGGAGTTTTCTAGTCCTGTGCCTTAGGGCAGTACCTCTCAGGCAGCGCTTGGGCCCAGGACACAGCCCACCTGCTCTTCCTTTACTGGTGCCCCCCCCACCTGTCCCTAGGCTTCCTCCAAGGTTGAGAACCTGTGGTCTTCCCCTGAGGAAACAGGAAATGAAACCAAATAGGAAAGGGTGTGTATGGGCACTAGAGTTGTAGATACGCTTGGTTTCCAGTTTCTGAAAGTTTTTTATTCCTAAGGTTGGATTCATCAAAAGTGACCTTCTCCCCAGGCTTTTTTTTTTTTTTCTTTTTAAGATTTTATTTATTTATTTGAGAGTGAGCAAGAAAGAGAGAGTGTGCATGAGCCAGGGGAGGGGCAGAGAAGCAGACTTCCCGCTGAGCAGGGAGCCTAACATGGGGCTCGATCCCAGGACCCCAGGATCGTGACCTGAGCTGAAGCAGACGCTCAACCCAACCGACTGAGTTCCCCAGGTGCCCTCCCCAGGCTTTTCAAGGACATCCTCATTTAGAATATTTTTCCCATTTCAGCTCTTCCTTAAGTAGATTCAGAACATCTGTTTGGTTCCCTGTGCTGACACCGGTTTTGCAGCTTCTCCTTTGTTGCTCGAAGGTGCGTGTCCCATTCCAGGTTCCGCTTGCTTTAGAAAGACGAGTCTCCTCTCTGGAGGACGCCTGGCTGGATGGAGCTCCCCTCAGAGGCCTTGTGCTGCAGGCTCCAGGCAGTCTTTGGTGGTTTTGTGTCAAACTTGCTGTTTAATTCTTTATGCTGAGTACTTCGAAGGGTCTTTGTAACCCTCGTATAGCTAGCATTTTTCTTCTCCAGGCATCCGTCTAAATACATCTGTTGTGGCCTTTCATCCTGAGAGCAACCTTGTGGTCGGTACTGCCCTTATCTGCCTGTCCAGGCGAGAAATCCTGACGTTCTGAGAAGTTGCGTGATTTGTCCAGGGTCCCACAGCTATAGCCGGGGGCCGAGCCAGGCCTCCAGCCCTGGCAGTTTGACCGCAGCAGGGATCTCAGCCAGCATCCTGTGCTGCCTTTGATGACAATCTGAATGATTCCATTCAGAATAACAGCTAGAGCCCCCAGTCCAGAGTGTGTGTAAGGGCACACGAGATAGAGCCAGTAGGCTTTGCTGCGTTTCCAGAAGAGAAATGAAACATCCATATTTATAGACTACAAATATTTGCTTATCTCTGAACTCATGTTTCCGTGTTTGCGAGTATTTACTTTTATGTAAGAGTTGTAAGAGATGGTGCCCTTGGGGTGGAGCTTAAGCCATCTCCATGTCGTGGTGGTATGGTGCTGTCTGGCCGCCCTCTCATTACCTGGGCAGCAGGTCTGTGAAAGACGGGAAAGTGAAAGCGCCGGGTGAGAGCATTATATCGTCCATTTCAGTGGAAAAGTGTCCCTGAGCAGTTCACAAAGATTTACTTAGATATTTCTTATTTCCTCACTAAGCATACGTTGAGCACTTGCCCTGCTAGGCAGTCCTGGACGCCGGAGGTCCGACCGCAGACGAGGGCGATCTGTCTCAGTCTCTCTGGGGCTTTCCGTCCAGTAGGGAGGTGGGTTACACCAGTGAAGGGCGAGACCCATAAGCCAGGTCAGTGTCGGGGTGGGCTGGAACGGACGGCCTCCCTCCTTGGTCCCATTCCAGAGCCTGTGCTGCTTGGTGGGCCGAGAACTGCAAGCTTGTTCAGAGTCCAAGCTCTGTGACTATGAGCTGACAGAACCTCGGCGGCGTCCTTTTCTGTCAGCCAGCCCACCGGCAAGATAGGAGTGTGGGGAACCACAGGGGCGGCTCCACCAGGCCAGACCTGCAAGCGGCAGCAGTGGGCAGTGGTCTGCTGGCCAGGCCCAGAGCCCGGAGATGGAGCCCCTAGCACTCTGCTCCCGAGGAAGGGAGGGGCAGGCCAGATCCCAAGTGGGGTGGAGGCTGAGCCCCAAGGAAGAAAGCGGAGCAGGGATTCCTGGCAGAGAGCACTGCTTTCCCCCAAGTTCCTGAGGCCAGGGGGCGGAGGAGGGCCAGACATCGGCCGCAGGGCCGGGTCTGCAAGGGCCTTGCGCACATCTTTGGAGTTTAGGTCTTGCCTTTGGGTTTTGGAAAGATCATCTGCCCCTCCCCCACATGCAGGCGGAGCAGGGCCGTGCAGCCATGGCAGCCATGGCATGAGAGGGGCAGGCTCGGGGACCAGGGCTGGTGCTGGGGGTGGGTGGTGCGGGGGTAAGAGGCGAGCACCCAAGCTTTAGCCCAGTAGGGGACGATGACCATGCTGCTCCCCGGGACCTGCGCCCAGGTCTGGGGGGGGCAAGGCACGATGCCTAGGGACGCCCATGGATGAGTGATAGTCGGACTTGAGGGGCTGGTGCTCAGGAGAGGGCGCTGGAGGAGACGTCAGGAGCCCTCGGCCTGGGGGAGGACACCCTGGGCTCTGGGAGTGGGTAGCATTCCCCCAGGTGGTGGAGAGCAGGGGTGCACGCGCCTCTCTGCTCTCTGAGATTCGATGTGGAGAAGGGATACGTTTGGGAAACCTTGTCCAGTCCCCTTTCTGAGAGCCACTTGGGCAGCTGATCATCCTGACAGGAAACAGTGTGGAGGGGACCCAGGAGGGGGCGCACTGCAGGAGGGCAACCAGGGGAGCCAGAGGAGTACTTGTGGAAGGGGCGTGGTTTGTAGGGCTGGGTGCACGGAGCACTGCAGGATGAGGCCCGGAGTGGCTGTTCTGTTTGTGTGATCTCGGGAAATGGTTTATAAAGGCTTTGGCTGCTTAAATTGGAGAAACTGGATAACAGATCAATCCAAACTGGATACGCACGTAATGACATTCCCGTGATCAGTAGGTGTCTCCCCCTTGGTGTATGTTTGAGCGGCACCGCCGCCGCAGGCTGACCCGGAGGCAGACATGCCCTCCACAGCGGCGAGGGGCAGGCGTCCGCCTTGTGCACCAGCACGTGCTGCCGCCTCAGTGAGGGCCACCGCCACACGTGGGGCTCCTGCTCACCCACCGGCCCATCTGATCTCACCTCGGGGCTGATAGCCAGACTGCAGTCTGGCCAAAACCATGACCATTTCAAAGCTGACCTAGTTCTTGTTGGTTTCCTCAAGACACGCTTGAGTGCACCGCCAGAGTCACAGCTCAGGGGCCGCCCGCTCCCGTAGCCCGGAAGCCTTCCGTCCGGCGGAGCTCCCTGGGCACCCGTGCCTGCCCATCCCGAGAAGATCCTTCCCTTGTGACGGCCTAGGCTGCTCCAGACGGTGGATTTTAAATGCATGTGTAGTATCTGAGTGAACCCCTTCAGGGGCCATTATAATAATGACACAGGGCAAGTGTAATAATAAGTGGCAAACTGATTGGGGCCTGGCTGTGTGCCAGGTGGTATTTTAAATGTTTGCAAGTGTAATTTCACGAGACGCAGCGGCTTTTATGAGGCGTGTGTTGTTCTGAGCCTGTATGACGGAGGTGGAGAAGAAGGCCTGGAGCCCCAGCACTGAGCCCCAGCACAGAGCCCCAGTGCTGTGCCCCAGTACTGCACCCCAACACCGAGCCCCACTGCTGAGCCCCAGTACTGCAGTCCAATGCCGAGCCCCAGTGCTGAGCCTCAGTTACTGCACCCCAACGCCGAGCCCCAGTGCTGAGCCCCAGTACTGCAC
>NW_027397113.1:1087478-1108276 GCF_003265705.2 Callorhinus ursinus | reverse complement strand
AGCCCCAGTACTGCACCCCAACGCCGAGCCCAAGGGCTGAGCCCCAGCACCGAGCCCCCACACTGAGCCCCAGCACCGCCATGGTACGGTGCCTTGCCCAGCTGCGGCCCTGCAGCTCAAGAGTTCCCTAAGTCCCTTGCCAGTGCTTTAAAGCCAGCGTGGTGGGTAGCACATTTGACCTGTTGTGCTCATTTTAAAAAAAAGCGTATGCTTATTGGAGGACACATGGGAAAAAAGGCGGGAAATACCTATCAGCTGTAAGCCCGCTCAGCGTTCGGCGCGGACCTGGGGATCTGCTTTGTTCACTAGAACGTGGTCCGAGTGAGAGGCGTGTGCCCGGTCTGCTTGCTGTGGGGGTGACGGGGCGGGCTGGATCAGAGTGGCGCTGGCCTTGCTCTGTTGCCCTCCCTCCCCGGGGGTCAGTGGCACAGGTACAGGAGACGGGGACAGGGAGCGGGGAGGACGGCAGATTGCAGGAAACCCTGCCCCAGCTCTGCCCACGCCGCTGGCAGGTCCTCTCCCTGATCTTACTGGACTTGATCTTCCTCGAGAGTGTGTGCCAACAGCCACCTGACAGGCCGCTGAGCTGTCCGAGGCAGCTTGCCGGGTGAAGTAGAAGTTCCCTGGGAGGAAGATGCTGTGTGGGAAATGCTCAAGAAGCCTGATACTTAAAGAGTTAGGCTTTCCTGGAGCTCTCAGGCAAGCACAGCCTCCCTTCCTGAATTTCACCTCCAGCCCGATTCCCCGCCTGGGGCCGTGAGGCGGGGTCACAAAGGCAGGCCCTTCTATAGTAGAGCAGCAGCAGAAAGTTCCACCTGGAACTTTCCTCCTGGTCTTAGACAGAATCTAAGCAACAGGGACGTGGGGGCCACTCCCCAAGAGCCCTTGGGCTTGGTCCTCAGAGCCACCTGCTCAAGGGAAGGAGGGGGGGGGGCACTGGCACCTTCAGCAGGGAGGGGGCCACCTCCGGGTCTCTCTTTGCTTCAGCAATCCCAAGAGTGGACACGGAAAGTGGTTTGTTCTCCTTGTAGGTCTAGAGTGAACAAAAGCAACGTCCCTGTAGGTGTGCACCTCTGGGCAGCAGGGCTCTGGCTGGGCAAGCCGTTCGGGGTTCAAAGCAACTTTAGACTCAGCCTATGGGAAATCCGGTTGCTGCCGTGTGCTGTGTGGGTAGGTGGATTGTGTCCTGGGAGAGGGCCCCTGAGGCCCTGATACAGCAGGTGACCCCCAGCCCCTCACAGGCAGGGCTGCCCTGTGAGCTCCCATTCTGCTGCTTGCTCACCTGTTCATGCGCTGAATGCGTTGAGTGTCTAGCATGTTCTGGGCTTAGTTCTAGATGCTGAAGGTATATGCTGAGTGAATAAAGTGGGGTGTGGGGCAGACGTGAAGAAGTGGCATGAGGACAAAGAGAAAGCAGGAAGGGGGTCTGGGCTCTGGTTGGAACAGCATCCAGGGAGACCTGAAGGAAAAAAGATACCCAGCAGAGCCCTGAGGAAGAGCGGGAGCCCGGCCATGTCTGGGGGAGCATTCCAGGCAGGCAAGGACAGTGGGATGAAAGACCCCGAAAAGAACAGGCCACGCTTTTGTGGAGTGAGCGGGGGCTGAAGTCAGGCCTGGGGGGGGTCCCTGTGAGGAGGGGGCGGTCTGGAGGATGAGGAGGGGGGATGTGATCTTGCACCTGTCAGCAGGCCACTCTGGCCTGCCTGTGGGGGAGCCTGCGTCCCAGAGATGATGGGCTGGGCCCCTGTGTGGCAGCCGTGGGTGACAAGGGCTGCATTCCGGACGTGTGTGCAGATGGGGCTCCTGGACCGGCCAGCGGCTTGGCTGTGCCCTCATCAAGGGTAGTTCGTGAGGGGCAGGACTCCAGTCGAGATGGAAGGGTGTGGTCGATCAGACGGGGTCACATGAGCCAGAGCCCTCCTGGGGGTGCGCTGGGGAAGGAAGCACGTGGGCTTTGGGGAAAGCCTGTGTTTTAAGCACAGCATTCATTTGAGGGCTCAAGGAGGACTTTTACTCTGAGTGCCCACCCCTTCCCCGTGCATGAAGAGCTCAGGGTTCAGGACATGCCCAAGAAGTAGGCCATGTTGCGTGCCGGCTGCTTGGAAAATGCCACGGGCTTTCATCCTTCTGCCGGTTCATTCCTCCTCATCCTTGCTGATGGCACTGTGTCCAGGAAGTCTGCCGGAGGCGGGGGGCCGGCCTGCAGTGGACGCAAGTGCAGAAAGGCCTTTTGTGTGCGCACAGGCCCTCCACATACGTGCTGCGCTGTCTGCTTGGGTGGGTGCTGGGGTGATTTTCCTGCTCCTGTACCAGGCAGGCACACCCGGATGGGGAAGAGGGCCAGAGAGCGGGGAACGTGGCTGTGGAGGGCCACGTCACCTCCCTGTCTGCAGCTATCCTTGCTGTGGGTCAGGCACGGTGACCCAGTGACCTTGTGGTGCCAGGCAGCTAGCTTGGAAGGGCAGGTGCGCCCGGCAAAGAGAGAGGGGACGGGCTCGTACTTTCCTGCTCTGAGTGGGTCCCAGGCCAAGAGCGTGTCTGTGGAAGCAAATGAACCCTGGTCCTTTTTCATGGTTTGCTCAGAAAATTAAGGAAAAAAAAAACAACCGGGCTGATCAAGGCTTAGATGCAGCTCAGTCAGACTCATGGGCTGGGGTACCAGGCTCCTTCCCGAGGCTAAAGGGTCTTTGGTTTAGTGTCCCAGCCTGGCCCCTGCCTCCCTGTTGTAGGGTGGGGCTGGCTCTGTGCCCTTTGCTCAGGCTCGGGGCAGCTCCTGTCCCTGAACCCACCACACCAGAGGTAGACACAGCTGGGCATTAGTTAGTGTGGTAAGAACAGGTTTTACCCAGTGACTGGTACCGGGGACCTGAAGGGATGACAGGCGATGGTTCCCAGGGGAGAAGAGGGTGGGAGGGGTGAGCAGAGCTCAGTACCGCGGAGGAGGTGAGCCATCACCGAGGGCTGGCGAGTGCCGAGGCCATCCTGACCACCTGTGCCTGCTGGCGGGCAGGGTTCTGTCCTCCCGCAGAGCCGGGAGAGGGGCCCATCCTTCCTGATGGTTGCATGTCAGAGGAGTGGCCTGCAGGTCGCTGGGAGTCCCTTCTGGGTTGGAGGAGATACATACTCACAATGCGAGTCCTCCCAGTAATTGCTCAGAGGGGGCAGGCAGGGCCTGCAGCAGGTGTTCTCGGGGCGGGGGGGGCCCTGATCCTCCCAGAAACACAGCCTTCAGCTGCTGGACACCATGCTGGTGCGGGGGTTTGACCCAAGTGTCCTGTGTCCTCACCCGCCCTCGGCGCCCACTGGGCCCGGGAGGTTGCTGCTGCTGAGAAGGGGCTGTGGGCCCGGAGGGTTGTTTTCCTCTAGTTGAGGTAGAATTCGCATAACGTGAAGCTCACAGTTGCAGTCGTACGGAGACCGCACGGTGCGGTGGTACTTACGCTCCCCTCCCCGCCGCCCGTACTATGCAGCCACCACCACTTTCCTGTTCCGGAGCTGCCCCATCCCCGCGACTCGAAACCCCACTCGTCTCTCCCCAGCGCCCCTCAGCAGCCCCGGCAGCCACTGGCCTGCTTCAGACGTTCCGTACGCGGGGAAGCCCTGCACGTGTCTGGACTTCGGCCCGAGGCCCCTGGGCCCCCGACTGACGCTGTGTGCCTCTGTCTTTGCAGCTCCTGCCTACAGGTCCATCCTGAGCATTAGGGACGAGACAGCCAGGGTGCAGGCCCTGAACGAGCACCTCAGCACGCGTAGCTATGTCCGGGGGTACTCCCTGTCCCAGGCGGACGTGGACATGTTCAGGCAGCTCTCGGCCCCTCCCGCTGACACGCGCCTCTTCCACGTGGCTCGGTGGTTCAGGCACATAGAAGCGATCCTGGGTGGCCCCTGCGGCAGAGGCGAGCCCTGTGGGCGCCAAGCAAGTGAGTAGTGGAGTGAGTTCCCCAGCTGGTAGCACCTCTCCTGCCGGCGGCCACCTCCAAGGTCAGGGCCCCGAAGCTGGCAGTGGACCCCGCAGGGCTTCTCCTGTCCCCGCGTGTGAGCACGTGGCCTGGCAGGCTGGCCCGCGCGCCCCGAGTGGCAGTCAGGACAGACTCTGCTCAGGAGTCAGCCCGTGCGGGTCATGCCTGCCCGTGGCCGCTGTGACAGAGCTGCCCGGGCCGTGGTGCAGAGCTGCTGCCAGACCATGCCGCCCGTGGCGGAACTTGGGGGGTTGGGGGGGTGCCTGGTCCAGCCTGGCGTTCTCAGCTAATTGCTGGCCTGGCTTCACTTTGACTGGCTTCTTCTCCTTTATTCTGTCCATGCGTTGCGGTGTGTGTGTGTGTGTCCGCCATGTAGTTAACATATTATGTTAATAGTCATTGAATTTTCTGAAAATCAGAACAAAGTCAGTTCTCAACTTTGAGCTCATGCTGCAGCCTGTGGGTGCTGACGTGTCTGACAGGTGACAGCGGTTACTTTCGGGGTCCTGCTGGAACATCTGAGGGGCTCAGGCCCTGTGTGGTTTCTCTCCTGCGATGAACCCCTGGGTGTTTCGTCCCGCAATTGCCCGATGCCCTCGAGCAGCTCAGCTTGGGCACGCACGCGGCTTCATGGGAGGGGTGGGCGGCGTGCTGCCTCTGCTGGTCCTCGCAGGGCGGGGCAGCCTCCTGGGGGCTTTTCCAGACTCCTTCAGGTGGGGGCATTGGAGCATCGCCTAGCGCCCACGTCGCTGTCCTGGCCTGGGTCCCCTGCCGGAACAGGTGGAGGTGGGGGCATCGTTTCCCCCCGAGTGGGGTGTGATTTGGTTTTCTGGATAATCCTTCAGCACAGGGTGGAGCTTTGTGGGTACACTGTCTCCTCCATGGGCATCTAGCACGATGACCCTGGTGATGTCCATGGTGTCAGGTGCCATGTCGTCCCCCTGGGTCCCAGCTCCTGAGACACAGCGTGCAGGGGTGGAGGTCGGAGCATCCAGGGCTCCTAGCCTTGGCAACGACCTGGCTCGTGGTCCAGCCAGGACCTTGTCTAGAGAACGAGCAGATGCCTTTTAGCCATGCAGAGGAAGGGCCACCAGAGGCAGAGAGCCGCCCTGTGCGTTGACGAGGCTAGGCTGGCTGGGGGGTGAGGAGAGATGCACCCTGCCTGGCACCCATAACGTTTCCTGACTCCTTCTGCCTCCAAATCCCCTCGTGTGCCCAGCCCATGGCCGCGGGTGGCCTGCAAGCGAGGCTGCTCCCAGGCCCCTCTCCCACGTCCCTGGGAGCACAGGAACTGAGCACCTGCTGGCCTGGTCATTGCTGCCAGAATTGAGCACTGCTCCGTTCAGGGCTCTGACGTCCTCTCCTGGGCGTGAGCACTGCCTCTCCCAGCCCCCCGCTTCCCGGCACCCTGTCCCCACTCCCTCCGAGCCTGTCCCAGCGGTGACCCCTGTGACATCTGCCCCTGCTGCTGGCGCCCGGTCTGTCCCTCCGTGTCCTTCCCTGGGCTGTGGGCCTCAGAGCCTGAGCCACCCTCTCAGGCACAGAAAGTGGGGCGGCCCCTGCCTCTGCCGCCTCCCAGTCCCATCAGCACCCCCCACGGCCCCGACACAGAGGGACCACTCTGCCCAGGGCCTGGCCTGCGGTCAGTGTCTGGAGTGCTGCCCCTCCCGCCAGGGCCCCCTGTGCTGCTGCGGCTCCCAGTCCCCTGGCAGGGGGCTCAGGCCCTGTGGCTGTAGGGGTGACACAGTGCGGCACCCCTCTCTGCCCCCCGACCCCTACCCGTGTCCTGGGGGAGTGTTTCTCCTCCCTCGGTGGTGGGATGGGCGCTGTGCCTCTAAGCGGCGTGTGCGTTTCTGCCAGGTCGGGGGTTTGTGGCTGTGCAGTGGCCCCGTGCCCAGGCCAGGGCCTGGAGGGTCCTGGCTGTGTGTTGGATGAGTGGGATGTGTGTTGGTTCAAGCAGAAGCCGAGACAAGGAGTTAATGCGCGGGACGGTGAGTGCTGCAGTGGAGCATGGGCACCGTGTGGGGAGACTCGGCTTGGCCTTGTCGGGGCGTCGAGTGCCGCGGTGGGCCGCTGTCCTGAGTGAGCCGTGTTCGTGCTTGGGCAGGGCTCAGCTGATGGGGAAAGGGAACGCTAGTGGGCAATGTCCTCATTATACCAGGGGTCCTGTGTGATATCTGGCAGAGTCCCTCGAACCTGCCACCAGCTGTGTGACCGTGGTGGCCCTTTGGGGCGCGGCCAGGCTCCCCGGGCTCCACCGCCATCCCCCCGTCTTCTTGGATGGGCCTCCCCTGCTGTGAACCCTGAGCCTTCCTGCCTCGCAGGACGAGCAGTGCTGGTCCTCCGGCTCGCATCCGTGTGTGGCAGCTCTGGCTGATGTCCCCGCTCAGCTCAGATAGCAGTGTTGTCTGTCTCAGGAGCTGTGGGGTGTGAGTGAGAGAGGGGATGCGTGGTGACATCCACAGCACATTGAGCATCACCGAGTCCCAGACTGAGAGTTTCCTTCATGGCCATTTGCTGCATGTAAAGTGAGCCTGTGAGACGCGTGCCTGACCTCAGTAATAGCACCGCTGTCTCACTGAGGGTGTGGGCCTTCCCACGCACCGGAGTCTGTGGCCGCCTCGTTTGCTGGCCACCACCCAGAGTAGGGAGCTCCTCTTGAGCGCGGGCTGCCTCTTTCCCCGCCTGCCCGCTCCCCTTCCCGCCTGCGCACGGGCTCCCGCAGACATGCACACAGCAGCTGCCTTCCTCCCTCCGCTCTCCTCTGCCTGTCACTTCAGTCAGCCTCTGTGTGGCTGATGCGACACCTTGGGCAAAGAGCCAAGCCCAGGACCGACTGCTCCGTGATCCCAGCAGGAAGCAGCGAGTGGGGCTCTGTGGGGTCTCGGTCAGCAGGCCATCCAGCACGAGAGGCAGAGGTGGGCAGTGGACAGGAGGGCGGCTCGGTGAGCTGCAGACCCCTGCTTGGGAAGATGGGACAGGTAGTGCAGAGGCTTCCATGGGCCCGTCCTACGCACTGTGAGCGAGGCCCAAAGCTGGCTCTGTGAGCGAGAGCTGCGGGGGACAGCTGGGCTCTAGGTGCAGGGTGCTAGATGCCCAGGACGGAGCTACACCCCCTCGGGCTCTCAGCGCGCCTGCCACATAAGTACTGCCCTCTGTCCATCTGGAAGCGTGGGCCTGGGACACATGGAGCAGCAGGGGCAGCCCCCGAGACAGTGCTGGGGAGGGGACGGTGGTGGTGGCAGGAGTGGGGAGGAAACAGGGTCCTGGAAGGCAGCGAGGGACAGAGCCACCCCACACTGTTCCAGAGTCGGTCAAGCATCCGTGTGGAGCTGGAAGCCACAAGTGTCTTGTCCCAGTCGAGTCAGGGAGTGACCTGCATGTTGTGGGGGTGGGGACCAGAATTGAGGGGGAGCTGGCCATTTGCCCCCGTCTGATGGAGATGGGGCTGGGGCGGAGCCTGTTCTTACTGAGTTTCTGGGGCCGTGAGCTAGTTGCGGCCTGGCCAGTCCGGTACTGCTCTGGAAAGTGGCCCATGTCCCACAAAGCCTCCACAAGGCGTTGGGTACTCCCATTTGCTGCATTTGAGTCTGGCACTGCAGGGCCCGTGCCCCCTCCTGGCCCATAAGCCATGTCCACCACGGTGCCTGTAAGCGGCCAGGAGGGCCTGGGTTTGGGGAGCAGGGGATGCAGTGGGTGTGAGCTCGTCTCACAGGTGCTCCCAAGCTGTGCTGCAGTCCGCTGCCCCACAGATTGTGAGCAAAGCAAAATAGAGACGCCATTGCATTTGACACGGGTGATGCTGACGGAGACCCGCACCGCTTAGCCCTGTTCGTTGAGAAAGACCAAGTGGGTGCAGCGTGACTTGCATTCTCTCTGCCTTGGCAGGTAAAGGCCGGCGAGGGCAGCCTCAGTGGTCTCCCCCGGCTGGGTGTCCTCCGTGCAAACTCCGCCTGTATAACAGCCTCACCCGCAGTAAGGTAAGGAGGGAGCATGGCCTGTGGGGTGCAGGGGTGGCCCCGGGGGGGGAGCTGGTGTCTGTGGGCGCGCTCTGCAGCCATCGGTCCGGACGGGAGTGAAGTCTTAGCTCTTGCCATGCGTTCTGCACGTGGCCTGTGGGGGGCACAGCTGTCTTTGACACCGGGCACACCCAGGGGCAGCACACCTTGAGGGGCAGCCTGCCTGTGGGCTTGCGGGCCTGGGGTGCCCAAGTGTGCGTCTCTCAGAGCCAGGCCAGGTGCCGGCCTGCTTCCAGAGAGGACACGTGGTGGCAGTTGTCACAGCGCATGCCAAGCGCAACAGGCACAGCGGGGCCCCAGTTGGCGTGGTTGGGAGCCGACCAGGTTTTGAGAAGAAGGCAGGATTGGACTCCAGTTGAACAGGGTTTGCTTGGTGTGTTCTGCTCAGCGTGGCCCATGGCTCCAGCCGTGGGCTGATTGGAATTTCATCAGTGAGCACAGTGGCAGATGGGGAGACGGGGGTCCCGGGGAGTCCACCCAGAGTAACTGAGCTCCTCCACCCCTGACGTTTGTGACTTTTGTCAGTAAAACAAAATTGTTCTTGTTGAATTTTGTATAAACAGCCATGCTCTTTGTTGCTGGTTTGGGTGATCCTGCACAGCACCTTATGCAGCTGATGATTGTCATTCCTTCATTTTTAACAAAGGACGTGTTTACACCTCAGCATGGGAAAAGGGTGACGTGGTACTGCTGCGGGCCTACTGTCTACGATGCATCTCACATGGGGCATGCCAGGTAGGAGCCGCTGCCGGGCGCCCAACACGGGCCGGGTGTCCCCGGGTGTCTGGGGGTGTGGGTCCCACAGGGAACATCTCAGCCCTTCCGAGATCTCCGCTCTGCTCCAGGGACCTGAGATTTGAAAGGAAAATCAGTCCTGGACTTTTCCTTTCCTGTTTTTGAGATAAACATTTTTATTCTGTAAGTAATCCATATTGATGGTGGAGAAGTTGGAGAATATGTACAGACCACGAGCTCACTGTCCTGTCGCCCTGTGGCTGGCATCCTGGGCCGCACACAGATGTTTTGTTCCGTGTGCACCTCCATGGGAGGTGCCTTGGTTTTCCCAGGCCGCAGCTCTGGCGGGAGCCCAAGCGCAGAGCAGGCCCGGCTCCACAGTGCTCCTGGCTCCTGTGCGGGGCTGCAGAAGCCTTCCCCTGGCTCTCGTGGCCGTGGCCTGTGGGCCAGGGTATGTGGCGGGCCGTGGGACAGGTCTGTTCCCGTGCTCTAGGTCCTACATCTCCTTCGACATTCTGCGGAGGGTGCTGCGTGACTACTTCGGGTACGACGTCTTCTACTGCATGAACATCACGGACGTGGATGACAAGGTAGGGCTCTCACCGGGACGTCCTCAGTACGGTGGGTGACAGGGAGGAGGAAGTGTCATTTGTAGATGAGATCAGGTGGGCCTTGGCCCAGCTCAGGCCTGGACCTGATGCACACGGCGTGAGTCCCCTCCGCGCGGTAGCTTGGTGGTGTATACCGATGACGTCAGGTAGAAGCCAGGAGAAACCGCGTGTCCAGGGGCCCAGTTGATAAAACGTCAGCCCGTGGGGCTTCGTGGCAGCAGGACCCGTGGTCACGCGTGCTCTTGTGTGGGGAGGGCGTGTGTGTGTGGGAGGGTGTGCAGCTCGTTTCCTCAAGATCAACAAGGTCATGGGAACAGCCCCGGCGCAGCTGCCTGGGACTCGGAGCCTGCCTGCTGTGTGGGGCACGACCCCCAGTTTCCCTCTCCTCCCTCCAGATCATCACGAGGGCCCGGCAGAACTACTTGTTCGAGCAGTATCGGGGGAAGCAGCCGCGGGCAGCCCAGCTCCTAGAAGATGTTCACGCCGCCCTGAAGGTGGGCCCCTCGCTGTTTGCTCCTTGACTCCTGACTGTTCCGAGAGCTGTGGCCGTCCTTGGTGGGCTTCACACAGTAACCAAAGCCAGCCCCATCGGGGGCCCCGGAGTTCTGGCCGATGTGTCCCCTGGCCGCTGGGAAGAGTCTCCAGGAAAGACGCACTTGGGTGGGGGCGTGGAGTGGGTGCCTGTGCCTCCCACTTATGGGAGAGTGTCAGAGTCTGTCATGGTGGCACTGATGGATGCTTGGTCATTAGATGCTCCGAACGCCCCTGTGGGCTTGTCCATGTGGTGGTCTCAGCCACGCAGGCGCTGCACCGAGCCGCTTAAATCGGGAGTACTGGAAATTTTCAGAACTTGAAGAAATTAGTTCTTTCCAATATAATATTGTCATTTTGAATGACAGTGTTATGAATTACTGTTTTAATGGAGTAAGGTTAGAATAAGTCCTTTGATGCTCTGTAATAGTAATTACTGTTTTAGTAGCTGCAGTAGTAATTACGTGTGCTTCTGTGTTTTATCTCTAGAAGAAACACTGGGAATGAAATCAGAGCTTAGCCGGCTTAGGCCGACCAGGGGTGGGCCTGCCAGGTCATGGGTATCTTCGTGAAGGTCATGAAATCCCCAGGTGATGCCCCCGTGACCCCGAGCACAGCGTGTGACATCAGAGAACCAGGCCCAGGGGGGCGCAGGGAGCCGGCTTTCAGGGGAAGCTGGGCCCACGCCCTTAGGGACGCAGACTGCTTTCTTGTCTCCAGCGAGCGGCCCCCGGGGGAGCGCGGGGCTGTGCTGAGCTGCGGCTGATGGGCCCGCCCTCTCCTGTGCTTGCAGCTGTTTTCGGTCAAGTTACACGCGGCCACGGACCCCGACAAAAGGCAGATGCTGGATCGCATTCAGCGCGCGGTGAAACTGGCTGCAGAGCCTCTGGAGAAAGCCATGCAGAGCGACCTCCCAGAGGAGGTGGCCGACCGCTGTGCGGAGGTGAGGTTTCCACAGGCCTGCCACAGCCCCACTCGCTGCTCCAGCCTGTGTTTGTGGCCGCCCGGGAGGGGGCTGGCCAGTGCCCTTCCATCTACTCCCACGCCGCGTCCTCACGGGACTGGGGGCCTATTGGCTTGTGTGCGGCGGGTCATTCCAGAGTTCTCCAGCTGGTGCTTCTGTGTTTCTTGGTGGCGCACCCGCGCAGAGAGCCGAGGGAGGTTGAGGTTGCACTGGGCTGTGGGGCGCCCTGGGCCGGTTCTCCTGCCCCTGGGAGAAGTTTGCCCCCCAGACGGGGTAAGGGCATGGGGTGCAAGGGGCCTGGCTCTCTTCCAGCCTTTCCCCGCAGGAGAGGGCGTGGGTCACCTGCCGGCGGCCCTGGCCACGGTGGCCCTTCTCCTTCACGCTGACGCCCTCTGCTGGCCACCCTCTTCAACACTCAGGAATCGAGAAGCTCCAGAAAAGGTGCGGCCACCGCTGTCTCTCCGTCTGGAGGCCGTGGAAGAGATGCCCCCAGAGCTCGGCCCGGCTTAGGCTTCCCTTTCACTTTCCTCCTCACTTAGTCTGGATTTCCGGCGCGGGCTTGTTCTGAGCTTAACGAGAGAGTCCCCCTTACACGGGCTTGTGGATGAGCGCTTTTGCTCAGCGTGCTTCCGAGTGGGGTCCCCGCATGGTAGCTGGCCTTCCTTTGATGGGCGTCCTGGGCCCAGCTGTTTCTCCCTCTCCTCGGACAGCAGTCACGTTCCTGTTACCAACAATTTACCATCTTAACCATTTTTAGGTGTGGCGTTCAAAGGTATTAAGCACATTCACATTATTGTGCAGCCGTCCCCACCATCTGTCTCCAGAACTTTCCATCTTCTCAAACAGAGACTCTGTCCCCATGAGACACCGACCACCATCCCTCCCCTGGCCCCGGTACCCACCGTCCACTCTGCTTCCATGAATCTGGGGACTCCAGGGACCACATAGAACGCTATGGTGTCTGTCCTTTTATGACTGGTCTCTTTCCCTCGGTTTGACGGCCTCCAGGTTGTGGCAGCCCCCGGAAACCACTGATCTTTTTGCTGCCTCCATGGTTTTCCCTTTCCAGAATGTCACAGAGTTGGAATCCTATAGTATGTGGCCTTCTCAAATCGGCTTTTGTCACTGAATATACGTTTTAGGGTCGCTCATGTCTTTTCATGGCTTGATAGCTCCTTTCTCTTTAGTTCTAGATAATACTCCATCATCTGGATGGACCGCAGCTTGTTTATCTTTCCATCTACTGAAGTGCATCTTTGTTGCTTCCAAGTTTAGGCAATTGTGAAGAAGCTGCTGGAAACGTCCATGTGCAGGTTTTTGTGTGGACATAAGTTTTCAGCTCCTTTGGGGAAATGCCAAGGAGCATGACTGCTGGGTCATATAGTGAGAGTATGTGTAGTTTTGTAAGAAACCACACACCGTCTTCCAAAGCAGCTGCACCATGTTGCGTTCCCCCCAGTAGTGATGAGCATTCCTTTGGTTCTGGGTTTTCCCAGCATCAGGTGTTGTCAGTGTTAGTATTTGGGCCATTCTAACAGGTGTGTGATGGTATCTCCTTGTGATTTGCATTTCCCGGAGACATTGGATGTGGGGCATCTTGTCATGTGCCTATTTGCCTGTCTGTGTGTCTTCTTGGGTGCGGTGTCTGTTCAGGTCATTCGCCCATTTTTTATCAGGTGGTTTGTTTTCATACTGTTGAGTTTGTATATTTTGGATAATAGTCCTTGATCAGATGTGTCTTTGGCAAATATTTTCTCCCAGTCTGTAGCTCATCTTTTTGTTTTCTTGACAGTGTCTTTTCCGGAGCAAACATCTTTAATTTTGATGAAGTCCAGCACGCTGAGCTCCATGAGCGGTGTGTGGCAATGACTTCTTCGCGACCACACTGACGGCACGGGTGTTGGATTTTGTCATATGCTTTTTCTGCATCTAGCAATGCTATTATGGCATTTTACTTTTTTAGTCTGTTGATGTAATAATTTACATTAATTGATTTTATACTGTTGAACCAGCCTTCCATACCTGTGATACATCCCACTTGGCTGTGGTATGTAATTCTTTTCAGACTTTTTTTTTTTTTTAAAGATTTTTATTTATTTATTGAGAGAGAGAGAGAATGATAGAGAGCATGAGAGGGAGGAGGGTCAGAGGGAGAAGCCGACTCCCTGCTGAGCAGGGAGCCCGATGCGGGGCTTGATCCCGGGTCTCCAGGATCATGACCTGAGCCGAAGGCAGTCACCTAACCAACTGAGCCACCCAGGCACCCTCTTTTCGGACTTTTGTGGATTTAATTTGCTAATATATTGTTAAGGATTTTTCCATCTATGTTCACGAGAGATACTGGTCTGGAGTTTTCTGTTCTTGTAATGTCTTAGTTTTTGGTATTAGGGTAATACTGTCTTTATAGAATGAGTTAGTAGTCCCTCTGCTTCTGTCCACTGAAAAACTATAGAAAACTGATTATCATTTGTTCCTTAAATGTTTGGTAAAATTCACCAGTGAACTCCTCTGCATCAGGTGATTTCTGTTTTGGAAAGTTACAAATTTTTTTTTTTAAGATTTTATTTATTTTTTTCACAGAAAGAGACACAGCGAGAGAGGGAACACAAGCAGGGGGAGTGGGAGAGGGAGAAGCAGGCTTCCCGCAGAGCAGGGAGCCTGATGCAGGGCTCGATCTCAGGACCCTGGGATCATGACCTGAGCCGAAGGCAGATGCTTAATGACTAAGCCACCCAGGCACCCGGAAAGTTGTAAATTCTTAATTAAATCTCTTTACTAGCTAATAGGCTTCTTCAGATTGTTTATATCGTCTTGTGTGAGTGTTTGTAGCTTGTGTCTTTCAAAGAATTGGTCCATTAATCCAGGTTATCAAACTTGGGGGCACAGAGTTGTGTGTAGTATTTTTTTTACTAAGTTTTTAAATTTCCGTGAGGCCTGTAGTGATGGCCCTCTTTTGGGTATTAATATTAGTATTAGTACCCTTTTCTTAGGTAGTAGCTTGGCTAGAGGCTCATCAGTTTTATTCATTTTCTCAAAGAACCAGTTTCTGGTTTTGTTGATTTTTCTCTATTGATTTCCTGTTGTCTGCTTTAATTTTTATTATTTCTTTTCTCCCATTTTGGATTTAACTTGTTCCTCTTTTTCTAGTTTCATAAGATGGAAGCTTAGATTAGCTTGATTTTAGACCTTTTTTCTTTTCTAATCTGTGCACCCAGTGTTGTAGACGTCCCCTAAGCACTGCTTTTGCTGCATCTCACAAATTTTCATAAGGTGTGTTTTCATTTTCATTTTGGTTCAAAAATTTTTAATTTTTCCTCAAGATACCTTCTTTGACCCATGTGTTCTTTGGAAGTGTGTTGTTTGATCTCCATGCATTGTGGGAACTTTCCAGCTGTCTTTCTCTTACTGATTTCTAGTTCAGTTCCACGGTGGTTTGAGAGCAGACCCAATGTATGATTTCTGTTCTTTTGAGCTTGTTCAGACATGTTGTATGGCCCAGCCTATGGTCTTTGTTGGTGAACGTTCCATGTGAGCTTGAGAAGAGTGTGTGTTCTGCTGCTGTTGGACGAAGTGGTCTACAGACGTCCATTAGATCCAGCTGACTGAGCGTGTAGTTGAGGTCAACTGTGTCCTTACTGGCCTCCTGCCTGCTGGGTCTGTCCACGCCCAAGGGAAGGGTATTGAAGTTCCCGACTGCCTTCACGGATTCGTCTGTTTGTCCTTGCAGTCCTCTTTGCCTTTGCCTCATGTAGTTTGCTGCCCTGCCGTTGGGCCCATGCACTGGAAGCACCGTTGTCTTGGAGAACTGACCCCTTTGTCTGGCCAAGCTCTTCTTTATCCCTCATGACTCTCCTGGCTTTGAAGTTGGCTCTGTCTGAAACAAGCGACTCCTGCTCTGTTTTGATTTGTGATAGCATGGTACATTTGTCTCCATCCATCTACTTTTAATCTATACGTGTCTTTATATTTAAAGTGGGTTCCTTGTGGACAACATACATTTGGGGCTTGTATTTTGATCTACCTGACTGTTTTATCTGGTGCATTTAGACCACTGACATTCATGGTGGTACGGAGACAGCTGGATTCCTAGCCACTGTGTGTATTGTTTTCTATTCACTGCCCTATTACTTGTTCCCATTGATTTCTTCCACTCCTTTTCTGTCTTTTGTGATTCTGATTGAATATTTTACATGATTCCACTTTTTCTCCTCTTACGGCCTATCAGTTATACTATTTTTTTTCCTTTTTTTTTTTTAGTGGTTGCCCTACAGTTTGCAATATACACTCACCACTAATTTCAGTCCACTTTCAAAGACACTATACTGCGTGGTCCTAGGGGTGCTTTACGGGAACAGAATGATCTAGTTCTGCCTCCCGTCCTCATGCTGTTGCTGTTGTCCATTTTACCTATCTGAAAACCCGGGGTGGGGGGGCTGTGTGTGCATCATGTGTGCATAAAGTATGTACATAAGCATGCAGATTGATACGTTCTTGCTATAAACTGTTACCTGTTAGATCAATGAAGAAAAACAAAAGTTTTGGGGCACCTGGGTGGCTTAGCCGGTTGAGCACCTGACTCTTGATTTCGGCTCAGGTCATGATCTCAGGGTCATGAGATAGAACCCCGCAATGGGCTCCACGCTCAGCAGGGAGTCTGCTTAAGATTCCTTCTGCCCCTCCCCTCCGTTCACACACACTCTCTCTCCCTCTCTCAATACATAAATACTTTTTCTTAAAAAAGGGAAAACAAAAGTTTTCATTTTACCTTTGCATCTTCTCTCCGATGCTCTCCTTCACTGTGCAGACCTGTTTCTGACCTCTGTTATTTCTGTTCTCTCTAAAGAACTTCTTTTCACATTTCTTGCAAAGCAGGTCTATGGGCAACAAGTTCCCTCGATTTTTGTCTGCCTGAGAGCTTTTGTTTCCCTTTGCTTTTGAAGGATAAGCTCACAGGGTCCACAGTTTGAGGGTGGCGAGTGTTTTCTCTCGACATTGAAGCATCCCCCGCATGTCTTGCTTACATGCTTTGTGAGGACAAATTGGGTGCCGTTCTTATTTTGTTCCTCTCTGGGCAAGGTTTTTTTTTGTTGTTGTTGTTGTTGTTGTTTTTAAAGATTTTATTTATTTGAGAGAGAGAGAAACAGCATGAGAGGGGAGAAGGTCAGAGGGAGAAGCAGGCTTCCCGCTGAGCTGGGAGCCTGATGTGGGACTCGATCCCGGGACTCCGGGATCATGACCTGAGCCGAAGGCATTCGCTTAACCAACTGAGCCACCCAGGCGCCCTCTGGGCAAGGTTTTTGTCCTCGGACTCCTTTTGGGATTTTCTGCAGCTTTCCTGTGGAATGCCTGGGTATGGTGTTCTCCCCGTTTCCCTGAGCTTTCTGTGCCTGCGGTTCAGGGTCTACTGTGAGCGGGGGGCTCTCAGTCGGTGGGGTTCGGATGTTTCTTTGCTCCTTACCCCTCGTGTCCCTATGGCATCCCCACAAGCACCCGTCGTACCTTCTGTGCTTGTCCCACGGTCCTTGGCCATTCTGCTGCGTTTCGTTGGGTCTCTGAGAAGGCAGACCATCTGGTTTGACGTTTCTCTTCAGCTGGCCTCAGGCGCCGAGGTTCTTCCGTCGGCCGCGTCCACTGTACAGATGACCCCATCGAAGACGTTCTTCATTTCCGTCCCAGTGTCGTCGATCTCTGGCGCCTCCTTCCCGTTTTCTCAGACTTCCTTCTGTCTGCTCACCTTGCCCGTCCGTCCTTGCATGCGGTCAGCCTGATGCATTAGAGCCCTGAGCGTGTTCGTCCTGGTCGTTTGAAACCGCTGGGCTGAGCGCTGCCAGAGCCCTGCCGCGTCTGATTCTGTTGCTTCTCTGTCTTCAGATGTTTTTTGCCTTTTGGTGTGCCTTGTCATCTTTTCTCCGTGGCCAGACGTGAGGTACCGAATAGAAGGGCCTGCTGTGAGCGCGCAGGGTGGGGTGGCTGGGCTCGAGGGTAGCCCGCGGGCCGTGCATGGGCCTCAGTCTGCAGTGTGCTGCGCCTCTGGCCCGAGTGTCCTGGCGGGTCCCTGTCGCTGCTCGCCAGCCCAGCAGCAGTCAGCAGGACAGTTCTCCCTGGGGGCTCTGGGCGGGATGCCCGAGCCGCCCCTTCCCTGTCAGCGCCACGTGTACAGTTGCGCCCACCCTGCGCGCCCTCCCTTTGTCTTCCACATCTACTTTCCCTGCATTTTCTCCCTCCGCCCTTTGTTCTTTGCCCTCTTGCCCCCACGGGTGGACCGCAGACCACCTGCCTGTCCCCACGTGCCTGTCACTACAGTTCATGTGCTTGAAACCCCGGGTTCCTCCAGAGCCGGACCTCAGGGTCCCCACAGCCTGCAAGGCTCAGGCCGCGGCCATGACACTCACATCTCATCACAGATGGACATTTCTCCTAGGTGACGTGGGTGCTGCGGTGACAGGATAGGTCTTGTACCAACGCTGCACTGTTGTGGTGCGTGACATGGGGCTGGCCTCTTCAGTTGATGGCCCCTGACTGTCGGGGCACCATGGCCTTGACACCTCCCTCCAGGACGGGACTCTGCCCATCACCTGACCACCAGCATCTCCAGCGTCCTGGCTGTGGACGCCCGGCCGCATGTTGGCTGCAGTCAGTTCTCCTGAACGTGCCTCTGCGCCTCCCAGTCACGGTCTGGTGTTTGTCTTAGTGCTGAGCCATTCACAGGAGTGTCGTGGTCTCGCAGGGACGGCAGCCCTTCGTGGAGCAGGGCTCTGCGCCGCACATCTCTGAATTCGAGGCCATTATTAACGCAGACCAACTGCGTGAGATACGGTCCTGTGTGATCACCTCGTACACGTGTGTGGATGTCCGCTTTCTGTTTGTTCAGGTGCTGTTGCAAGAAGCGAAGGACTTGCTCTCTGACTGGCTGGACTCCACCCTCGGCAGTGAGGTGACTGACAATTCTATCTTCTCCCAACTGCCCAAGTTCTGGGAAGAGGAATTCCACAGAGACATGGAGGCCCTGAACGTAAGTGTGGCCGATGAGCCCGTGCTTGCTCTCTGCGCCCCAATGCCTGAACGGCCTCATGCCACCCGGGTCATCTTCCTAATCGCTCGCTGAGTGCAGTTTCACATGCGAGCTGAGGGCACAGGGGGCTTCTCTGCCAGCATTTGGTTCTGCTGGTTTCTTGGGGTGTGCTCATCTGAGGCCGACATTTCTGAAGGAAGAACTGAGACCTTCTCTGGCCATCCACAGGTTCTCCCTCCAGATGTCTTAACCCGCGTTAGCGAGTATGTGCCAGAGATTGTGAACTTTGTCCAGAAGATCGTGGACAATGGCTACGGGTGAGCTGAGGGCCCTCCTCGGGTCAGTGCACCATTCAGGGGAAGGTTTGCCAAGGAAGGCAGTGCTCTGTCTCTGAGAGGGGATGCGGAGCAGGGGGAAGCCGCTGGGCGTGTGGGTGCCTGGCGCTGCCGTCACCAAGCCCACAGACCAGGCAGCTGAAGCAGCAGAAGCGGATTTGTTCACAGCTCCAGATGGCAGACGTCTGAGGCCGCCAGCATGCCAGCAGGACGGGTTCCTGTGAGGGCCTTGAGGGAAGGGTCTGTCCCAGCCCCTCTCCTGGGCGCAGACGGTGGCCGTCTTGCAGACTTCTCACACATTTGTCACTCTGCACGTGGGCTGCTTGGGCTCCTTTTGTGTCCCGATGCCCTCTTATGCAGATAGATGTGTAGGGGTCACACTGGGTCAGGGCTCACCCTGCTGACCTCACTCTCCTTCTGGGAAGACCCTGTCTCCAAATACACTCCCATTCGCAGGTTCTGGTGGCTATAGGACCACAGGGATGAATTTGGGGAGGGTACGGTCGAGCCCGCGACTTCCCCAGAGCAGCCTGCCTTTACGCACTGACCTCCCAGCAGGCCTCTTTCCTCTGTGCTGGGTCCTCAGCTTCAGGGCTGCTTTGTAAGAGAACTCCCCGGGCTTTCCTTGATATTGGCTGCCATCCAGCAGGTATTTAGCCGTACAGATGCCATCTCTGTGTTCAGGGCAGGAAGGAAGAGCGACAGGGTGGTGCTGGCTGCGCCTAGGCTGTCCTCAACGCCCCCAGCAGACTTCCCGGTGCAGCCCAGGGCCTGGGGCCAGCCCCGCCAGGTGGGCCCGGGGCTGCGGCCAGGATGGGGGTGCTGTAGGGATCCCCTGCCTGTAGTCTACCAGGGTGCCCACAGCTCAGACCATGAGCTCGTGGCCTGGCCTGGTAAGCACGGACTTGCCGGGTGTCTGGAGGCGTTGGCCTCACTGTGCGAGCAGAGAGCACTTGTCCCCGAGTCATCTCCCAGGGCAGGTGTGTTTCCCTCGGGGCCCTTCGCCCGGCTGTGATTCCACACACTCTGCCCTGGCCCTGGCCTCCGGTCCTAGCACCACCTGTCTGTGGGAAACACGGTCCAACTGTCCGCAGTGAGCACGGTCAGAGATCACCAAGAAATGGAGGCATAAACGGGAGCATGGTGTCTGCAGCACACGGCGCCTGTTGGCGGCGCCCCCGCTGTAGGAGATTGCTTCCCACCTCATGGGGCAGACGCGGCGTCTGCTGGACCAAGGGAGGAGTGGCGAACTCCTGGTGTGGGCCTGGAGCAGCACAGGTTCTCCGGAAGTGATGGCACCTCCTCTCTCTGCCCCACTTTACACGACTACTCAGGACAGCACGAGATCGTGTGCCAAACTGAGTGCCGTGGGCAAGGCCAAGGTGGGAGAAGACAGATCATTCCGGGCTGGAGTAACCTGGAGTGCTTCTGGGAGGCAGAGAGCCTTGGCTGGGCAGGTGGGTAGAATGTAGCCAGAGGGAGGGCCTGGCGGGACCACGCTGTCGCTGAGGCGAGGGACCGGGTGGGAGCTGCAGGGTCACACGACGCGAGGCAGAGGGTCTGCAGAGGGACCCGCTGCCCAGCGAGTGAGGAGTTGGCTTCCGTGGTGTGAAGTGTCCTTGGCAGGCCTGCTCGGCCTGCATGGCAGCCGTGGTTGTGAGTCACTGTGTCTCAGAGCCGCTAAATGGCCGAGCCGGCCCCGGACCCAGAAGGCAGAGTAGATGGAAGCGGCACGCGGGCCGTGTAACACTTGGCTCTTCGGGTCATCCTCCTGTGAGGTGCTCTGGGCTGTCTTCGAATCCGTCCGCTTTCCCACAACCTCGGTTCTTATTTTCCAGCTACGCCTCCAATGGGTCCGTCTACTTTGATACGGTGAAGTTTGCTTCCAGCGACAGACACTCCTATGGGAAGCTGGTGCCCGAGGCTGTTGGGGACCAGAAAGCCCTGCAGGAAGGGGAAGGTAAACTGAGCTTGATGATGGGGTGGGGGGGCTTCCTCCCCCTCCCTAGCCCCAGCCGTGCCCCCCCCCCCCCAGGTGCCTGGGAGCCTTGCCTTGTTCCCTCGGGATTTTAGGAGTTTTTCCACGAGAAGCAAAAAAGCAAGTGTGTCCAAGAGCATCTTGAAAGCACAGCAGACTCGGGCCCGGGTCCACAGGGCTGGTGTTTGTTTTGCTGAGAGCACCTGAGGGCCAGGGTGAGACACGCTGTGCGCCCATGTGTCGGACACCCAGCGCTGGTGTGTTTGCAATACGCAGGTGGTGACCTGCTGAACAAGGGCACAAAAGCCACCCACACAGCGTCGGCAGGCAGCCCCCTCGGCAGCTGAGCTCCTGCTTTGGGGAACCAAAAACCCCCGGGGCCATTTCAATTGGAGGCACAGTTTCAATAGCCCAACACGGAGGAAGTGGACTCCCAAGATGTGTTACTTTCAAGTTCCAGAATGGGCGCTATGAATGGGGGAGAGCAGGTGCCCGTTCCTTATATGGTGGTTGGGGCAGCGGTCGCTGCCTGCCATGGGCTCAACTCTGTGTGGTTATTTTGAAAGGTGCCCTGGGACAAGCCAGGCAGGAATTGTGTGAACGTCCCGGTTCTGGGTGTGAGCGGGGGCGTGTCACACCGTCGGGTCCTGTGTG
>NW_027397113.1:899121-1087468 GCF_003265705.2 Callorhinus ursinus | reverse complement strand
TCTGGGTGTGAGCGGGGGCGTGTCACACCGTCGGGTCCTGTGTGAACGTCCCGGTTCTGGGTGTGAGCGGGGGCGTGTCACACCGTGAGGTCCTGTGTGAACCTCCCGGTTCTGGGTGTGAGCGGGTGGGGTCACGCCACCAGTGGCAGCACCTCATAGCTGTTCTCTCATTCTCTCGTCCCAGCAAGTGATGCGCATGCGTAGTGTGTGCGTAGCAGCCCCTGTGTTCACAGTGACCCTTGAGCAACACAGAGTTGAACTGCATGCAGATCGTTCTCCATGAGCGTAGCTCAGCACTGCACACAGGTTCCTCTGGTTTTCCGTGACCTCTTCTGTAGCTCACGTTCTGGTTACAAGTATGTGATACGTGACACGTGGACAGTGTGTCTGCGTGCTGTTCCTGCCGTTGGTGGGGCTCGGGCCAGGGGGGACTGTTCGTGGTTTTGGTTGTGGGGGTTCAGCCCCTCCAGCCCCCTGTCCGGCATTCTTCAAGAAGGGTCCCCCATATTCAGTGTAGACATGAGGCATTCCCAGGACCAGGCCAAATCAGGTTTGTCTTTCATGGTGTTCTCCACCCTTACACTCTCGGGGACTCTGGGACAGACCACAGAAGCTGCAGTCCCGTGGCGCAGGGATGGCTCTCCCATGGCTGGGGCACATGCTGTCTACCCTCCAGTGTTTCTGGAAGGCAGTTTGGCCATAAAAATGTTAATACTTTTGGATCAAGTACTTCTACCTCTGGGGCTCTGTTGTGAAGAGACGTCGGAACCTCACACAAGACGGCATGGAAACGTGGAGAAACGATAGACTAAGGTGGTTCGGTAGTATTAGTACCAGACCCTGGGCCATCGAAGGCTGAAGGCGTTTGTCAGAGTAAAGGAGGCGTCTCCTCAAGGGCACTTGGGGGCTGTGTGGCCGGCGGCCCACGTCTGTGAGGGGAGGAACCGCGCAGGGCCCACATGCAGTGGCTCAGGCAGGCTGAGGGTCACAAGACCCGCAAGGATTGGGGTACGGGGAGTGGGGCTTTGTGTAGCAGATTGGGACTCAACAGCACGAATTCAGGCAGGGCCCCTCCCTCATGCTCACGCAGGACCCACACCGGCCATGGAGGAAGTCTCTGTGGTTCCCCAGCGGTCGCTTGTTACGCAGCCTGTGTCGTCTGCCCATGACACACTGAGCCGGCAACTGGCACTAAAGGGACATGGACGGGGGACAGACCCAGTGCCCGTCACAGTCCTGAGTGACACCACGGCACAACCTGCAGCTTAGGGCAGCCTGTAGTTTGAATTAGTAGTTAGAGAACAAAGATGGAAGATGGGTGGGGTGAGCTGCCCAAAAGCTCCTGAAGGAGCAGTGGAGAGAGCAGGAGATAAAGATTGAAGAGAGAATGGAACAGAAATAACGTAAGAAGTCAGTCTCTGGTTCTTCGCAAAGATGAATGAAATGGAAAAACGTGTGCAAGACTGATGAATGAACACCGACGACTCGCAGATATGTCTGACAAAACTGCACGTGACTGGAGACGGTGCAGGGAGAGTGGGGCCGCGCAGCGCAGGGAGCTCGGACGTGGGGCCTTGGGTGGCGAGGCCACAGGGAGCCCGCCTCCAGTAGGGGGAAGGAGAGCTCCAGAGATGGGAGCGCACGTGCGGCTGTACGGCCGACCTTGCCATCTGGCCGCAGCTGGGTTCTTGTTCTTGTCGTTTTTTGTTTAAGTAATCTCTGTAGCCAACGTGGAGCTCGAACTCGTGACCCCGAGATCGAGAGTCTCACTCTTACGACTAAGCCAGCTGGGTCCCCCCCGGAGTTCTTAAATATCGCTTGTTCTTGGACCTTTCTTCTTCCAGACTGACTTTAGAATCGCATTGCGTTCCAGGGACGAGAGTAGTAGAATCCAACAGCAAGTACAAAGGGACGAAGAGGGACATGCTCTCCTCTGGGGACAGGCCCGCTTCCAGCACATTGTGACCCCCAGCATCAGCTCCTCACTGCAGGAACGCTGGCATGCGGGGACTCTAGTAGAGACGGCTCCTGATGTGTGTGGGGTCACGGGGGTCGCCTCTGGGGAGGGAGACGAGAAGTGACACCAGGGGAGCAGAAGGGATTGTGTGACTCACTCGTCTTAAAGACTAGAGCAAAGAGCAAGTACTACTGAAGTGACGGTTGCCGAAGCGTGGGAGACGGGCCGTGTGTGGAAGAGGGTCCTCTTTGCTCTGTCACAGAATTTCTCAAAACAAAATTTTAAAAATCAGAATATATTCATGAGTAATAATGGAAATTAAAAGCTTAAATATACGTTATCTGCCACACGTAGGGGGGCTAAAAGAATGTCATGGCACCATATCAAACCATCTGTGTCATTGGTGTGATGCGGTGACCTGCTCGCTGAGAGGTCTCCACGGGCGCGGGTAGAGTTTGTTCTGTTGCTTGGGTCTGTCTTACACCAAAGGGCCAACAGCAAGCATCCCTTCGTTCATGATTGTGGCATTTCTTTCCTGGTTCCTTCTTGTATTTTCCTCATTTTCTACTCGGAGCACCCGTGTTGTAGCCATCGGGTCCGTTGTAAAAAGATGCTCAGCGCACTCTCCCTCCCAACTGCTGTCAGGGCGGCTTCGCGGTTGCCTGGCTCCGCACTTGAAAGGTGGTGGTCATTGAGGTCAGGCCGCGTTGGCAGCCCTGGACACTAGGCCGGGTCTGTCGTTACCGTTCTGGAGTTGTCCACGAGGGGGCGACAGCACCCAGGGAAAGGCAGCATTGAGGCCATGCAGCGGGGACCGCACTGAAGGCCCTGGTGCTGCTCCCACTCACCGGGTCACTGCCTGAAGGAGACTGCTGGTGTTTGTTTTCGTGGCCACTAAGGCGCTCCACGGGTCCTGTGTGTGGTCCAGAGAGTCTCCTATGGTGATCGGTGATTGTGCACACCTTTCCTGTCGCTCCCGCCTGACATAGGCCATGTCTGCCTTCCCGGGGGGCCTCGTCCGGGAAGCGAACTTGACCTGATTTGCCACCTCTGGGGCCAAGGGGCCACATCCAGCAGGATCCACTGGTCCTCAGACACTGGGAGCTGTGCAGACCGTTGGCACGAGGCCCCACCTGCAAGAGCTGCCACCAAATACCATGGCCTTACCCCTCAGACCCGAGAGCCGTGGCTTACCCTAGACCCGGGCCGCAGCTGTGGGGGGCGGGCGGGGAGAGGGGTATCTGGGGAGCCGGCAGGTGTGGTTCAGGTCCCCCGAGAATCGGAGCTTATATGCGGTTTCATACATGGATGCGCTGGGGCAGCGCTAACATCTGGTCGTAGTGAAGCCGCGTGCTGACTGAGGAAATAAGTGGAAATTCGAAGCGTTGGCCAGTAGCCCCCAGAAGCGGCCTTGCAGTGACATGGTTCTGTCCACCAGGCAGCATTGGGTGACCCGCTTCCTCGTGTCCGCAGGTGACCTGAGCATCTCGGCAGACCGCCTGAGCGAGAAGCGGTCCCCCAACGACTTCGCCCTGTGGAAAGCCTCCAAGCCAGGCGAGCCGTCCTGGCCGTGCCCGTGGGGAAAGGTGTGCTCCCAGGAAGGCGCGGGCTGCAGTGGGGGGCGCACCCTGTTCTGGGGATCCGGATGCCCCAGACCCTCGTGGGCCTGTGGACACGTGACTTCCCTTCCGGGACTCTGCCCCTGTGCCGCTGGGGTGCGGGTGGGTGGACTACAAGGCCCCCGTGTCCTCACAGCCTTAGACTCTGAGTGGTGCTTGCTGCTGGAGGCCAGTCCACCCTCTGATGTTCCCTGTGACAATGGTCCCGATGGCCCAGGGCTGGGGGAGGGGGTGTTGGCACCTGCCTCTGGTCCGGGCTGGGCAGTTCTGGGAGTAACGTGAGCCTCAGCCCGCCTCGGCCTGCAGCGCTTGCTGGGACCTTGAATAAGGCTCAGAGGTTTTGAGGGTCATGAACACGGGACACTTGAAGGCCTGGACCGAGGGTAGGCTGGTTGGTCACGCGGTCCCGTTTGGATCTTTAGGGGCGTCCGGGATGGCACATCGAATGCTCTGCCATGGCAGGCACTCTCCTGGGAGCCTCGATGGACATTCACGGGGGGGGCTTTGACCTCCGGTTCCCCCACCATGACAACGAGCTGGCCCAGTCGGAGGTAGGTGGAGGCTGGGGTCGCTGTGTCCACTGAGGGGGGGCTCGAGGCCCCGCCCCACCCCGTGGTGGTAGAAGCAGCCAGGGGCGCTGCCAGCGAGGTGCTGAGCATGGCCTGATGCCCACATCAGGGTCTGGCTGGTGGGATTTGAACCCTCATTGTTCGGTTTGATTTCCTGCACAAACAGCCTGAGTGTTGGCAACAGACAGGCCTGGATTGGAACTGGCTGTTGCCTCTTGGCTCACTGGTCCAGGGCCATCCCTCTGAACCCCAGTGGCCCCCGCTCACAGAGCTGCCCCCTCTTCTGCGTCACTGCGTGAACAAAGTGCCTGCAGAGCACCCGGCCAGCAGAGGTGCCTCATGGCGCCCCAAGCTCGCCCTCTCCACCCCGTCCCGAGCAGGCCTACTTCGAGAATGACTGCTGGGTGCACTACTTCCTGCACACGGGCCACCTGACCATCGCTGGCTGCAAGATGTCCAAGTCACTCAAAAACTTCATCACCATTAAAGATGCCTTGAAGAAGCACTCCGGTAAGCCTGACCGCCCAGGACCCAAGCGCCCCTTTTTGTGGAGGCATGGTGGCGGTGGCTGCTCGGGGGGCTGAGGGGACCGACCGCGGTGCTGTCCCCCGTCCCAGCACGGCAGCTGCGGCTGGCCTTCCTCATGCACTCCTGGAAGGACACGCTGGATTACTCGAGCAACACCATGGAGTCGGCACTGCAGTATGAGAAGTTCATGAACGTAAGTGCCCCCTCCTCCTCCACTCTGCTGCGCCGGGGTCGTTCCCGCTCCCGTGTCTGCTGATGGGGAACGGGAGGCCGGTGCCGGCAGCTGTACTCTCGGGGGGGCAGTTGGTCCCGCGCCCCTTTCCCGAAACCCATGCTGACCTGCTAGAGTCAGGTGCCCACGTTCCTCTGGTGTCCGTGGGGCACGTTTCCCACACACCTATCGGCTGCACCGGTATCCCAGGCTAAGCCTGGAACCCGTTCTCCTCTTGAAGGAGAACCTTCCACTCCCTGTGGCCGCCGGTGCCATGTCAGCGCCGTGGTTTTCCAGATTATATGTGAAGGAGACGCGCTTCACCGTGATAGCTCTCTCCCGGATACTGCTCGGGTGGAAAAGTCTTCTAAATGAGATTAATCCAAATTTTCTGACCTCAGGAGTTTTTCCTAAATGTGAAAGACATCCTTCGAGCTCCCGTTGATATAACCGGTCGGTTTGAAAAGTGGGAAGATGAAGAATCAGAACTGAACAAGAGGTAGGAGACTTTTCTCTGGGGTCTGCGAGCACGCCCGTGTTCTGTGCTGCCCCGTGGCAGACCCACCCGCGAGCGTGCTGCGTCCACGTGGACCGTGTTCCGGCTGCTGGACCGCTCGGGTGCACGTGTGCTGTTACTGGCTGACTCTCCCGTTCCTCTTGCTTAGCTTTTATGACAAGAAGGCAGCGGTGCACGAGGCCCTGTGTGACAACGTCGACACACGCACGGTCTTGGAAGAAATGAGGGCTCTGGTCAGCCAGTGCAACCTGTACATGGCGGCCCGGAAGGCTGCCAGGAGGACCCCCAACCGGGCTCTGCTGGAAAGCATCGCTCTGTACCTCACCCACATGCTGAAGGTAGGCAGCCCTCGAACTGCAGGCACCTGAGGCACTCGCCATGCCGTGTGCACGCAGGCAGTGGGCCTCGGCCGTGACCGCGGAGGTCTGGTCACCCCGGGCCCCTTCTCAGGACCTCTTGACACATTCATCCTGCACGTCTGTTTCTCTTTGTAGATCTTCGGGGCCATCGAGGAGGAAAGCTCCCTGGGATTCCCAGTGAGAGGACCTGGAACCAGCCTCGATGTGAGTAGAGCACCCCTGGGCACAGAGAAGTCCCTCCCTGGGGGTCGCACCCCCTCCCCGGGAAATGGTGCCCGTGTCGAGGAACACTCTCCTGCCTTCCACACCTGCTCCCTTCCCTTCCTCGCTCCCCTCCTGGGCCAGCCCTGTGGACATTTGGAGGCCCATGTTAGGTCCCACCGGCCCTGGACCTTCCAGACCAAGCCCTGGGGCTCACCTGGACCCGGCTGGGGATTGAACACAGTCAGCTGCCCTCCCCCGCCCCCCGCGTGCGCGAGCTCAATCTTGCTCCCTGACCCACTCTTGGGGGTGCTTGTACTGCCATGTGCCGGCCGTGAGCTCAGTCCCCGATAGCAGGCTCAACGGGACCAACTTTGCTTGAGCTATAGCCACATGGTAATGGATTCCTGTGCGCTGACATTCTTGCACACGTGCATTCAGATAGCACACCGGGCGGTGCGTCTGGTGGGGAGAAAGTTCCCTAGCAGTGGCCAGCGTCACCCCGGTACTGGCGGTTTCCGCTGCATGATGACCCTCCCTCATGGCACATGCTTGTTCAGGCTCATCTCAGATACTCTTCAGGCCTGATCTTTAATGATTTGATGAGAATGTGTGTGTGGGTATTTAGATCTAACTTATTTAAAGGAAAACAGGAAGCAAGGACAAAGTAAAAAGGCCAAACCCTTTTAGAATTTTGTTTCTGGATGGTAGCTAGTGTGAAGACCCTTCTTCTGCAGGGGGAGCGTACAGCTGTCTCCCCAAGAACTGGCTTCCGAAAAGAAACCAGGTTGTGTCAGGAAGAAGGCCTGCTGAGCTCTGGGCCCACATCCTCCGGGCTCCACTCGCCCTAAAGCTGGTTGGTCTAAAGGCTTTAACCTCCCTCGGTGCTTCTCAGAAAGGAAACCCACACAACTGCTCTCGTCTTGTGTACATGACGCTACACACTGAGTTTCTTAGAAAAAGAGAAAGAGACCTGCACTAGAGACAGTCTGCTTTCGAGCTTAAAAACAGTGCTTTTAATGTGCTGGTTGTGTGGGGGCTTTGCGCGTGACCTCAGTGGGCCCTTTGAAGGCTGTGTGTGGGAACAAGCAGCCGTGAGGTGACAGGGCAGGCAGGCCTGCCAGGCCAAAGGGCGGGACCCCTTCGTGGGCTTCACAGCTTTTGAAGTTTCTGTGTCAGCTTCCAAATCTGAATTGTTTTAGGAGCGGGGCAGATAGTCTTGATGAGGCCCGTACTGAGTGGTGTGCAGTGCACGCGAGTGGGGTCCACAGGGCCACCAGGGCACCCCTCCTCCACACAGACCCTGCTGGCTGAGGCCTCCGTCCCCCTGCGCCAAGGCTCACCATGGCAGTCTCCGTGCCTGGTGGAGATAAAGAGCAAAAACCCTGATGCCGGTCCCCCTGCATGAGCACGGCGCCCCAGCTGGGTGCAGGACTGGGACACGGGAGGCCAGGTCAGGCGGGGGGCTTGTCAGCCTAGCTGGCTTCTGTGGGTAGTGATTATTACTTCGGTGAGTGAGCCACCGAAGGACTTAATTAAGAGGCAGGGAGAGATTTTGCTTAAAAGCCTACTGGAAAAAGAGGAAAGATGTAAAGGAAAAGATTTTATAAAATCATTGTTTCTCCAGTTTGGATTCTGCTGTCTTTCTATCAGGCTTTCCGTGCCAGCACCGCTCCTGGGTTACTGCAGGTAGTTAACTGTGGCGTAGATGCGAACGTGTGTGTGTGTGTGTGTGTGTGTGTGACAGTTCTTGGAGACTCTGGTTCCTCTTGCACAAGCGTGTGTGTGGCCACAGGTCGGACGCAGGCACAGCCCGGCTCCATGGTGCTGGCCTCCACTCCCAGCCCAGGAGCGACAGCGTCAGCCTCCCAGAACAGCCTACCCGACAGACACCCACGTTGAACCGTTTATCTGTAAAGACAGGGTTTTTTTTGAATAGCGTGTCTGACTGGAGGCAGAACCACTCCTGTGAGCAATTGAACAGAGTGGCTTGCAGAACTTGTCGGGCTGGGCCAGGAGGGAAGCTATCCTCCTGTCTGTGGTCCGCGTCGTCCATGCGGGGACCCGCATACCCGGTGTAGACCAAGTGTTTGGTGGGGGGGGGGTGTCCCACCTCTGGGACAGCGGCATCCCTGCCCCTTCCAGCCTTCCACGCGCGCCGAGCCCTATCCATAAATATAGGCCAAGCTTGACTCTGAGTGAACCTGTTCTTTCCGCAGCTGGAGTCCACGGTCATGCCCTACCTGCAGGTGTTGTCTGAGTTCAGAGAAGGCGTGCGAAAAATTGCCCGAGAGCAAAAAGGTGAGGCTCTTCCTTGCTGGGGTTTGTCTGTGTGGGGCCGCCCTGGGCGCCGTCGGGTGTTAGCAGCGCCTGGCCTGGGGCACAACATCTGCAGGGCCGCCCCCCCCATGTCGTGACAGCCACCACGTCTCTCGACACTGGTGTCCCCCGCAGGGCAGGACAGCCGGGTGGGGGCCGAGGACGTGTGTGAGAGGCGGGGTTTCTTCACCTGCATTATTTGAGTGGAAAGGCAGAACGAGGCCCTGAGTGCCCTGCCCTCCCGTCTGCGCGGGGCTCATTTCTACTTTTGGGGCATCTGCAGGCCGGGGGCTCGCCAGTGCCCGTCCTTGCTTCCAGAAGTGATAATGGGGAGCCGGGGGAGTCCCGGTGCCGCCCCAACTGTCATTCTGCTCGGGCGTGGTGGGGGCCAGCTGCCTTGCACTCGAGGGGCCTCCCCCGGGGCCGCCTCATGGCATGCGGCCAGCTGCCCATCGCCGACATTCCCGAGGTCGGTCACTGTCGTGTGTCCTTGGAGACTAGGAGAGTGCTGCGTCATTGCAGACCCATTTGGATCGGCCGTGAGCCGGAGCGTGCGTTTCACCCTGCGCTGTCGGGGTGGCCGACAGGCGTGCTGAACCCAGGCGGGGCCGGGTCTGCTCTGCTGCGCTCCGCCCACGTGCACGCTGCCCCATTCAGTGCTCAGCATTTCATAGAGAGTTGGAGCCTTGCCGGGGAGGGTCATGTGGGAGTCGCTCACTGCAAATGCCACCTGTCACCTGCGGTGCCATGCTCCTTCCCCAGGCCCCTCTGACAGGTAGTTACACCTGGAGCTCCCCTGGCCGCCATCCCTGCAGAGTGGGCCCAGGTGGGGTGCCCCGAGGATGGAGCGGGCAGAGGGCCCGATGGGGTGCTCAGGGAGCTGCTAGAGGGAGCCGCACCTTGGAGATGAAAGAGCAGGCCTGGGCCTGTTCCAGGGAGGGCAGAGCAAGAGGGCAGGAGACCCCAGGGCCATGGGCGCCCCAGGAGGAGCCTGGATCTGACAGTGCTGTTGTGGGGAGCAGGGGGCTTTAGGCCGGACGTTTGGACCCACTGACTAAACACCCTCTCTCTAGTACCTGGCGCCCTCACTGTTTTAAAGCACTGGAGAAAGCCTGTTGAACTCTGCCGGAGCCATGCTGCCTTGTCCCGCCACGTTGACAGCACTGGCATCTCAGCCTCGGGGGGCAGCCAGGGCACCTCTTTCCGGCTGTCCCCCTGCAGCGCAGCATCCTTCCTGGCAGGTGCTGGTGACCGAGAGCCATCGGAGGCCGTGCACAGCACGCAGACCGGGCCAGGGGCTTGCGCAGGCCCTGAGAGTACCTCCTGTCGACTGGCCTGGGGAGGAGTTTGGTTTTACTTCTCCTTGGCTTGCTTTCTCTTTTCGCTTTGTTTTGTTTGTTGCTCAGGCAAACAGACAAAGAGGCCAAATTGCTGAGTCGGGATGATGGTAGTTGTGTCTATGCTGTATGTGCCTTGTCCACCTGCAGTGCTCTCCTGCCCTGAGGCCCAGGTGGAGTGAGGTCATCCTGCCTAAGCCCGTGGCCCAGGACCCACGGACCTGGGGCCCTGCAGATAGGGCGCCTTCTGGGAGCCAGAGACCTGGGGCCTGTGCATTTCGGGCTCCATAGACAAGAAAAGCCTTCTGGGCTGAGGACAGCTCCCCACCTACCAGCAGCAACGGCAGGTACTGAGTCTTTGTTGAGCACCTGGCTGTCCTGTTACCCTGGGCTGGCCATGGAGACAGAATGACAGAGTGAGAAGCTTAGGGTAGGCCTTGAGGTCATGCCTTCAGCCAAGTTTCCCAGGTGCCTGGTGCTCGCCTAACAGGTGAGTAAGACACCGTTTCCCCAATGCCCACAGCTGTGTTGGCCAGAACTCAGCCCTGCCCAGGGAGGACATGCGCTGGCGGGGGGCTGGGGGCGTCTGACCAAGAGAGGCTTGGGAATTTGGGAAGAAGTTAGAAGAGGAGGGAGGCCACGGGTGTGGTCAGAATACCCCTCTCCTTTCATGTTGTTTCATTTTTAGTAAAACTCACGTAATGTATAAAATGTATCATCTAATCAGTCGTGAGCAAGCGCCCAGCTCAGGGCACTCAGCACGTTCCCGCCATTGTGCAGCCAGCCCCACCATCCGTCCTCAGAACTTTGCGTCTTCCCCAATGGAGACTCTGTCCCCATGAAACAGTGACCTCTACCACTTTCCCCAGTGTCCACCGTCCGCTGTCTGTCCCCAGAAGTCACCGACCCCCATCCCTCCCCTGGCCCCAGCGCCCACCATCCATTCTCTGTGTGAATCTGACCCCCTAAGGGCCTCGTACACGTAGAATCCTGCAGTATTTGTCATTTCGTGACTTGCTTATTTCAGTCAGTGTGATTGGTGTCCTTTAGGTCCATCCCCATTGTGGCAGGTGTCAGGATTTCCTTCCTCTTTAAGGCTGGGTCATATACCACTGTGTGCATAGATGACATTTTGCTCATTCGTTTGTCCGTGGGCAGATTCTGTGGCCTTTTGTGTCCTCTCCTGAGCCTCCCTTCAGTGACCTGCCAGGTCTCCCTGTTCAGTGCCCAGTCTGTTCTCCGCTCTTGTCTCTGGCCCCAATAGTTGTAGCCAGCCCTGGCGGATTCGCTCCCTCCCCATGCCCACATGCCTCTGGGTGCCTGAGCTCTGTGGACTCTGTGAGCCCCATGCCAGGCAGGGACGGGCCTGGGCCGGGCCATCTCGGCCTGCGAGGGAAGTGCTGACGGGGTGTCTCTACTCGGTGTGTTCGCACAAAGTGCTTCTGAGCTGTTGCTCGTTAGCCGTGATCACAATGGAAAGCGTCTTTTTCTAGAACCTGCTACAATCTGAGCCTCTTGGAGTCAACAGGAGTGCGAGGTGCTTGTGGCTGGCCCACGTGGCCGGGGGCGCCCCAGCGACCACACCCGGGGAAGCCCGTCTTCGTCTTCTGGGCACTTAGCAGCTGGGAAACTGCTTCCCTCCTTGGAAGAGCGTGCCCACGGTTGTGGCCGTGCCTTTGTGGTCTCACCCTCGGGAGCAGTTGTCCTGCGTGTGCCCTGCTTCTCGGGGTGGCCTCTGCTGTCCCAGGGCACAGCCCCACCTCCCCCGGCGCTGCTTCTCCATGTGACAGCCTTGCTCCGTCCAGGCTTCTCCCCTAGCCCCCGGCTGCACAGCCGGAGCTGCGGACCTGGACCTGCCCGGGGCGGACACTCCCCGAAGCCTAGTGTTGCTGCTGGCGGCATTGCAGGTGGCGGAGTGGGCTGTCCCTAGGAGGGGCCCCATGGGGGTCATGGGGCTGTTGCATGTGTGACTTTCAGAAGAACCCCGTGTGCCACGCTGTCTCCACGCCCTCGCCAACGCTTGTCGTTTTCTGGCTGTACAGAGACGGTTGTCACTCCTGGCAGTCTGTGGGGCATCTCCATGGGGCTCTGCTGCAGGCTTCCCTGGCGGTGTGTGGTGTGGAGCCCCGTTCCCTGCACCTCGTGGCCACGTGTGCCTCTCCTCTGGAGAGCTGTCCCTTCAGGCCCTGTGCCCGTGTCTCGTGGGGTCATTCATCCTGTCACTGGCTTGTGGGAGCTCTTCATTGTGCACACTGGGCCTGGTCAGTACGTGACTTGGAAGGCAAGGGAGGAGAAGGCGAGCCCCCAAAGTAATCAAAAGGTTTGGAAAGTTGGTGTGTGTGTGTGTGTCGGGGGGGCGGATTCTGAGCTGTGTGGACAGAGCAGGTGTCACCGTGATGGTGGTGGCCATCGTCCTCGGCTCTGCGGAGCCCACAGCCAGAGGACAGCATGGGCCTGGAGTTCCTACCACCAGGCAGGGAGCCGACGGTCAGCTGATGGTGGTGATGGCGGCCCCTGGCTTCCTTTCCTTCCAGTTCTGGTTAGCTTGCCCCAGCTCCTGCCCCAGGGTCAGCCCTCCACAGGGGCTATCGGCAGGGCGAGGGCAGGGAGCAAGGATAAAGGGTGTTGTCCCATCAGCCATGCTGGGAAGGCTGGAGAGGCAGAGATGGCTTTTCCTTGAGCAGTGTTGGGAAGCTTCCTGGAGGTGGCTGTGCTTGTGGGGGCGTGGAAATCCTCTGAGATCCGTTCATCATTCATCTATCCCACAGCAAGTGGCCCCATGGGCCCCGGCCGCACAAGGCGCAGCGGAGGGCAGGGCGTGTGCATGCCCGGTCTGCGTCGGTGGCTTGGGCAGGAGTGGGGGCCGGCGTCGGGTTTCTGGTGTAGGCGTCCCTCACAGCCCTGTGGCGAGGGCGTGCAGGACTACTTGGGGTGGGCCGGCAGTGCAGGCAGATGTCCGAGGGAGGGCTGAGGATGTGGCAGACGCTGGTCGCGGTGCGTCCACAGTACGACGAGACCAGGTGCAGGCCTCCTGTCCCCTGACGTCCTGGGATTTGTCGCCGTCAGAGCTTTCCGAGACGGATTGTGCCCCATGCCCTGTGGCAGCCCAGCTTCCACGCTGACTTCCCCCGGGGCCCATTTAGCACAGGCTGGGCCTGTGGGGGACTTGGCGGGCCAGGGGGCCTTCTGGGAGCTGGGGGGCAAGCCAGTCTGAGACCTGGCTTTGAAAGACAGCTGCCCCCAGAATGCCTCATCCTCGGTGCCACCAGACCCTGTGAGCAGAGCTGCGCTAGCCTGCTCCCACACGTGGCACCTTATGGCTCCTCGCAGCTGCTCTCAGGGACGGCCACATGTCCCCACTGCACAGACGTGAGAGGTTGGGGCTGCGTTACCCGCCACCCGCCCTGTTCTGACTGCAGCTGAGTCTCCTTCACCGAAGTCAGGTTCTCACCCCAGAGCTTCTGAGTGAGGCCCCACGTGCTCTTCATTCTCGGCGGCGGCAAACGGACAGCCTCTCCCTGCCGTGTGGTCCCCGGTGCTGAGCCTCCTGGGAACAGGGCCCGTACTTCTGACCCTGCAGGGACCGTGCCGTTCAGGCCTGAAGGCCACACGGGTGCTCTTTTCGTCCCTGCCCACTCTGCCCACTGTGTGTGCTGGCGTGTACCATCTTTCTTAGAAAAGTCACTTCAAAGCCCGTGGGACGGCCAGGCTCTGCGCCTTCTCCTGGGCTTCCCAGGCCCTCTGCCCATTCCAGCCACACCTGAGGGGTGCCGAGGCCTGGCCGAGAGCCGCGTACCCACAGTGGAGCTAGTGTTCGATGCCGTGTCGCCGCAGTACAGCATGGACACCTGTCCCCCCTGGCCTCCAGCCCTTCCCGATCCCTTGGCTGGGCCTTGCACATCGGTGAGAGATGCTGGCCGCTGTGGGCTTCACCCCAACCTCCAGACCCAGTTCTGGCTCTCGCCGGTGGGTGCTTGGAACCCAGCGGCTCCTGGGCCTAGCCTCCTCGCCACAAGGACGTTTGGAGGACGGGAGGTGCATGTGGATGCGGGAGCACAGTTCACGAGGCGAGGGGCTGAGGGAGCATGGAGCACCGGAGCGGGTTCCTGACAGCCGCCGACACACTCGTCCTAGCCGGACGTTTCTCTGCGCCAGGCAGGCCTGACCAGGGCGTGAAGAGTGCGGGGAGCCTTAGCAGCATTTCTGGGTGGCCTCAGAGCACGTGTGGCCTTGGGTCCCTGGTCCTGGAGTGTGGAACATGGCTGCCTTTCTGAATCGCTGTGCCAGGGCTGTCGGGTCTGGACACCTTCCCAGTTGACCAGGGAGCTTGAGGGGGGGGGGTGTTTCTGAGCCTCTTTTCTGGGAGGAGAAACCTAATTTTCCTGGACCAGCTGCCCACCTGGCTTTGGGCGGCCCTGACTTCCTGCTCTGAATCCCCAGGAGCTGCGTGGGTGCATCTTCAGATGGCCCCTGCCTCAGAGCGGGGTCCTAAGGCGGTGCACAAACCGTCGCCCTCGCTGGCAGCCACGTCCTTTGTGCCTGGGCCACGGCTCCCTCCAGAGCACTTGGGAAGGTGCGCGCTGGGTGCGTCCTGGTGCTCCTTGTGTGTCTAGTTGGACTGAACCACTGTCTTTGTCCACAGTCCCTGAGGTCCTGCAACTGAGCGATGCCCTGCGGGATGACATCCTGCCCGAGCTCGGGGTGCGGTTTGAAGATCACGAAGGTGGGTCCTCCTGGCCACGTCTGGGGGCCCATCATCAGGAACTTCGAGCGTGGTGGGCAGGGACATGGGAGGGATGCTGGGGTTGGGAGCTGGTTTTGAAAGAATTCCAGGACGGGGTCAGAGGTCAAGGGGTTTTTACCATGAGGAGTCCCAGAGTGGCACCCCTGTGGCCCCAGGGGGGTGGCCTTGTAGGTTTATTGCTCTAGTTGTTCTGGATACCTCCCGTGTCTGACAGGCATGCGGCCTGACTGCGTATTGCTGCTGGGCACCGGCCACCCTTCCTTATGATCTGTCCCTTGGCAGATGGCCTGCAGGACTGCCGGCCAGGTTCACCCAGTGTCTGTTGACATCGTGGGGGTTTCGGCTGCACGGGAAATTATAGATTCTAATACTCAGGTGACATGTCCCATTTCATGATCTCTGGCCCCCGTGTCATGAGTGGTGAGGCCTCCCCATGTTCCAGTTAACGTGGAAGCACCATGAGCAGCGAGGGGGCGCGAGGGCCACGGGGGCGGGGGGGCTGGGCCCCACCTCTCCCACTTGGCTTTTCAGGGCTGCCGACCGTGGTCAAGCTTGGGGACAGAGAGGCCTTGCTGCGGGAGAGAGAGGAGAAGAGACGGGTGAGTGGCTGGAGCGGCCGCGTGTTGATAGGAATGAGAGATGGCTGGTGCTGTGCGCTTTGCCCTGGCAGAGCTCCCGTGTGGGGGCCCAGCATCTAGAAGCGTCGGAAGGAGGCCTAGCTGGACGCGGGCCACGGGGCAGGGCGGTAACAGAGCAAGGTCTGCCTTCTAAGGAAGGATCCTCTTTTTAAAAAGCGACCCCCGGAGTTCAAGGGAGAACTTTCAGTAAACCGTGCAGCTGACATGTTTGGCCACGGCTTGCCCTGTGGTGTGTCCTTTGCCCCTATGGGAGGACCTGCCAGTCACACCTCCGTCTGCCCAGGAAGCGCGGGGCAGGTGCCAGGGGGCCGGGCGCACGAGCAGTGCCGGCGGAAGGTGCTTGTGGGCGCGGGAGCGTGGCTCACGAGACGAGCGCCTGGGCAGGTGCCGACAGCCGGTGCTGAGCTGCGGCAGACCCGCCACCGCTGAGCGTCCCCGGGAGCCGAGGAGGCCCTATCGGCTCCTCCCGTTTCTGCCCCATTTGCTCGCCCGGCTTAGTGGCCCTTCCCTGGGGCCAGGCTCTCGCCTCACCTTGAGCAGCACAGCAGGTGGCCCAGTCACAGAGGTGACATGGGGCTGGCTGAGCCTCCCACCACCCCGGGCGGGGTGAAGAAGCAAACGCCCCCGCTTGCTGCCCCCCGCCCCCGTCACTCTGCCCGGAGAAGGTGCGCACAGGGCATAAAGGTAGACGGGGCTCTGATGGGGTAGCAGGGGGGCAGCCCTGCCTGCTGGGGGCCCCGCCTGTGGTTCTTGCTCTGGCCGGGGTCTGCCGCGCGTCCTCCTGTAGTTCCTGTCTGCCCGCCAAGTAGGGCCCGTCCCAGCCGGCTGTGCCGAACGGGCATGAGGACTGCGGCCTCCCCCGCCCCCCGAACCTTCCCCCGGGGGGACAGACACGGTCCTCACCAAGAAAGCAGCCACCGAGCCCGTACCAGGCCGTCTCTCTGCCCACTCCCAGCCAGCCTCCTCTGCGCCAGTGGTTGCTTTTCCCGAGCCCGTGGCCCCTGCTTGCGGGGAACTTCGCTCCACTCCCCGCTGCACCGGCCCTGCCCTGCCCTCACCGAGTCCCACGATTCTCTGGCCCCACACTTACCTGTACCCCGCCGCCCACCTGACAGCTTAGCTGACCAGGAAGCCCCGAAACCCAGGATGTCCACGAGCGCATCGTGACTCCACTCCCCAAAGCTGTGGCTCCTTCCTGTCAGCGGTGGTACAGCTCGGGCCCTGCACCTCCCCTCAACGGGAGCCACCCAGCACCGAGGCTGGGCATCCCCTCCCCTCCCCTAGCTGCCAGGGTGCCCCCCCCCCAGCCCTGCCCTGACTGCAGGCGGGGGTGGGCTCCTGGCCTCCAGCCTGTCTCCAGCAACCCCCCACTGCCCTTCACCCACACAGTTAACCCTGGCTCCTTCCCTGGCCCAGGCTGCACGGCCTGGTACCTGCTGACCCTGCCCTCCTCCCCCACGTTCTCTAGCCCCTCTCGATGCTGCCCCTGCTCACCCACCCGACAGAGCCCCCCGCCCCAGCTCGGCTCACTGCTCCTTTCTTCGTGTCCGCCGGGCCCCAGACCTCGTCGTCTGTGCCGTTCTCTGCGTCCGCACGTCTGGAGCGGGGCCCGGCGCCCACACGGGCCGCTGAGAGTCTCCCCAGGCCCTGATGGGGAGGGCTCCCCGCCCCCCGTGGGGTGGCTAGGTCCGTGTCCAGGCGAGGGCAGTGGGGGGCCGGCTCCCTGCTCATGGGGCCCCCTCCGCTTCTGTAGGTTGAAGACGAGAAGAGGAGGAAGAAGGAGGAGGCCGCCAGGAGAAAACGGGGGCAAGAGGTAAGCAGCTGTCTGTGTGGGGCCTGCGCCTGCCCAGGCGGAAGGGGACACTCGGACCCCGTGTCCCACTCTCTGTGCCTCCCTGGGGCCCGGCCAGGTCCCCGCTCTGTCTGTGCCAACTGCAGTGCCCTCCCGGCCTCGCCACACAGCCCCACAGGGCGCCCCGGGTGCAGGGAGGCCCGAGGCCCTGGAGAGGGAGAGGCCGGGGGCGGAGCCGCCCCGGGCAGCCCTGGGCTCCGTGCCGCTGTGATGGCTTCAGACGGCCTTGCCGCTGTTCCTGGCGGACAAGCAGGATGCTCCGTGTTGAGTTGCCGCTCCTCTGACTGCCCCGCCCGTCCTCTGTCACCCTCTCAGTCCCGGGGCTGGGCTGGGGGCGACGCGCGGTCAGGCCTTCCCCGCGCGCGGCTGGGCTGCGGTGACCAGGGCTCTGTGTCCCAGGCAGCGAAGCTGGCCAGGATGAAGATCCCACCCAGTGAGATGTTCTTGTTGGAAAGCGACAAATACTCCAAGTTTGATGAAAACGTAAGAGTCTCTCTCTTTTTTTTCTTTTCAGAACCTTGTTAGAATGCTAAATTGGGGGTGATGGGGACCTCCAGCCGTGGACAAGCAGCTTTTCTGTTTGGGGTGCAGTTTGCGGGAGGCGCCCCAAGTGTCCAGGGCGGCCTCCCTCCAGGCTGGCCAGAGGTGTGGCAGGGAGGCCGTGGCACTGTCCTCAGACCCTTCCTTACTGGTTCTGATACGTATTTGCTGCTTTCCTTTTTGCCAGCCCTATCAGAACTGAGCCACGTTGACCCAAAGCGGGGGTCAGTGGCCTCGCCCCCAGGTGGGAGGGTGCCCCCAGCCCGGTTGCTCGCTCCTCAGCGGCCGGGAGAGGCACCGCCATGGGGGCGCGCTACAGCGGAGCATGTGTGAGTCCCCGCCCAGGCGCGTCCCGGGGCTGAGCCCATGGGCTCCAAGAGGGGGGTTGGGCGCGCCCTGCTGACCCTGTGCTCTCCGTGTTCAGGGTTTGCCCACACATGACACTGAAGGCAAGGAGTTGAGCAAAGGGCAAGCCAAGAAGCTGAAGAAGCTCTTTGAAGCTCAGGAGAAGCTCTACAAGGAGTATTTGCAAATGGTGCAAAATGGAAGCTTCCAACAAAACAGTGGGGACTGAGCTTGAAGCCATCGGTGGCCTGACTTTCTGTCTGCATCCTTAGTGACAGTGCCCCGTGTTCTGATCCTGTTTACAGCGGTGCTCGGGTCCTGAGCCCAGGACTCCGTTCACAGAGGCCCACGCCATCTTCGGCTCCAAGACTTCAGTAATAAATGTTTCCAGACAGCGAGGCTGGGCGTCCTGTGTGCCGTCGAGCTCACGGCCAGCGCCTGTGTGGGGCCTGCTCGGGGCTGCTGGCTCAGCAGGTCACGGCTTCAGTGCTCGGGTCAGTGGAGCTGCTTCAGCCAGCCGAGAAATTTCTGCCCCGTGCAGATTGCTATCGGCTAATCTCTGGTGTCTGGGTGCTTTTGGAGGTATTTAAGTAGGAAAAAGACAGGCTCAAACTGGCAAGCCCGCTGACACCGCACACAAAGGCTGCGCGGTCGGGCCCTCTGGTTCTGAGGAGTAGACACACCGCAGCGATCCTGCGGCACCCACGCCCCAGGGACGACCAAGGGCTGGCTCAGCAGGCGTGCCCTGCCCTGCCCTGCCCTGCCCTGCCCTACCCTGCCCTACCCTACCCACGTCCGCACGGCTGCCTGCTGAGATAAGGGGGGGAGGTCGCGGCACACACAGCGGGGCGGCGTTTGTCACCAGGTCCCAGCGTGGGGAGCGCCCCGCCTCGGACGAGCTTCCCTGCCCTGCCTGGTGAGGGTGCGAGCAGAGCCCTGCAGAAGGCAGGCGCCGGGTCAGCCCTGTGACGGCAGAGGACAGAGGTGCTGGTGCTGGGCTGTCAGGTCGGGACACGCTGTCCGAGTCTCACCGGGCCGTGACGGCAGCGCCGAGCCACGCTGTCCCCGGGGGGAGCGGGCCCCGTCTGGTTGTGGGCTCCCTCAGCCCTTGTCCCCATGACCCCTCTGGTAGGAGACTCCGAGAGACACCCCACTTGCTGCAGCGTTGTTCACGGAGCCGGTGGGACAGCCGCCTGTGCGACTCGGTAGTACTGCAGGCACGGGGAGCACGTGCTCATGAAACGAGGGGGCCTGCTCTGGTGTTGAGACCCCCGACCTCTCAGCCTTGTAAACGTTTTGCATACAAACATTAAACCAGTAAGATGACAAGGCCCCAAAACTCAGTGAAACAAACTCGTTCCGGGTAGGTCACCCCAAAACTTAGTGGCCGAAAGCAGCCATCGCCTTACTACCCCCCCTGGTGCCTCTCGGTCGGCCCGGTGCCTTTTGGGATGTAACCTCAGAGGTCACATAGCGTGACTGCTGCCATCCTCCCGGCATGCAGGCCGTCCCAGACGCCCGCCACGCTCCCCGGGGTGCGGTGGCAAGGTTCCAGAACAGGGCGAGGGCCTGGCAACATCATGGCGGCCTCCGCTGGTGCAGGGACTTGCTGCTTTGCTCTGCGTCTGCCACGGGTTTACGCTAAGGCCAAAAAGTGCAGAGAAGTGAGGGTTCATTCAAGTGTTTGGTCGTTGGCATTGTTGTGAAACTCTATTGGGGGACCAAGCAAACACTCTATTGACAGCAGCAACCCAGATGTTAACGTAAGAGAAAAAATACAAGTGTAAAAGCGAGGAGTTAAGGAAAGCCACAATACTCCCAAATATGAATTAGAAACAACAACATGTACTTTCCTTTTTCTTTTTTTTTTTTTTTAAGATTTTATTTATTTGACAGAGACACAGCGCGAGAGAGGGAACACAAGCAGGGCGATGGGGGAGAGAGAGGCAGGCTCCCTACCGAGCAGGGAGCCCGATGCGGGGCTCGATCCCAGGAGCTGGGATCATGACCTGAGCCGAAGGCAGACGCTTAACCGACTGAGCCACTCAGGTGCCCCAACAACATGTACTTTCAAATCCACTTTCAAACAGTTGGGGCTTCCTGGCTGTGGAGACAGAGGGCAAACCCGGCTGCTGGGGGTCCCCAGAGAGCCAGACTCGGGGCTCAGTGCCACCCCTCTCCCTGGAGAAGGGGGGCCCGCTCCAGGTCTAGAGCAGAAGTACCAGGACACCCCAAGCCATCTGTCCCCAAAGGGAAGCCCTCAAGGACCAAGGAGGTCATGTCAGAGGGGAGAAATCAGAAGGGCATCGTGCTGGTGCAAATACTGCATGATTCCACGTCGGTGACGTTCCTGATGTGCTAGACCTGTAGGAACAGAGTGTGGGGGGCTTGTGTTTGTGGGGGGCTCCGGGCCGCGGCTCTGTGCCTTGGCTGACACGACGGCACCGTGGGGGGGGACCTTTCACAAGGGCACACGGGACCCGACTGGCCCTCAGCATCTTGGGAATCTCTCCTGCAACATAAAACCGCCTTGGGAGCTTCCACCGGCCGAGGTGGGGACAACTTGAGTCTTGAAAGCAAGGATTAATTGAAATCTGGGCACGTATACTTATTTTCAGAAGTGAAGGAAGCCAAGAAATAATAATCTGTCCCCTCTGGACGTGGAGTTTGCATCCACTTCTTACTGGGCGGACTTAAGTTTAGTTTCTTCTCCGCGGCAGAATTGAGGCTGCCTCCACAGGGCGTATGGGAACCGGACTCGGGCCCCCAGCGGCCCCAGCGGCAAGCACCCGCTAACAGAAGTGACGGGATGCTACGCACAGAAAGCCCCCGTTCGCCAACCCGAGTGCAGCACCTGATCTAGGACAGGCCTACGGCTGCCGACATTCCCCGGTCACAGCAGGTGCCAAGGTGTCACCTTGCAGGTGGCTCGTAGGTCATGGGGGCCAGGGGAGATGTGCGTGTCACCTTATGGTGCCAGACTCTGCGGGCCCCCCTCCTGCCCCAGCCCTGGGTCTCAGCATCGCCCAGAGGGGGACAAGCACAGGATCCGGATCTGGGTAGGGGTGATGCCAGAGGAGCGAGGCGGTGCGTCTCACTTCCCGTTCACGGGCATCACGGCAAAGGCGCAGTCAGGGGTGCCGCCGGGGAGCAACCGGACTCTGGGACGCCCGGGCTGCTGGGCCATCCAGGGGCCCCGGTGCCGGGGGGTTGGGCCGGGAGGAGGAGGCCGACCAGAATGGCAGAGACGCAGGATGCGGGAGCCTTGTTGGGTTTGAGCACACCAGCCTGGAGACGGCCTGAGCGGTGGCCTCTGTCCCGACATCATCCTCTCCGCTTTTCTGCGTTGAAACTTTTCATGACCAGATGTCTTTTAAAGCACGCCACCAGGAAATCCTCTCGTCTTCCAGGAAGGATGCCAGCCCTGCTGTGCTGCCTCAGGAACAGGTGAGCGGGAGGTTGGCCTACGCCCTGGCCGCTTGGAGGGAGAGACAGGGGGCCTGGGGGGGGGGCAGTGAATTGAGGGGCCTCCGTCAGAGTCACAGCCCCTGCCCCCCCCCGGCAGGTCCCCTCGGGTAGGCTGTTGAGCAGTGTCCTCAGTGCCCCACAGGCTGCAGGAGAACCTTCTGGAACAAGATGGGGTGGGGTGGAAATTTTTTTTCTAAAGATTTTTTTTTTTTTTTTTTGAGAGAGAGAATGAGAGAGAGAGAGCACGAGAGGGAAGAGGGTCAGAGAAGCAGACTCCCTGCCGAGCAGGGAGCCCGATGTGGGACTCGATCCCGGGACTCCGGGATCATGACGTGAGCCGAAGGCAGTCGCCCAACCAGTTGAGCCACCCAGGCGCCCGTTCCTTTGTTCCCTTTAACAGGAAAATACATTTGCTACGACTTAACGCTTCATGTAAGTCAATCCATTTATGGCTGTATTGGGGGGCGAAATACAGTCACGGTGCCCACGCCTGGGCTGCTTTCTCCAAGCAGAGTCTGGGCCACCGGTGGACCCAGGAGGTGGCGCTTCTGGCCCCTCAGAGGGTGGCTCGGGGATGCAGGCTCCACAGCGGCTGCTCCTGGTCATTCTGAGCACCGGGGCCTGTGGGGACCATTCGTCGTCTGGAGCATGTGCAGGCTAAGCCACTCATAGGACAGACTTAGGAGAGCCTCATAGCAGGGGCAAAAGGAAGGGCCCAGGCTCCAGCTCTAAGACCCCCACCCACCCTTGTCCTCAGGCATTTAGTCCCCTCCCTCGGCGGGGGGTGGGGTCTTCGGAACAGTCCACACCCGCATCAGGCTGTTCCGCGTGCCAGTGTTCTAACTCTCCAGCAAACCTGTGAAATGGGGACTACAAGTGCCCATGATTGACAGATGGAGAAACTGAGCCACAGGCTGTCAGGGACACCCAGCTATATTTGGGAAGGTCAGGGATTTGGCCCCAGGGGTCTGACCCAGGAACACCTGCCCTTTTACTCCTGTTCTGCACCGCACAGCCTGCTGTCCAGGATGACTAACGGGGCACACCTCACTGTGTGCTGTGAGCCGAATGGCAGCCCCCTAAGGGATTCAGCCCCAGCTCCTGGTTACTTATGCCCTTAACACGTGGAGAAAGGTTCTCTGCACATGTGATCGAGTTAAAATGAGGCCACTACGGTAGTTCTAATGTAGTGACCACAGGAGAGGCCAAGTGAGGATGGAGACAAAGCCTGGGGGCAGGGGTGGTGGTGGGGAACGTGGCTGCAGCCCAAGACGGCCTGGGGCCCCAGAAGCTGGAAGAGGCAAGGAAGGACCCTTCCCTGGAGTCTTCAGAGGGAGCCCAGTCCTGTGGCACCTGGATTTCTGCCTTCTGGCCTCCAGAACCTCGAGAACATAATTTCTGTTGTGTTTTCTTAAGCACCCCGGTTGGTGGCACTTCGCGGTGTGGCAGCCACAGGAACATAAAACCGCATTCTCAACGTGTTACAAACAGAAAGGCTTTGGGCACCCCTGGCCCTCTTTCAGGGCAACTCAGTGAAGTGACCCCAGGTTCACAGTGTGCACCACCACCGCCTGCCCATGGGCACTGCTGACCCAGGCACCATTTTTGAAAAAATAGACAAAAATCACGAAACACCCCCCCCCCCCCCCCCCCCCGCAGATGCAGCCCAGAAATGAAGAACCTCAGGAAACCCGGGCCTGGGGCGCATGGCTTTTTCCAACCCAACTGTCATCTTGCTCCAGTTGTTAATTCAACGCTTTTCTACAACTGTGATGTGATGAGGCTGTGGTTGGTACCCCAGCCCGGCGGCAGGGCCCGCACCTCTGGGCCTCATGGGTGCGGGGGCTGGGGAGGGGGGGTCTGCTCAGGCCGGAGCCAGCCTGACAGCCCGGTGTGCGCGGACGCGGGTGCGCGAGAAGGCGGGACCGAGGGCGAAGCCCATAGGCAGAACTCCGGGATTTGAGGACGCCAGAGGCATGGGCGGTGGGGTCGCCGGGAGTCTGCGGGGTCCGCGCGCCCGTTACTGCAGATGGCACCGAACTGGAAGAGCACCGCGGGCTCGGGGGGGGGGGGGAGAGGGCGGGCGGCGGGCGGCGGGCGGCGGCAGGTGCCCTCCACGTATCCTCCGCGTGCCCCGGCCCCTTAAAGAGACGGAAGGAGCGCGAGCGCGCGCTGCCGCAGACGTCACACGCCCGTATTTGCACACGGCTCGAGGGCCTGAGCGCGACGCAGCGTGACGTCCCCCACCATCGCGGCCTCTGACTGGTCGTCGCCGGCGGCGCCGGAGCGTATTTGACTTGCGCCGAGCCCGCCCAACCACAGCCCGTCTTGCTTACGGAGGGCGGGGCGAGGGGCCTCGGCCAATGGAAGGCGGTGTTGTTGGCGGCCACGGCGGCGCAGCCCCTGGAGCGAGCAAGGCCACTGCCGCCGCCGCTGCCGCAGCCGCAGGAGGCGTGAGGAGTGGACGCGAGGCGCTCGCCCGGGTAACGGCGCGCTGGGGCGGCCGGCCAGGGCCCTGAGCCGGGGCAGCGGGGGCCCAGGGCGGCGGGCGCGAGGCCCGGGGCCGCCGTGGGAGCAGGCCTCGGCGGCAGGGGCGGGGCGGCAGCCGGGCCGGCGGGGAGGCCGGCGGGGAGGCCGGGGTGGCGGGCGGCGGGGAGAGGGCGGCCGTGGGTGACCCCCGCCCCGCCCCCCTCCCCGGCGCGGCCCTGAAGGTCAGGAGGCGCCTTGTTTCCGCGTGGCGGTCTGCCCGGCTGGCCGTGACCCCGAGGGGAGCGGTGGCCGCGGGGCCCCTTTGTTTTCGGGGCGCGGGGTTGTGCCTGCGGGGAGGCCGCCCTTCGGGACCGGGACGGGGACGGAGACGGCCAAGTTCCACGTTCGTCTTTGAGCTCAGAGACGCCGGCGGCGCCCACGGCGGTGCGTTTTCACCGGGAGCCGGCGTCCGCCCGGGGCTCGCTTTTCTGAGCGCGCCCGCCGCGTGCCCGCGGAGGACCGTGTGGCCGCGGTAAGACCCGCCCGTCCGCGCCGCGGGCCGTCTGCCGGGGGTGGGGGAGGCTGGTGTCCCCGGGACGCGCTGCTGCGGGTGTGCGCTGTGCTAGGCTCCGAGAGTGGGGAGTCGCGGGTCCGGCACCGCCCCCCGCAGTGCCGGCGGCGCGGCGGAAGGACGGCCGCGGGCCGGGGTGCTCCGCGGGGGCGCGGCTCGCCGCCTCGCACGTGCTCTCTGGTTTCGTAATGACCCGGTTCCCGGTGGCCTCCGGGCCCACTGCTCGGGAGGCCCTAGGCGCTGGCCGGCCACTGACCACGGTCCGTCCGAGGCGGCACCGCTTGCGTGCAGGCGCCGGCGGCTCGGACCTGACCCGGCGTGTTCCTGCTTCTGCAGAGGGGGAGGAAAAAGTTCTGCGGAGCCCAGCTTGGGGCCCCCCCCGGGAGGGTTTGAGCCCGGCGATCGCTTCCCGCCCAGACTTCTGGGAGCCTTACCGATCGCCAGATGCGTCCCCCAGTAGAGTCTGGAAATTATTTCAGCCTGCCGGGAGCGCTGGCTGGTGCAGGAAATAGTCTGCAGACGTCCAGTGAGCTCGAGCGAGCGCCGGGCGGCGGCAGGAGGGGGAGCCAATCCAGGGATGAAGCGGGACGTGTGCCGTTGCCAGGGCGGTGAAACCCGGGCGCGTGAAGTTTCTCCGTTTACTAGCTGCTTTTTTACTTGTTTCGGGGTAAGGACTTTTTTTTCATTCATCTTTTGAGGTAAATGTTCCTAGTGCGAGATTTCAGAGGATCAGGGGAAGATCAGACCTCTTTGGTCAACAGAAATACGGTTGGCAGAGTTTAATTTCTTACAACATCATGGTGACAAAAGGGGCTCATTTTGTAGATAAAGTAGGCAGATGGGCAGATTACTGAGGAACATTTTATTTATTTATTTTTAAGATTTTGTTTGTTTGTTAGAGAGAGAGCACAAGCAGGGAGAGCGGCAGGCAGAGGGAGAAGCAGGCTCCCGGCTGATCCCAGAGGGATCCCTGGGATCATGACCCGAGCCCAAGGCAGCGGCTTAACCGACGGAGCCACCCAGGCGCCCCACTCAGGGAATATTTTTTTTTTTTTAAAGATTTTATTTATTTATTCATGAAAGACAGAGAGAGAGGCAGAGGGAGAAGCAGGCTCCCAAGGAGCGGGGAGCCCGACACGGGACTCGATCCCAGGACCCTGGGATCACGACCTGAGCCGAAGGCAGACGCTTAACCATCTGAGCCACCCGGGCGCCCCACTCAGGGAATATTTTAACTAGAATTTTAAGGCTGCTTCTTCTGGTATGATGAAAATAATTGTTCTCGAAATAGTTATTTATGTAAAACAGTAGTTATTCCAACAGCATGGCGCTGGCCGAAATACCTGTTGTTACACATTTATTTGCAGTCTTTTTTTTTTCTCGGTTTACCAGTGATACTGCAGTTTATTTGTACCTCTGTGTCATAAAGTAACATCTAAATGCATTCCTGAATTTTGCATTATTTTTCAAAACGGTTATAGAATAGTGATTGGAGAGATTGGATCCTTTACTTTAGCTAATTTAATCATTTGTTTTGATGGTGTCAGTAAACTGAATCCTGAAAAGTTTACTTCTGCTTTAGGATTATTGTCCTCAAAATATGTACAGACATTTTTTTAGTTGTGTGGATCGGCTGTGTGGATTACCAGACTCTTCTGTGGTATTTTGAGTGTAGAGATTTTTATCTGTATGAGGCAGTTCATAATTCTGTAGAGATGAAGTCCACAGAGTTGGGGTGTGTTTGTCATTACAGTGTGTGAATTTGTATTTGAATCTCTAATATTAGACGGTGTTTCGGTTAGCCTGTCCGGGTTTCAGCAGCCCCTTGGTGCTGGGAGCATATCGGTTTCCTGTATCTGCAGTGCTGACCAGCCAGTGTTGTGATTGACGTCTTCAACGTTTTTCTTTTCTTGAGTGGTTGAGGGTAAGTCTTTCAGTATTAGGCGGAGGTGACCGCAAATGGGAATGTATAAATGGCATAATGGAGTGTAGAATTACTTTAGAGTTTTTTTTCTTGCTTTCTCTTTGTTGTCCACATTTTTTTAAAGATGTTTTAAAACTGTTTTCAGAAGCTTATGTTGTATTGCCAGAAATTTTGCCAGAGAATCTAAATTTGTTTGTGTTGGAACAATAGTATGTGGTATCTGTGGGCAGGAGGGTGATACAAATTCCCAAAGGCCTACGGCCACCAGCTATGTGAAATCGGCAGGACCCCATAGTGCTGGCGTCCAGCGCTGGCCCTGACGGCCGGGTGTGGATGATGAGGCAGCAGTGGGGAGTTTCTGGGGGGTTTGGTCTGGAATTGCTGCCTCAGAGGTGCTCACTTGAAGTGGAAATGTGTTTAGGCATCCATGGTGACCCGGGTGCTGATCACCTAGCTTGGCCAGTCCGCCACTGGGAGGTTGTACCATGGTGACCCGGGTGCTGATCACCTAGCTTGGCCAGTCCGCCACTGGGAGGTTGTACAGGTGGCCAGAACAGGGTCTTCACAGGAAGTCACTGTCATCCGGGCTTCCCTTACTTTGTGTGGTCGCTCCTCCTTTATTTAGCAAGTACTTGTGTCCCCAAACTGCAGGTGGGGAATTTGCCCTTATCCCGTGGGAGACCCTTATCAATACGCAGTGAAGAATCTTGTGTTCGACTGCTAGGAAATTTTTAAGAAGTAGATTTGTGATGACATAGATTTGTTTTCATTTGACAGCCATTGGTTTTCTACCCTGTCCTCTTCAGAGAAGGCAGGGCTGCTTTCCTTTGCCATTTAATTTAATTTTTTTAAAGATTTTATTTATTTATTTGTGACAGAGAGAGAGCATGAGAAGGGGGAGGGTCAGAGGGAGAAACAGACTCCCCACTGAGCAGGGAGACCGATGCGGGACTTGATCCCGGGACTCCAGGATCATTACATGAGCCGAAGGCAGTTGTTTAACCAACTTTGCCACCCAGGCGCCCCTGCCATTTAATTTTAATTCCGTGAGTATTTAGTAACAGGAGAGGCAGTGTGTTTTTGTAGTAAGGAGACTATAAGAGAGCACTTTGTGACCTATACTTTTTGATCTTGACCACTCACTGTGTCGCCTTAAATTTCCTCTTAGAAGTATACTCTGCCAGCTGTTGAAACTAAATGTGCTTCCGGTCTGGGTTCCTGACTTTATGTACTGTGCATTTTAATATATCCAAAAGACTGTTTCAAACAAGAGGAGATGATTTCCATCAGTTTTGTGGTAGAGAGATTGACTGTACACCTCAAACATTTACGTACAAAGGTTATAAGAATGCATTTGTAAGTATTACACTTTAAAACATTGCGTATGTGTAGGAAAATAGCTTTCAATGCCTTGTATCTATTCATTCATTCTTTCATGAACCTCTCTGTGCTCGGCATAGTTCTAGGTACTTGGGGTATCGCTCTGAACAAAACAAAGGGCCTTGCCTTCATATATTTTCGTGGTGGGAGACAGATAAACAAGTTGGATGGTGGTAGGTGCTTTTGAGAAGAAAAGTAGAGGAGTAGGGACTTGGATGGTTGTGATTTTTTTTTTTTTTTAAGATTTTATTTAGAGAGAGAGCAGGGGGCAGGGGCAGAGGGAGAGAGAGAGAATCTTAAGCAGACTCCAAGCTGAGTGTGGAGCCCGACATGGGGCTCGATCTCAGGACCTTGAGATCATGACCTGAGCCAAAGGCAGACGCTTAACCGACTGAGCCACCCAGGCACCCCATTTGTGATTTTTAAATAAGGTGAAGAGGGAAGACCTTACAGAGTGACAAGACTTTTAAATACTGGATAAGGGCAATTTTGAAATGTTTGCCTCATTTAGTCATATACTAATGAATTGCAGAGAAGAGAGTGGAAGAGGAAACTGGAGATGTAGCAATGAAGAGCCACTTTGCCCTGAGTAAAAATAGAGTTTTTGGTTAAGGAAAGGAAATACATTTTTTATTTTCTTCCAGAAAACTGAGGGCTTGGTCTCTTGCAAGTTTCTGAAGAGATGGTCCACTGTTGTCTGGTGGCAGTTAGATCTTGTAAGCAGACACAACTTGCTCTGTGTGTTCACAAACTCCATGGGAGAGACTAAGGTGTGTGTGGAGTCCCTGATGCCATGTTGTGCGCAGGCAGGGGTGGGCTCTGAGCCCACAGCAGTGAGTGAGGAAAGCAGAGACTGCCTGGCCGCTGGGTCCTGCCAAGTCCTGTGCTGGCTCCAGGGATTGCTGCGTTGAGCAAGTAGACAGCTCCCTGCCCTCATGGAACTTGTTCTTCAGTGGGAAACTTGCACTGTTTACGCATCCTTTTTTTTTTTTCCTTTAAACATGGTAATAGAAAGTTTAAAACATGCAAAAGTAACGATCCCCCTTATCTAATACTTACATGTAGTAATGAACTATTCTCCAATCTTAGTGCATCTGTAAACATATGTGTGATTTTTTTTTTTTCTTAAAAGATTTTATTTGAGAGAGAGCATGCCCGTGTGAGGGGGGGGGGCAGAGAGAGAGAGAATCTTCAAGCTGCCTCCTGACATGCACTCCATCTCACTGCCTGAGAGATCATGACCTGAGCCAAAACCAAGAGTCGGACACTCAGCCAACAGCCACCCAGGCACCCCTATGTATGATTTCTCAATTAAAAATTTTATAAATGTCCAAAGAGAAAGGAAAAACATGTATTAGATTTTCAGTTAACATATACGATCGAAATTAGTTTGAATCCAACTTCAAGACTTTTAGGAGCTTAGGACCTGGGCACTCTTTGCTAAGAGAACAAGCGTAGTTAACAAGGACACTTTACGTTAGTTTAGAAACTTGCAAAAGTTATTTGGTTGTTTACTTTAGACATGTTTTTGCTTGCTTACTTGCATACTGGATCCAACACAATTACCCTCTAATGCTAAGGAACACAATGATAGGCTAGATAAAAAAATCTGTCAGGGCAATATAAATGAGATCTGGACTGTCCCAGGGCTTCATATATTGGCCAGGTTTTGTGAGTGGAAACGTGGGGATTTCTTGCAGGGGGTATCTTGATTCCTTCTTAGACTAGATGGTTCTTCTCCTTTCTGATGTGGTCTTAAGCTAAAACAGGATCCGGTACTCCTGGAGGACTTGGACCTATATGCCAGGGCTGATCAGACTCCATCTTAGGTTCATAGGGTAGGATCACCATCCCTTAGACTTTTATGTGAACCATGTCATTAACACCACCCTCACTGAATAAAAATTATAGACTGTAATGCAATTCTGAAGTCTTACAGAGGCATTGGGTTACATTTAACTTAATTTTAGTTATTCAGTTATTTCATGGGAAGATATTGAGGACCTTTGACTAAAGGTAGATAACGTATGAAAATTTTGATTATGTGAAGGATGACTACATTCCCCAGTTTACTCCTACTTAGTCTCTTAGAAATGGCCCAGTTTGAAACTATATGCTTACTCTAGCTATAGACTAAGTGTTGTGTGTGTGTGTGTGTGTGTGTGTGTTTCAAGTCGGCTCCACATCCAGCATGGAGCCCAACCCAGGGCTTAAACTCTTCACCCTGAGATCATGACCTGAGTTGAGATCAAGAGTTGGATGCTTAATTGACTGAGCCACCCAGGCGCCCCTATAGAATGTTTTTTAAATTAGGAATTTAGTTATAGTGGATAATTTGCCACAAAAACTAAAAATTTTTCCCCATGAAAACAATTTTTTTGTTTGGGTTAAAAATCCATAAGTAGGGTTCTGAGGTATCTTACATAAATAAAAGCAAAACATTTATTTGTGTAATCATGGAAATTTGCATGCCAATCCAAATTTAGAATTGTAGACTTGGCGTCTGGGTGGCTCAGTTGGTTGGGCAACTGCCTTCGGCTCAGGTCATGATCCTGGAGTCCCGGGATCCAGTCCCACATCGGGCTCCCTGCTCAGCAGGGGGTCTGCTTCTCCCTCTGACCCTCTTCCCTCTCATGCTTTCTCTCATTCTCTCTTTCAAATAAATAAATAAATAAATCTTTAAAAAAAAAAAAGAATTGTAGACTCAGTGAAAGTTGTTAGTCCTGGGAAGGACCTGAACTGCTGTATTCTTTTATATTTCTGAATATTCTTTTGTCTGGTGGCCTGTTCATATTTTAATATGATTGCCATTTAGGTGAAGGAGACCTTCAAATGAGGCTTCAGCATACCAGCATTTAAAATGAATAGACGGTTGTATTTCTCAAACCTGCAAATTTGGTAGTTCCTTGTAACTTTCTATTTGAACTAGTCGGGATTGCTAAACATGAAAATTAACAAATGGAACTCTAGCTCGTTTATAATGTCACCAACTCTAGATTATTTTTCGTTATATAAAGGGAGAACTGTTGAGAGGAACTGGATTTGCTGCTCTCTGACAAGCAGCAGGGCAGTGTGTAATCGTGTTGCGGTTACGGAAGCCGGAGGAGGCCTGCAGCGGGCCGTGTGCTGGGCGCCTCGCCCGCGTCGTTCTGTCGTCACAGCAGCCCCTCGGGAGGCCGTGTATAGTTTGTGGGTGTCGGAGCCCCGGTTTCACAGCTAGGAGACAGCAGGGGTAGGCCTCAGAACCAGGTCACTGTGTGTGTGCTGTGTTCTAGATGTTGAGTCCTGGGTTTGCTCTTTCCTGTTGTGTAAGCAGGCCTTCTCCTGTCCTTGATTGAGCACTTTGTCTTGTTTTCTCAAGTGTTGTGTCGGGTTTAACTTAACTGCTTTGTCATCATGTCACCAGAAATAGTGTTAAATAGCGCATGGCTTCACGTAGTTGGAAATAAAGTGGATCGTTGTGTGAAGGGAATCTGTTACTTTGGAGTGGCATCATTCCACGGGAAGGTGAAGCTCTTTGGCCTGTGTCCCGCAGTGGGGCGTGTCTTCACTCAATAGCTATTGTGCTGGATGCTCCTTAGGGCCCGGGGACCACATAGTGCACAGCATAGGAGGAGCATTGTTACGCCATTTTTTTAGACCGTGTCCTTCTCGGGGATGCTGCTGCCCTGCAGGGTCCTGACTCTGACTGAGCTCTTGATTGTCATCTGTGCCAAGGACAGCTGCAGTCATTTTGAGTTAAGCAGGTGGAAGTGGCAGCAGAAAGTGAAGTGGTTGGTGGTGGTACGGAAAGGTCAGGAGGGTCTGGATCTGAAATGTGCGAGGATTTTAATCTAAAATGGAACCAAAGGAAATGAAATGGAGAATCTCATGGACTCGCTTTCAGAAAAATAAGACTGAGACTGATTTCCCACAGATCCTTATTTACAGATCAGAACGTACTCTACAATTAGCACCTGCCAAGAATCTCTCCTGCTTATCTTTGAGCCAGTGGACTCACTGGGTGATATTTTTATTGGATTTTCCCCTTTTGTACTCTTCCCACAAAGTAGTTCTGTAGCTCACTCTGTGGCTCACTGCGGTTTGCGTGTCCCAAATCACAGCTTCTCTGCTATTCCCACAGAAACGCAAGGTCTGGTAACTCGACCTTGCCTCAGTTTACCTCTTTTCTTTTAGGTTGACATTACATGGTGTCAGGAGTGGGATCTGAAGGAGCCAGCCACTGAGGAGTGACGACCCCCAGAATCGAGCAAGGTACCCATATCTGAGCCCTTTGTGCTCTTCACTTCCGCGAGTCACCGTAACTTTCAGTTTGGTAAGTCTCTCCGTTATCTAGCTCTCCCTTCTTTTGGTTGAACCCTCAGACTTTATTCAAGATCTGTCAGTCTTCTTTTGTTCTTAATCTGATAATGGGATCCCAGTCATCTAAATGTTCTAAGGGTGTCCCCCTTTCAGGAACTCTGACCAGTTTTATTTTAAAAAATGATGGTCCTCCCTCGTGCCTGTTTTTGCCTGTGTGGATCAGTCTTACCAAGAAGGGTAGCTGAGGGCTCTGATGGCCGTAATGGGGAACCTTTAGCCTTTTGAGACTTCTCTTTCTCCCAGCTAAGTTAGAAAACCATGGCTACAAAATTAAACAGTCCAAGTAGGATAGTTATTTTTATTGGTATCTGGAGGTTTCTAAACGTGTTCAGGATTCTGAAATTGCCTCCTTACAAAATATTGTTTCCAAACTGACTGAAGCAAATAAACAACTAAAGATGGATAAAAATAAAGTGTCAGAGGCCTCTGTGTTGGTGCTAGCCAAGGTTCCCCCGTACCCTCGCTTCCCCACCTCCTTCCACACCCCTCCCCTTCCTCTGATCTTCCTTTCACTGAAACCTCATCAACTTTAACCCATTAAAACCTTTCCTTTCGGGGCGCCTGGGGGGCTCAGTCGGTGAAGCGTCTGCCTTCGGCTCAGGTCATGATCCTGGGGTCCTGGGATCGAGCCCCGCGTCGGGCTCCCTGCTCAGCGGGGAGCCTCCTTCTCCCTCTCCCACTCCCCCTGCTTGTGTTCCCTCTCTCGCTGTGTCTCTCTCTGTCAAATAAATAAAATCTTTTAAAAAAAAACCAAAAACTTTTCCTTTCAAAATTAGATCTTCTGAGGATGCTGCTAAACCACCCCAAAGTGCCTACACCCCATGGACAAAAGTTGAGCTTAGGGCTGTAATTAAGTACCTCCCCAAGGTAACTGAGGGTCCTTGTAGATGGGTGGAGGAATTTAATATTGTAACCCTGATTTACCAGCCTGTTCTCCGATCTCTGTCAGTTAGTCCACGTGGTTGTTGGAGAAGGTCAGGCCCAGCGCTGGATGAAAATAATCTCTAGGGTTTAAACTAGACCAGCCACCAGCCCTTTTGCATGACCACGCTGGCAGCATGGCCAAAAGACTGCATGAAGTCATCCCAAGGGCTTTCCCCAAGCCCGTGGACTAGAATAAGTTTCAGGCACTCACCCAAAAGCCTGCTGAATCTGTCTGTGACTGTTATATGACTGTCCATGAGTCTAAGCTGTTTTCAAGGAAAATTCCAGGCTTTCCATAGATGTTGAGTCCACCCCGGTGGGGTTTGATTCTATGGTTGTAAATGGGGCTTAACACAGTTAGTCAGAGTAACGTCTATGGAATGGGCATTGAGCCTCCCACAGATGGAGACCACAGAGCAGTTGTGTCCTATGGGACCATGCCATTATTGCAGACAGTATGCCCACTGGGAAAAGGCTCACTATAAATTGAAGTCCAAGTAGTTGCAACCCCTTAAGAGGCAATGGCCAAATCCACCCCTGTGATGGGACCCTGAGGGCACACGGGGACTATTCCCCAGCCTTGTGGGAGGGGAATTACTTAGGATGGGGAGACTACTCTCCACATCAGGGATGAATTTTCTCACCGTTTCACTCAACACAGGAACTGTTCTGTCAGTGCTCAACCCCAAATTGTCCCTTCTTTGGAGTAATACATATGTGCAGATAGAGGGGGTCTCTGATAAACTACAACATGTCCCTGTTTCTCAGCCCATATCCTTTTATCTGGGACCTTTGCATGACTACCAACCATTTCTCCTCAGCGATTTGGCTCACATGCATTTATCTAGGATGAGATTTCCCAGGGAAATACATTGCATTTTTTTTCTTTCCCAAAGGGAAAATACTCCTTGATTTCAAATCCAGTACTCAGGAACATTGAAGCCCATTTATTGCACTCTGCAGACCAAAGAAGACCAAACTTTGGACTCATCCCCACTATTAAACCTAGTACCCCCGTTCTTTGGACAAAATCCTCAACAGACTGAGGCAGAATTCATAGTGCCCCTCCTATTAATATCCAGATTGACCCCTCAGGACCTCTCCCAAGAATAAATCATTACCCTGTAAATAATAAGAGGACTTATGAGGACATAAGGCCTATCCTAGAAGACGATAAGGACTCTTATCCTTTGTAGTAGTCCTTGAAATATCCCTATTTTACCCATAAAAATTCCCATGCCCAAGGATGGAGATTGGTCCGGCACGTGAAGTCAGTAAACACTGTTAATTCCTCCACCCTGTTGTCTCTAATCCGTACACACTATTGGTATCCAGCCCTACTGGAGGTTTTTTGTTTTTTTTTTTTAACTGTAGTTAATTTATGCAGTGCAATTTTTTTAGTATTCCTTTTGATAGCAGTGTATATAAAAATATAATAGCCCTTTTGCCTTTACCTGGGAAGGATGAGAACACACACGGATAGTCATGCCTCAAGGCTTTACTGAGAGTTCTTTCTTCACACAGATTATAGCAGCTGACTTAAATAACATAGGCTTCTTTAGAGGTTTCATCTTACTACATTTATGTAGATGATTTCCTTCTTTGCTTGCCTTCAGAAAGGCTGCTCTCAAAAAGACCTTGTTCAACACAAGGTCTTAAACAAAAAAATTGCAATTTGTTCAAACCTCTGGTCCGAGATTTAGGACAATTTAATTGGGAACGGGGACTACTCCTAGATCCTGAAAGACTGCAAGGCATTTTAAACTTTCTGTACCTCAAAATCAAATGTGAATTACAGGGTTTTCTTGGGCTGGGTCACGGTTGGATTCCAAACCTCTTAATGGCTGAGCCCCTTTGTGCCATACAAAAGAACACCAAACTGGATCCCATTGTTCGGGATGACCAATATAACTTTTCCTTTAAGACTTTGAAGGAAGGTAGTAAGTCCACCTACCCTTAGACACCCAGATTATCAGCTACCCTTTTTCTGTTTTGTACATGAGAAGGAAGGGAATGCCTTCAGACTACTTATCCCAAAACTTGGGGCTGTCACAGACCCCTAGGTTATCCTGGCCGACAGTTAGGTCCACTGCCTGAGGATACATCCCCTGCCTTAGAGCTCTGCCTGCCACCACCTTTAGTGAAAGCTACTGAAGAGATGGGGGATCTTCCTCAACCGTCTTGATGCGTCAAGGCTTTTAGAGGCTCTCTTTGCGTCACGCCACGCCCAGTACTTTTCAGCAAGCTGTTTTCCTCCTGCCAAGTCCTCTTACTGACTCCCCCCCATCACTCTTGTTCACTGTAACAGTCTCAACCCTGCTACCTTCTTCCCTCTTCCACTGATGGAACTCCCCACGACTATCTGACTTTCGCAGATCAACTGTTAACCTCTTGTGAGGTCTTATAAGAAACCCTTCTGACACACACTGATCTTTCCTGGTGGACAGACTCATACCTGAACTGTGGAAGTGGTGAGTTCTTGCTGGGTATGTGATAACAGTTTGGAGGTTATTGAGGCTGGACCCTTACCTTTGGCTGCTTCAGCTCAAAGTAGCTGAAATAGATGCCCTCACTTGAATGTGCCTTTTAGCCAAAAGCAAGACCGCAAACATTGATACTGATTGCCAGTATGCCTTTGGAGTGGCCCATGACTTTGGAATGTTAGGGGAAACAGCAGAGCTTCTTCCCTTCCAGTGGAGGTGAAAGTAAGATGGCTTCTATGCCCCAAATTTGTTGGATGCCAGGATGCCACCAGCAGCTCTAACTGTTGCGAGTCTGATTCACCGGAAACCAAAGGAATCTACCTCGCCGATGCCCTTGTAAGAAATGCTGCCCTTAGGAGATCCATTGACCAAACCTCTGTCATGGCCCAGAAGACTCCTCCCCCGGCGAGGACCTACGGGGCTAACCAGGGAAGGGCAGCAGCTGGCCTGTGCAAGAGAAGAGAGTTGGAAATCAGAAGGCTGTTGGGACCACAAAGAATAGGGACTCTGCTTTGGACCCAGTAATAAGCTGGTCCTTCCAGAAAATCTAAAGCTTTCCTTATTGACCACTATGCCTGAATTAAACCATTGGTCCCCTGAGAAATGATAATGTTTATGGATCAGTGTTGGTGGAAAATAGAAGGCTACAAAAATTGCTGTCCTGCTTGTTCACCTGAGCTGAGCTGGCCCCAGTGGCTGGCATTTACCCAGTGGACCGTTTGAGGCCTGGCCGATGAATTTCAGACATTTGCCTCATCTCACAGATAGAAAGATGTTCTAGTGATAATTTGCATCTTTTCACATTGGACTGGAGCATTTCCATGTAGAAAGGTTACTGCCTCTTCCTTAGCTGAAGTCCTTTGAGCAAAGGCTTTTCCCACGTGGGGAGTACCGTGGTAACCAGGGGACCCACTTCACTGGAAGTGAGTCCTTGGACGAGTGAGTGTGTGCCATCTGACCAGTTCTGCAGCATTTCCACTCTTTATCCTCAGACTTCAGGAGTGGGCCAGTGTTCAAAGAGAATTATAAAGAACTAATTTACTAAATTAGTTGAAACCCTCCAATACCTTGGTCAAAAAGTACTGCGACTGGTTCTTTTAAATCTTTAATCTACTCCATTCAGTATTCATAAACTCTCACCTTTTGAAATAATTACAGGGAAGCTAATGCATTTGGCTCCTGCTTCCTTTGACCCACAACTGAAAAACTGGTACATACTTGAGTATTGCAAGGGTCTAATTAAATCCATTGAGAATAATCACGCTGTGGTAGGGTAGAGCAGTCTTTCCACAGCGAGCTCCCAAGAGAGAAAAGACGTCAGACATCACACTTTACAGCCAGGAGAGTTAATCTGCTGGAAGAGACATCTCCATAAAGTTTCACTCTAGCCTTGTTGAAAGGGCACCTACACTGAGGAACCCTGGTGCCATCAGGTTCCCGGAGACAGACTCCTGGATTCATGTGTGCCGTCTAAAAAGGTCCCAAAACCTGAGAGGACCTGCCCCCCAACTGGTAGCGTAAAGCTAGAAATTTTCAAGGACTGAAATACATGACATTGGAAGTAGACAGCCTTCCCAAGATACTGGGGCCAGGCCTGTAGAACCTCCCCCTTCACGGAATTTGGTGTTGCTCAACAGCTGAGTCATGCTGTCTAAAGTTGTAATTGTCCCTTTGCTGGCCTCCTTGCCACTCCTTGGTTTGCCGGTAACGCACTCCTTTGTTCCCACTCTACAAACACTTTTTGATTCCACCAGCCCTGCTCATTGTTGGATTTGCACTGGAGTTAACGCTAAAGCCCCAACTGGTGGCCTGGCCATTATCCTTGGAAGGATGGCAGAAGCTTTCTAGCAGAGAGAACAGGGCTTTCCTCTGGTGCCTTTGAAGCCGTACATAGTCTCCCTTCTGGGAAATTGGCACCAGACATGAAAGCCTTCCGTTGGGTGCTCCTCACCCATAAAGGAACACCCTCACTCGAGTCTGTGTACCTCCCCAAGACCTTTCTCTGTGTTTCACAGACAGTGACAGGACCGGCAGAAGTCGAGGCTGCCTCCCGGTAAGCACTTGTGACTCCAGGGGTGCCGGACTCCGGATCACGAGGACACTCCCCACTGGGATCTACGAGACCATGGGGTCTCCTCCACAGCTGTGTCTCCGTGACAGGGTGCTGGGAGGGGGGAGCGATGCGCTTCCTTTCAGTGGTGCCTCGTGGGGAACTGCTCAGAAGTCTAGCAAATGCTGGGAACTTAGTTCAACATAACCTTCTCCCTGGATGATCCCCAGATTTCTATTGGAATCTCACCCACAACCACCAGACTCATTTGTTAATATTGAATATTGAATATATTGAAATTGAAGACGTTCCTATAACCACTTCCATGATGCTAAAAGCACCAGTTACTGCGTGTTGTGTGTGAATGACTGTTTTTGTCTTTTTTATTAACGTATAATGTATTATGTGTTTCAGGGTAAATGACTATTTTTGATCATGGGGTCCTCTCTTTCATTCCAGGGAAAAAAATCTGGGCAAAGGGGTCTACCTAGCGTCCTCTCTTTAGAAAACACTAGTTATTTCTTTCTATGTGGCAGAAACATACACTCCACGTTCCCCCTGGAGAGGATGCTGTGAAGTTGTTGCCCTCATTCCTGCTGCTGAAACCAGGAAAACCCTTCCACCTACTGCCCGTGTCCAATCTGGGGTTTTCTCCTACTGTCCTAAAATAGCACATGGTAACAGGGATGGATAGCACTTTGGGTGGATGTCCACGAATACCCCTGTAGTAGACAGGGATTTGCCTGAGCCTTGTTCCCTTCTTGGGTTGGGTCGCAGAACTCGTAAAGGTAACTCGGAATCTGTGGTTGTGGTACAACCTTTACTGCTCCTGTTAGAGCTTTTGAATATCAACAAGTCCAGCTAGACAGTCGCAGTAGTAGTCTTCAAAACCGCAGTCCTGCGCCTTCGCCCTACACAGCAGGGAGGGGAAGAATGCTGTTTTTATGTTAACAAATTGGGGGAAATAATGCAAGAATGAAAAATAACGAAAGGTAATATCAAACTGTGATCTGAAATAAGCCAGGCCCCCCAGGACCTGGGACTTTTTCAGCTTATTAAATATGGGCAGCTGGGGAAACTGGTCGAGGAGGTTTTCCAGCCAGTAGCCGTTAATTGGACTTTTGGCCCTGGGTATGATCCTCCCAGACATAGGTACAAACTAGAGTTCTTTTCCGCTCCAGGAATTCTCAACTGGGAGACACATGACTGAGATTCCCCATTTCTTGACTGTTGTTCAAGTGAGGCGTGATACCCTCTTGCTGTTTCCCTCCTATGAGGGACAGACATCTGAGGATGTCCCTGCAGTTAGTTCTGAGGGGCACCATCCACTCACAGCTACGGACATCTCTGACTAAACCAGACAGGCAGGCAGATTGGTTGATCAACGTGGCCTTCTGTGAAAGATGTGGATCAGAGGGGGAAATCTGAGGATTTGAATCTAAAATGGAACTGAAGGCTACGTAAAGTGGAGAATCTCACGCATGCGCCATCAAAACAGCGGACTTGAGGACTGTCGGGCCGATTTCCCATGAACGCTTGATTGACAGAAGATGGAAGCTGTTGCCAGCCAGTGAGTGTCCACCTAGAACCTCTTCCCACCTTTGAGCTGTTGAACTTGCCGTGTGGCTCCTAACTGGATCTTCCCCTCTCATACTCTGCCAGAAAAGCACCCCGCCCTGAACCTTCAGCACACTCACCTGCAGCTCCTGAATTACACTTCCTGTGCTCTTCCCAAGTCACCTCTGTTTCCGGTCATCAAGCTTGCCTCGGTCTGTCTCCTTTCTCGTAGGTTCACAGAAACCCAAGTCCACACAGCAGGCGGATGACCCTGGGTCAAGCGTTTTGCCTTGACCAGCCTTCGTGTCCTCTCCCATACGCCGGGGACATTGCCTCCTTGGCAGAGTTGGTGTTGGGTGGAAGATGTGGGAGAGTGCCTGTCACACGGAGCCCTTGCTAGTCAAGAAGGTGTTAGACTCAGGTGTGTGGCTTGATTGGGTGTTATCGATGAGGGGGGAAAACCGGAGCCTGTCCACTGAACTGGCCGTGACGGTGGCTTCTGAAGAGCAGGCTCTTGCCAGCAGCTAGGGTGCATGTGGCCGATGTGAGGTGCTATCCGATGTGTCTGTCACACGGTGCAGGCACATTAGAGTTGGTGTCACGGCGAAACAGGTATCCGTCCATACTCTGTAACCCGGAAGCCCTGCTGTGGCAATCCTCCTCTTGCTGTGTGAGTATGGAATTGGGGGCTGGGCCAGCACACAAATGAAGATGTTCGCGTGGACACCAGCAAAGGTGTGCTGTCGGGAAAGCCGTCAGGACTCCAGAGCTGGTGACTGGGATGTACGGACGTCAGCTCTTAGGCTGTTGCCATCAGATGTTATTGTGAAGTCTTACCTGCCTTGTAAGTCTCATCGAGTGTGGGGGAGAGCGGAAGGGAAGCGTGGGAATACTGCGGCTGTGGGGAGCTGGGAGTCAGTGTTGGGGTAGATGGCTAGAAAGGCTCGGGGTTCAGGTTTCTGTGTGGAGGGACTTGGGACTCAGCAGCAGGTGATGGGGACCATTGATGAATTTCTAGAGCCCTCACTGACCGGGCGTGCGAGGTGGAGGGTGGCCACAGCCACTGGAGCATTTGTTACCTTGTTTCTCTCCTCCTGGGCTTCATCTGCAAAAACAGAATCACCAAAGAAAAACGCAGTTGAGCTAAATACAAAACAATTGCAGATTATAAATACCAGTTGGATCTATTTTTCTTAAATATAAAGGTTTTTGTTGTTTTGTTTCACCCTGAAGCACTGTGATGGAGGGGTTTGAGCTTTGCTCAGATTCCTAAGAATAAAACATTGACAAGTTGTTGGCCTGGGATAGCTCTCGAGAAGAGGCTGTGGTGTGTGTTTACGACGTCTGAGATGCAGGAGCATCACCACCTCTCTTCAGCTATGCATTGAGTCACGGTTTTGAAATTTCACTAATATCAAGTTCTTTTTAAGGAGTAAATGTCCTAGAACCTAGCTTTAATGTTTATAGGTAGAAAATGACCTAATTTGGAGATAATCTTTTGTTGTATGTGTCTTGTAAAAGTGGGGTTGTACTGAGTGTGTCACATCATGTTTTTACACAAGCGTTACCATCTTCAGTGTATTGGTAATAGAACATACAAAACCAGTAACATTTAAAAATCCTCCTGGGGCGTCTGGGTGGTTCAGTTGGTTAAGCATTTGACTCTTGGTCTCAGCTTAGGTCTTGATCTTGGGGTCATGAGTTCAAGCCCTGCCTTGAGCTCCATGCTGAGTGTGGAGCCTACTTAAAAGAAAATACTAGGGGCATCTGCCTTTGGCTCATGTCATGATTTCAGGGTCCTGGGATCGAGTCCCACATCGGGCTCCTTGCTCAGCAGGGAGCCTGCTTCTCCCTCTGCCTGCCACTCCCCCTGCTTGTGCTCTCTCAGTCTCTCTCTGTCAAATAAGTAAATCTTAAAATAAACAAATATAAAAATAATAAAATAAAAATCTTTCTGTGACTTAGAGTGTGAAATACAGTGTAAGCAATAGTAAATGCTTTGAATAGTTCTAAAATAATTGGCCTAGGGGCGCCTGGGTGGCTCAGTCGTTAAGCGTCTGCCTTTGGCTCAGGTCATGATCCCAGGGTCCTGGGATGGAGCCCCGCATCAGACTCCCTGCTCCGCGGGAAGCCTGCTTCTCCCTCTCCCGCTCCCCCTGCTTGTGTTCCCTCTCTCGCTGTCTTCCTCTGTCAAATAAGTAAATAAATAATTGCCTTAGTAGCATAGACATATGTCCCTATTGCTGAAGCTTATTAGAGAAAGAAGGCAAATTAGAATTGATTAATCTTACTCTCAACTCTGGTCGTTTTAGCACCAAAAAGAGGTTTTGGGTTTGTTTGTTTTTTTTTAATGAGTAAAATGTGCATTCACTAAAATGTATAGATCCTAAGTGTAAGATTTGATGAATTTGACAAATATAGGTATCCAAGAAACCAGCAGGCGCGTTCAAGATCTAAAACATTTCCATCACCCCAGAAAGTTCCCTCTTGTTCCTCCTGGTAGACCCTCATCCCCCATAGATAGCCACTGACTGCTACAAGCACCCTAGAAAGTTCTTTGTGAATGTTTAGCAATGTTAATTGTTACAACTCTCTTAATTTGTAGGAGATCAAAACATTCAGATGGCAGATAACAGGTAAGCCAAAATGGACTTTGTTTATTGGGATTTAAGTTTTAGTTGATTAGCATGAGCCAGGCCACTGGTCAGTGACTATTCATTAGCAGCTCTGGTTGGCAGGCTCCTCCCTCCGCTGCTGTGTTTGAGCCCATGAGGAGATGGCTTCACACATGGCAAGTGTCTCAAATATCGATACTGAAAAACCTCTCGTGGGAAGTGATCATGTTGCTCTCCAGGTCTTAATACCTCCCAGGTGAAGTCCTGTGATTGACTTGACACTATCCTCACCTTGTGTAGCTTCCGGTGGTCAAGTGAACGATTTTGTTTTGTGGCTCGTCCTGAAAGTTATGTTTGATGTTGTGTAGTGTTTGACGTGGTTTAATTTTGGTGAGGGAAGCCATGTCCAGGCATCTTTGAAAACCGATATACCTGTTTTTGTGAAGTTTAATCGTTTGTAGAGACTGTGTGGTGAGCTTACAGAGCCACAGTGGGCCTTGTGTCTTAAATACTTGGTAAGGTGGCACTTCCTTGATCCCTTTAGCAGCCGGCCAAAGTGTAGCATGCATGTTGGTTGGCTAGTGGGTTCAGTTTTAGGGTGGGGAGCAGATTTTGGGGGGGAAAGAAACTGTAGAAATGAAAACTAAGAAGCTTTGGCCAGGGTTGGAAATTAGAACTGTGGGACATGGCAGGGGGTGGGGTTCTGTTAAGTGGTAGGTGGTGTTTTTTTGTATTTGTTTTTTGTTGTTGTTTTTTTTTTAAATAACAGGAACGTATCTCGTAGATACACCCATGTGTCCATAGTTCTGTCCAAATATGAAGTCGTTGTAGAGCTGCCTCTTAATATGTTACACAAGAAAAATGCCCTGTGCTCTTTGTCTTTAGAACCTCTTGATAGTAATACTTATTTAACATACTGTCTTAGTTTTTCAGATGGTGTTCCTTCAGATGCCTTGGAGGCTGCTAAAAATGCAAGTAACACAGGTCAGTTCACCACCCGTGGGGAAGATAAGCGTGGGAGAGTTTGCATGCAGAGCAGAGCATCTTCCACTCTTGAGCCATTTCTTGCGATAATACAAGTCATACAAGTGAAGGATTACTGTGCTTCAGAGGTTTGGGGAAGTTAAGAGGCATTCAAGTGGAAATTGGTACTTGGTCTAAAGACTTTGATGATAGTCTTTCCAGAAGTAGGATGACTAGCACAGTGCGCCCCCTTGTGCGGGCTGCCACTCAGTACACCACTCAGTACGCCGTGGCGCAGCCAGCGACCGGTCTTGGTCTGTGTCCTTCTTCCCTGATGCTTATGGAGCAAACCCCAGACTCCGTAGCATTTTGTCCATCAGTTCATAGATGTATTATTTTTTCCTCCATTTTTAAATTTATATATCTATACTTTTTTCCCCTTAAACTGTTTGAAAGCAAGTTGTGGGTATCCTGACTCTTTTCTCCTAAACAGTTTTGTGTAAATTTCCTAAAGACTAGGATGAATTCTCCTAACCCTGGTGCCGTGACCACAACCAAGAAATGCGGCGTTGACATGGCACTTAGCCAGTATGTAGTCGTGTTGCTGTTTCCTTGCTGTTCTCAGCTGCTCTTTTTAGCCGTAGCCCACGTCCAGGTCCAGGTCCAGGACCAGCCAGGGGTGTTGTCCCGAATCTAGTTCTGTCTCCTTTCTTCTAGAGCCGTCCTCGCACCTTTTTATTCTTCGCTGTAATGACACATCGGCAGGCTGCTCCCTGGCTGTCTTGTAGAATAAGCAGGCCATGCTCTGGATTGGTCAGGTTGTTTCCTTCCCATGAGATTCAGACTGCCACATGGGTGACCTGCTGCAGGGGGAGCACGCTGGGGCCATGGCCGGGGATCCTGAGATTGAGGACTCGGTGAAGGTCATGTCTGGCAGCCTTCCCCGTTGTGAGGGTCCCTTCAGTAAGTGACCTGTTGGTCATCCTGTGGACACCCTGTTCCCCATGGGTCATGATAACGATCCTTGCAGAATCAGGTATGACATCGGTGTTTGCACAAGGGCGTTTTTCTAAGTTTGGCAGTCTTCTGCGTATTACATCTGTTAGAGATGGCCTTTTCCTCCCTGCTTTCCCCGCCCCCACTGCAGGGTTCCTGCACTTTCCTAGATTGTTACTCCTTCAGTGTTTTGTCAGGCACCATCAGTACTTTTTGGTGTGCAAATTGTCCCAAGTGGCCAGTGCCGGTCTCTTCAGGCTGGCTTCTGTGACCTTTTGCTATGTCCCCATGAGCTTTGAGCACTTTGTAGCTTTGTGATGCTAAGCTACATTTTTTCTTGAACTTTTCTTGCTCTGGACCTGGAGTCTACCATCTCTGCAAGGGGCCGTGTTCCTTTCAGTAGGGGGAGATGTTTAAAAACCAGAATATAGAAGCTAGCTGTCATTGTTTCTAGGCCTTCCGGTGGCCAGAGCTAGAGGAGATGTGTGTCTGTGTATGGTGTAGTATTTATACGTTTTGTATACATACACAGTTGTACGTAGGTGTGAGTGTATAGATAAATACACACAGTGCTTCATGTTAGTGGTTGTTTATAATTAAAATGTTAAAATTGAGTTGTCTACTTGATAACCTTTGCTTGCCCCTGTGACTTCCGTACAAAAAGGTGGACAGAGCTCCAGGTACCTTTGGAGTCAGGTGAGGGTGCCAAATTAGGGTTTCTGGCCAGTGGGAGCGAGCCGGCGTCACTTTAGCAAACACAGAGTCTATGCCGTGGGCAGGTGTTCTGTTGGGCCACTCCCTGGTTATAGTTGAGTGAAAGACCTTCCTTCCCCTTCAGTGTCTTGTTTGTTCATTGGGAAACAGTGCAGATGTGTGTGAGCCACCAGGGCAGTGTGGGAGGAGGGGGCCAGTGAGTTTTGGGAGGGGGTAGTGAGGAAGTGCGGCGTGGGGGCGGTTTGGGCAGAAGGGCAGTGTAGGTGAAGGTGGAGGTGAGAACGCTCGCATGTCTGGTGCACCAGGAGCCGGTGCACGTAGGGCTTCCTGGGACGTGAGCCAGGCCACAAGAAAGCGCTGATGTTCTCTGAGGGACAGTCTCCTTGTCCCTGTTCTTGGCTTCTGGGCCCCCTTAGGTCTTGGGGAGAGAAAGTGAGGTGGCAGGAGATAGGACCCTGAACTGGGAGGTGATGACATCTTTGTTCGGGAGGTTTGAGGCTTAAACAGCTGAAGCAAGAACCAGAACTAGCTGGGTGCCCTTCAGTGGATTTCTTCTTTTTTTTTTTAGATTTTATTTATTTATTTGACAGAGAGAGAGAGAGAGAGCACAAGTAGGCAGAGTGGCAGGCAGAGGGAGAGGGAGAAGCAGGCTCCCCGCTGAGCAGGGAGCCGGACGTGGGGCTTGATCCCACGACTCCAGGATCATGACCTGAGCCGAAGGCAGCCGCCCAACCGACTGAGCCACCCAGGCGCCCCCTCCAGTGGATTTCTGACCGCCTGCTCAGCTGGGTAACAGCGGATCAAATGCCTTTAAAGTACATTTGAGGGGGTGCTTGGGTGGCTTAGTCGGTTAAGTGTCCAACTCTTGATTTTGGCTCAGGTCTTGATCTCAGGGTCCTGTGATCGAGCCCCATGTCAGGCTCTGTGCTGGGCGGGGAGTCTGCTTGAGATTCTCTCTTCCTCTCCCTCTGCCCAACCCCCCATCTAAAAAAATGAAATAAATTTCAAGTTTTTTTTTTTTTTTAAGATTTTATTTATTTATTTGACAGAGACAGAGATAGCGAGAGCAGGAACACAAGCAGGGGGAGTGGGAGAGGGAGAAGCAGGCTTCCCGCCGAGCAGGGAGCCCGATGCGGGACTCGATCCCAGGACCCTGGGATCACGACCTGAGCCGAAGGCAGACGCTTAACGACTGAGCCACCCAGGCGCCCTAAATTTCAAGTATTTTTAAAACATGTTCTTAAGAAGCCCCTTGCTACATTTAGATATTAAAGTGAATTAACATAGCTGGGTAGATACATGCTGATGATTTTCTACCCTTGGCTGTTCTGTGTCAGGGATATTTGAAATGTTTTGACCTTGTTTTTACCTCTTAATAGAAAAGCTCACTGATCAGGTGATGCAGAATCCTCAAGTTTTGGCAGCTTTACAGGAACGGCTTGACAATGTCTCCCACACTCCTTCAAGTTACATTGAGACGTAAGTATGCTGTGCATGGGACTCGGTACAACTTTAAGAAACAAAGGGAAAAAGACTGATTTCCTGGTTCCTTAGACTAGCAATAAGTGTCTTTCTCATTGAGCAGACTTTGGGTGCTGAGAACCAGGCACTGGATTCCAAAGAGTAGTGCCTAGGCTCAGCAGGTGGTAGAGGTGCAGGCCTGTGGTGGGAGGTGCGGTGGGGGGCGGGGGGTTCCCTAGCCGGGGGCGCCGCCGGGCCATGCGCAGGGCGGGGTGCTGGCTCCCTGCTGGCTCTCCGCTGGTGGACTTGTGATACTGCCTGGGAGTGGGAGAGTGGAGGATGGTAGTGGTCTCTAGTTTTCTGGCTAGACTCCGGGTGAGTGGGTGGGTTTCATGGAGAGGGAATGCCGGGGCTAGGAACGAGGCTTCATGGAATAGGATCGGCTCCCTGTTGGACGTACTACGTGGTAAATGCCTGCTGGCGGGACAGTGCGGAGGTACTGTAACTGATGGGGGGAGGACAGTTGGGTGTAGGGTATCAGGGTCCAGTTTGCTTAAAATCATTTGTTATTTTTACTCTATGTTTTACTCTATTACTCTATTTGTTATTTTTACTCTGTATCTTAGGAAGATACAGAAAGATAAAAGACACTTGGAATTGTGTGATTAATGCAGAAAAGAAATACAGATGTTTCTGTATGTCTGCCATTTCATGAGGTCCTCACTGTGCTTCCTCCTTGTTCTCCTGCCGGCAGTGGTCCTAGAGACGGGACTGTAGTTAGGAGTCTTGGTAAAGGACCTTTCCCATGAGGTAGCTGTGGGTAGGGTGGCAGGGGTCCTTTGTGATTTAAGGCTCTATTTAAGGCTCTTCCAGTACTTTCTAAACAGTGCTGTGCATAGGAACAGCTAGGACTCCATGAGTTGTTGGAGGAAGGGTAGAGTGCCCAGGCTACTGCTAGCCCCACCTCAAGGGCTCAGCCCAGGTGGACGCTGCCTGGGAGGGCTGTATGGGTCTGTGATGAGGCCCAGAAATCTGCTCTTTGTTCCAGATGGTGACCAAGGGCTTCATGCTAAACTTACAGTTTTGATGTGATTAAAAGGGGTTTTGTTTTTTCTGATTTATTAAAAGTAATGCTTACAAACTAAAATATTTTTAGAATATAGAAAAGTACTGGGGTGCCTGGGTTGATCGTCCAACTCTTGATTTCAGCTCAGGTCATGGTCTTACGGTTGTGGGATTGAGCCCCGCGTCCGGCTCTGTGCTCAGCACGGAGTCTGCTTGTCCCGCTCCCTCTGCTCCTCCCTCAACTCACTCTCTCTGTAAAATAAATAAAATCCTTAAAAAAATAAAAGAATATAGAGAAGTATCAAAAGGCAAAGAAGCTCAAAGTTGCCTGACCCTGGAAGGGAACAGACCCCACTTGTCTTGATATTTCCCTTAGTGCATCACATGAAGCCTTCACTTGGTGCTGAATATTCTTTGAAAACATGATTTTGGACAGGCTGTGTTTTAATGCTGTTCAACTTGTCATTATTTCCAGCTTTCCACTTTCACAAATAATGCCTCAGTGGACATACCAGCACATAAGTATTTGGTTATTTCCTTAGCATAAGTTCTTAGAAGTAGAGTTACTGGACCCAAGGAACATTCAGGTTCTGCTTTGCCTTTAAGGTGGATGAGTCGGTTAGAGGACTTCTGTGCCCTCGGGCTTAATCAAACCCAGGAGGTTCTTTTTAATTGCCAGTTTGGTAAGGAACAGACAGCAGTTCTTTTAAATTAACTTTCTTTCAGATATTTTGTGGGATTGAACCTTCTTTCCGTGTTTGATTCTTTGTATTTTTTCTTTTGTGGATTATCCGTCGGCATCTCCCCCACCCCTCTTGTTGGGATGTTCGTCCTTCTAATGATGTTTAGGAGCTCATTTCTGTAGTAAGGATGTGAATTCTATGGTAGCCTGAATTTATTTTAAGAAGATTGAGAAGCACGCTGCCTTACTTTGCAGGCATAAGGATGTTTTCCCTTTCCTTCCCTGTTCAGTTTGCCGAAAGCCGTGAAGAGAAGGGTCAACGCACTGAAGCAGCTGCAGGTGAGGTGCGCCCACATAGAAGCCAAGTTCTACGAGGAGGTGCACGACTTGGAGAGGAAGTACGCCGCCCTGTACCAGCCCCTCTTCGACAAGGTGGGCAGCTCCCGCTGCGTTGCCTGCGTGGTTTCAGAGCTTTCTTCACGTAAGACTCCCATGTTTATGGAGTGATGGGTCCTTGAACGGGTCTCCTTCGAGCCCTAAAATGTAGAATCTTAAGTTATAAAAGCATTGGTTTTCACAGACATCATTTACAAACTGAACTCTTGAGCTTCTGACTAACTTGGCCTAACTCTAAGAAGGTCTCGTTCTTACTCAGAGAAGGGAGTTCATCACGGGGGACGTGGAGCCGACGGACGCAGAGTCGGAGTGGCACAGCGACAACGGGGAGGAGGAGAAGTTGGCTGTGAGTACTGTGTTCGGACGACGGCAGCTTGTGCTGTGTCAGTGCTGTTACTTAGTCTCTTACAACATCACAAAGGAAAGAACTCCTGACAGTAGGTGCTATTTCCACCTTGGGTTGGCCGTTTCGATTTCTTTGTCATCAGACTCCTGAGCGGCAGGCAGGTCCAGTATCCGTTAATTCTGTGAACCAGACACGCTCTCCCTGCTCAGTGGTCTAAACAGCTCCATGCCATAGGATAGTGAGATGTGGGATTGGATGGACAGAGACGAAAACATCAGGAAGAGTCTTATATTGAGGCAAAAGCGAAGTCCCACAGGGGAGGGGACACCTGTGTCGGTAGTCGCTGCGAGGTCAGGGTTGTGAGGAGGGCGTGGTGGGCGTCCGGGCCACCCTCCTCCAGGACCAGCAGTGGCGACAAAATCGCCACGGTGCACCCAGCCACTTTAGATTGGGAGCTTCTCATCACCTGCTCACAGCCTTCAACAGGTCCCATTCTGGTGCCACAGAAAGTTACGACATGCTGCAGGGTAACTTTGTCCACTTGAAGTTTGTTTGGAAGACAAGTAGCTTTTATCCTTTTTTTATCAGGATTCCTTTTTAGGGAATTTATTTGAAGTGTATGTTAGTTGTAGTAACCGTATGTTTTTGATCTTTCAAACATATTGTAGAACCTGGCCTAGTTGAGGCTGTGGTTATGGATGGATCTAGTTGTGAATCACTTCCTTATTTCTCAAGAACAATCTGCCTCTGTTAATTTAAAAAGCCCCTTCTGATCATTTCCACGTAAGAATCCCCCGTGATGAAGTGTTTGCACTTGCACTGGCTCCATCTCGTGCTCGACCTCCGTGGGCCGCAGTGTAAGAGAGACACCTCTGCGTGTGGCCTGTGCTGTCGGGTCACCTCCCTGATGTCTGCGTGCAGTTTCTGTCTGGATGTTTATAGCCCCCTCCTTACCGTTGGACGTACACGCTGCTGGCGTTCCTTGTTGCCGTGGGCACTGGAGTCTCCCATCTGGTGCTGGGTGGCTGGCTGGCCCAAGACGGATGTCTCATAGAGCTGGCACTTGGCACCTTCCCCAAGGTTGATGGCACTCAGAATTCTAAAATTATATCATAGAGTCACATCTGAATGGAGTGCTTTGATTGCTTTGTTCCTTAGAAACATTTAAAAGTGTGACATACATGGTGGTCTTGGAGATGCAGATGCAAGGAACACAGTTTTTGATAGAAGTTTGTGCAGGATTCTGAAACTTGCATTCTGCATTAAGTCATTGAATGTAAATGTGTTGCTTTGTGGTAAGCGTTCTCTTTGGCATCTTTATTTATTTATTTATTTATTTATTTTAGGGAGACATGAAAAATAAAGTAGTCCTAGCAGAAAAAGAAGCAGCAACAGGAGAGGAGCCAAACCCCAGAGGAATTCCAGAGTTCTGGTTTACCATCTTTAGAAATGTAGATATGCTAAGTGAATTAGTCCAGGTAAGCAAATTCCCACCCTATAGAGAGATCTTAGTCTTAATATTTATTTATGAACCACTTAACTCGGAGTTTAGCGGTTGTTCATGGTGGGTGGAAAAGCACTTTGCGTGACCAACAGCTCATAGGAGTGTTCTTGATCTCCTGGGGCGGGGATCCTACTGTTGGAGGCCTCCATTGCTACCTTCTACTGCGGTGCTGCTGGGAAGGCCTGCACCTCTGCAGCTGAGGCACGACTTGTCGTCTTCTTACCTGAGGTCTGCCGCCTCACCCCACGGAGCCTATGAACAAACTCAAGACCCTTCCCCATCTTACTGTGAATGGACAAGCGGGAAGATGTGAGGGCAGGAAATTGACCAACAAGGCCCATAGCAGACCGAGGTGTTTCTTCTGGTTCTCTCTTCAGAGATGTGAGGACCAGCAGGCCTGGTCGGTCCCTGTATGCAGTGGCAGTGGGCAGTCGTGGGAAAACAGCTGGGCTCTTGCCCTCCCTGCCTGGCTGATGTTTCTCAGTGCTCCGGGCCAGAGAGAAGTGGCACCTTGTTGCCGGCCCCTGGGACTGCGTGTCAGTGCACAGATGTGGGCGGCTTCCTGGGAGTTCTTAACTTGATGAGGCCAGAATGCCAGCAGGGCGTGCTTAGCCAGCATCTGGGAGTGTATGCAACAGCAAGTCATAGGGGGAACGTGTGTGTTGTCTGGAGAAACGCCCACTAGAACTTTGTTTTTTTCTCTTGTTAATCAGGAGTATGATGAGCCGATCTTGAAGCACCTGCAGGATATTAAAGTGAAGTTTTCAGACCCTGGGCAGCCTATGGTGAGTACTGGTTGATTGAGCTCCTGGTTGGCATCAGAACATCACTGATGATGAGTGGCTTGGGGCCGGGGCAGGAGGTGCAAACCTGGCCACACACTTTCAGGGTGGTCCTGAGCGAGATGCTCACCAAGAACTAGAATGTTCTCATGCGGCCTTCCTGGGTCTTGCCCAGCAGCTCTGACACAGCCCGGCAAGCAGCTCAGGCCATGGGCTGCGTGTGGCAGGTGCAGGAGTCCACGCAGCACTGGACTCCTTGGCCGTGGTGTTGGCCACACTGTGCACCACTCTTTGAGCTGGCTTGTTCCTTGTCCGAGGGGGTGATGTCTTTCTCCTGAGTGTCTCCCAGGTTTCTGAGGACCTAACGTCTGTAAAACAGGATGGTAGGTATGTACTCAGATATGAGCAGCACTTTAATAGAAACCCGAGACGCTAACGAACGAAGCCTACTGGGTTTTACCAAGAACGTAACTGCAGGTGGGCAAACCTGAACAACGTGTCCCTGCACTGTCGTATAACACCTCTTCCCAGCAGCTTGCTGTGCTGCGAGAGGGGCCTGACTCAAGCCAGCCCTTCCTTTCCTCCTCAGAGTGGGGCCCGCCACCCTGCGGGAGCTGGGTCCTCATAGAGGCACTGTTCGTGGCCTGTTAGCCTGGCAGTGGCTGACAGGCTCCATTCCGGTGCCACAGCAGGTCCAGCGACTCGTGACTGACTGACTCGTGGCTGTCAGTTTCAGGTCCTGGGGACACGGCCTGGGACCGGGGGTCCGGCTCTTCCTCCCTCCCCATCACAGAGCACTGGCCCCAGGTCATGGATGAGGGCTAGCATAGGTGCGATTTCCCTCCCTGGTCCTGCAGGTGCCTTCCTGGAGGCAAGGGGCAGGGGGACACGCTGGATCTGTCCCTTCCACTTTTCCTGCCTAGCTCACTCTGGGAGGTGACATTCGGTTCTCTCTCTGCAGGTGGGGGCCTGGGCACGAGCTGGTGTGATGCCTGCTCACAGGCTGAGGGGAACCCCTTTGCCTACTGCACCTGGTTAATTGGGTTATTACAGGGCCTTTTCCTTGGCCTCTGCGGAGGCTGGGCCCTGGCGCCCCCTGGAGGCCGAGTGGGGCAGTCTGCGGTTGTTCACTTGCGTGGGCGGAGGGAGGTGCCTGCTGTTGTAAGTTTCTGTGTCAGTGTTTCCCTAACACTTCTTTCTCACCTGTGATTTCTCCACACTCCATTTATTAATTCTTCCCCCCTGGATCAATTGTTTTTTTCCTGCTTTGCTGTTACCAGACACCTGTTTGGGTGATTTCCTGGGTCTGTTTTCTTTCTCAGCCTGTCTGACGTTTTCCTCCATCTCTTACAGTGGTTTATAGACAGACAAGAGCCCTAGTGTTGGTAGAGCATGAGCCAGTCATCCTTCTCCCCCTCGTCACTTCCTCTGTTAGAAAAGTCATGCACCCTGGCTGTGGAACGCTGGGAAAATACAGGAAGGTGTTAGGAACAGCCTACAGACCTCTCAGCCGTGGAGTCAGGTTATCTATAGTCTTTGTCTTTTTAAAATCATTATGAAATATTTTAGACAATAAAATTAGAAATACAAACCATATCTAGCTTCAGAATGAAGCAGGGCCAGTGTGTTTGTTTCTCCCGTGACCACATCTCTGCTCCTCTCCGGGGTCTCCCACTTACCCTGCAGCAGAGTGGGATTACAGGTGTAGACAGTGTTGTACCGGCTCTGCGGGCTGGGAAATAGTTGTCCTTTCCTCTGTGGGCTGTAAAGTGATTTAACGGTGCCCACATGTGCCGCTGCCACCTCTGCCCCATTCTGAATTGTTGCATTATGATAGCATACTTGAACCCAAATTTTTGTTTAAGTCTTCGCCGATTTCCTCAGTTTCGATTCCTTTTAGTGCAGTTTTACTGGGTTAAAGGAGGTGAACATTTATAAGGTTCAAATGTGGTTCATTTACGCATTTTTTTTGCACTTTCTTTTTTGTAAATTATCCTGGCTTTGTCTCCGTTTTGAAATAATTTCAGGCTTAGTGCAGAACTTGAGCAACAGTGCAGAGTCCCCGTGTGCCGTCTGCCGAGGCTGGAGCGCCTGGGGCGGGGCGGGCACAGCCGGTGGCAGCGTGTGTACCGCGCTGGGCAGGAGCGGCGTCTGTTCACACCCACGTGCGGACTCTGCTCCGTGCTTATGGCTGACTGGCTGTAGGGTATTGTGTGTGTTGGAGGCGACCTCATCTGTGGGCCCTTTTCTGTCGGACTTGAACCCTCCCTGTCTCTCTCTCTTTTTCTTTCTCTTTTTTAAAGATTTTGCTTATTTCAGACAGAGTGAGCAGGAGCTGGGGGGTGGGGCAGAGAGAGAAGCAGGCTCCCCTCGGAGCAGGGAGCCCGATGCAGGACTGGATCCCAGGACCCTGGGATCATGACCCAAGGAGACGCTTAACGACTGAGCCATCCAGGTGCCCCTTAAACCCTTTCTTGGTTCATCCCCAGTCGTGTGTTATACTAGACTAAACAGAGGCCATGGGGAAGGAAAGGATAGGAAAACACGAAGAAAGGAGATCTCATACTTGGTCTGGAGAGCTGGTAGGGCGGGAGGTGGGAGATAGAGGAGTAGTGTGATCCGTGCCAGCATAGGGAGTGAGGCGGGGCCCCCGGTGATGTTCGTGAGCCCTCCCTGGCCCCCAGGGTGCCTGCCCACGCTTGCGGTCGCAGCCTGCAGCGGTTCTGGGATCATAGCGGCCTCTTCACTGACTGAACACTTGCTTCTGTCTTCACGGTGGGTGGGTGTAGCCCTGGGGGTTGGGCAAGGAGCGGAGAGGGGGTTGTGTGGGGTGCTGTTGCTGAGCTTGCAGGGGACTCGAGCTCTTCACGGTCTGGTTTCCACTTCCCCCTTAGTGGAAGTAGTTTGGTTTTAATCTGTTTAATCTATTTTTCCCAGTTGATAATTGTACCCTTATACATTATAATGAAAATTGAAATAGCTAACGTTTAGCAAGCACTGCCTGTAAGCCTGTATAAACCCTGTTCTAAGTGCTTCCGTAGGTCAATCCTCTAGTCAGCTCAGGGAGAGAGAGAGGATTGTGCTTTCCACTTTGTAGATGAGGAAACAGCAGCAGAGACAGAGTGATTTGACAAGATCACGCAGCACCTACAGGCAGAAGTGATGTGAACCCAGAGTTAGTCTTATAAAAGTATCACTATAACTTAACTTAACCAACGTCCTCTTTTCTTCCTTAAAATAGGGCTGAGGTGAGCATCTTTGCACATACTGATGATGCATCACCCAGGTGTCTTTTCCCAAACAATAAATTCCTCTGAGTAGAGTTACCAGGTCAGAGAATTTTATTTTACCTTAATTTTTTGATCTTGCCAGATGGTCCTTTATAAAGCTATTTACAGTATATGACTGGACCTGATTTCCCAAAACACTTGCCAGTTCTACATATTATTCATACATTGGTAAGAAGAAAGCAAGACTCCTTCTTACTGCCACTTGACTTTATTTGTGTCTGCTGCTATGTACACACCCTGTGTCCATTTTTCCTCTTAAGCTTGTCTCTTCAGATTACACAGTGCTTTGTGAACAAAGGATGAACTTGTCCTTCCTTGGTGTGGTTTGGGGAGGCCCAGGCAGTGCTCCCCACCCTCGCAGAGTCTGGCCCCTTTGTGCGGCAGGGAAGGCGGTGCTCTGTCTGAATGCAAGTGTAGAAGGAGGGGCGGGCTGGACCCTGCTGCCTGGTGTCCCCTAGTCCAGACCCTCCAGCTCCGCCGGGGTGAGCCCGGGGCGGCAGAGAGAAGCTAGGGTCTCTCAGGAGAGCTTGGACCTCTACTGGGGAGGGGGCTCAGAGGGTCACGTGCTCTCTGCTCGGGCTGAAGCGGCACAGGTATTCCCCCACTTGTCGTTCGTGTTTGAACTAGCTGCTGCTGTTTTTCCTAATCAAGTTTTTCTTGACACGTGGCCATACCTGTTGAACTTTTCCATAACGGTTTCTGTCTGTGGCGTCCCGCTCAGAGAGGCGCTGGTCTCCAGTACGTACTGTGGGGTTCGTGAAGTCTGTCACTGATTGCTTGTAGATTTTTAAGTGGTACTTACCTGAGTTTTTGTTTTCAGTCTTTTGTATTAGAGTTCCACTTTGAACCCAACGACTACTTTACCAATTCAGTCCTGACAAAAACATACAAGATGAAGTCAGAGCCGGATAAGGCCGATCCCTTTTCCTTCGAAGGTCCTGAAATAGTTGACTGTGACGGGTAAGGACTCGCCATTTCACCTTCTATTTCTGAAAGAAAAACGGATGATTTTAGAACTTAACAAGTAAGAGAAATCAGGAATAAAACAAAATGTCTTTAATCTTCTTAAAATCCCAGTAGACCAAGATTTACATTAACTAGTCTTTCTGTGGGGGGTTGTGATGGCCTGCGCTGGGAAATGTGTCATGAGGTCACATGTGCCAAGTGGGGGCTGGGGGCCTGGTCTCCTCATCAGATGGAGGGATTGGGTTCTCTAGGTCCCTTGCATGATGCTGTCCTCGCTGAGCTGATAAACGACCCTCCGCAAATATTTGCTGAGTGAACAGATGAGTCGGGGCAGGGCAGTACTGGTCAGTTGTTTGCTTTGGAAATTGGGGAGGCAGTTTAATTGTTGGACTCATGATGGAGCACCTTGGTGATTTCAAGTGAGATCACTGGGGAGAGAATAGGGTTTGGAGTTCTTTCCTCTTGGTTTGTTTGAGATGGTTTGGGAAATTGTGGTTTTTTGGTTTGGGAAATTGTTTTTGAACTGGCACAATTACCCTTACTCACTGGAACCAAGTACTTCTGAATCTTGCGTATGAGCAGTTCGGAGCTTTATTAAAACGCTGCTAGACTTGAATGGCAAGAGTGACTCTGCGAGCGCATTTCCCAGGGCCAGGCTGTCGTGTGGGAAGTGGGCCGGCCTTTCCAGGCATGTTCCCGAGCAGACGCTAGTCATGCGCTGCCAGGGGATCCGTGTGGGTCCACAGCAATTGAAAGATGAGCAAACCTGCGGGGCTCGCCCCCCCGCCGGGCCCACTCGGCAGCCCGGACCCACTGCGCTCCGCCCCCATCAGTACTTCGTGCAGCGGTCCCCTTCCGCCTCTTCACCTTGTCCTGCTCGCTTAGCTGCCTTGAGAATTTGGGTGCGTGAGTGGGTGACTTCAGGTGTGCTCTGGGGTCTGGACGAAGGCAGCAGGTGACAAGCTCTTGTGCATCCTCTGGGCACCTTGGCCCAGCCTTGACTGGGCTTGGTCACAGCAAACATACTTGGCCGGGGTGGGGAAGGGGGTTCCTCAGGGGAGAAGACCCGGGCTTCAGATGGTGCCGTGGCAGCCGAGGCCGCTTGGCCTGTTCCCTTTTGCCAGCCGTCGCATGGGCTTCATAGGTGTGCAGTGCTGGCTGGCAGCCTGGTTTGCCTACATCGTCCAAGTTCAGCCTCTAGCTGTGCCTTGTTTACCGTGGACGTTCGTGGTGTTTCTCAGGGCATATGTCTGTGTGCGTGATGGCCATCTGTCCCTGTAGGTGTGCTATTGACTGGAAGAAAGGGAAAAATGTTACAGTCAAAACAATCAAGAAGAAGCAGAAACATAAGGGCCGAGGCACAGTGAGAACAATTACCAAACAAGTTCCCAACGACTCGTTTTTCAACTTTTTCAGCCCGCTGAAAGGTGAGTAGGTTGTGTTGTGGACGTTGATTATGTACTACACGAAGTCACTTTGTTACCCTGAGTCCTGTCTGGGTCCTCTGGCGAGAGTGGCCTACGTAAGGACACGGTTGCTGTGCCAGGAGCCGTGGTGCTGGTGCTCACGGGGTGCGGGGTTAGTAGGGGTAGTGGGTCCTCCTTGTAGCAGGAAGGGAAGGCTTGGCGGGCTCTCTGAGCTCCACGCTGAGAAAGCTGGAGTGATGCCAGGAGTGCCCCCAGCCGGCACTTCCGCACCTCACTGCTGGGGCCTGCTGACGTCCCTCGGGCCGCCCGTCCTGCTGCAGGCCCCCTCTGTGGCTGGTTGTACTCCGGTTCACCTGCGCAGCTTGGGGAGCATCCCCTACCCTCTCTTTCTCATAAATTCAGCTTTGTTTTGTTTTTCTCCGTGACTTGGTAGAACTCAAGGGGCTTGGGAGTTGATAATAGCGTGACAACACAAGTAATTGGATTTCCAGTTTTAAAAGACTTAGCTTGGAAACTTCGATTTTTTTTTTCCCCCTTAAGTCATAAAATAAAGATGGAAAGTTTGACCTCGTGGAGGGTGAGCAACAGGTTTTGAGAGTAAATACTGGCAAGTCTTTTTTTTTTTTTTTTTTTTTAAAGATCTTATTTATTTGAGAGTGAACGAGAAGGGGGGGAGAGGTAGAGGCAGAGGGAGAAGCAGACTCCCCGCTGAGCAAGGAGCCCGATGTGGGACTTGATCCCAGGACCCTGGGGTCATGACCTGAGCTGAAGGCAGACGCTCAGCTGACTGAGCCACCCAGGCGTCCCAAATAGTGGCAAGTCTTAAAATTTTCTAAACCTGAGAGAATGCGGAGGCCAGGCCGGTTGTCAGTGTTAGGATAGTCAGGATAAAACATTTTATTTTCCATGAACACAAACAGATTGAAATCTAGAACTGCCCGTCCATGCCACAGGTAATTGGTGGGTGTGTGAGCTGTTCGCCCTCGGCCACAGGGTGGCTCCACTCTCAAGTGTGAGCCTTGGACCAGGACTTTGTCTCTGAGCCGAGGGCCCTCGCTTCGCAAGCTCTGCCCTTCGGCCCCATATCTTTCTGTGATTTGTCTTTGAGCCTAGAGGATGCAGATGTGTATTGGTCTGGGGTAACAGTAGCCATGATGTGGTTGTTCAGTTTCCTTGTTTTAGAGAATTCCCTTTGGCGGTCACTTGCATGAATTCACTGTGAAGCAGAGGGGCTTTGGTTCCTAAATGCAGTGGCTTTGTTGGAAGGTTTCTTAAGATTGGATTTTAAGTAATTTAATAAAATCAAAATGAAATTAAGTGGACTCAGAATTTGGGGGGGGTGACGTTTGGGGTTCTAAAACTGTTCTGTGATGGTTGTCCAGCTCTAAAAATGACCTCTGGGTCATTGAATTATACACTTCAGTTCTCTGGTAGATGAATTGCATGTAAACGTAGCTCCTTTAAAGTAATCACACATAATATCAAGTGATGAGTTCTGTAAACAAATAGAAAGTGACCATGGGGCGGTGATGGGGCAGGCAAGGAAAAAATGTCGAAATTGAGGTAACATGTTTTGAAATGAAGGAAACATAAGCTGGCTGGTCCGGTGCGCTCCTTGTCCTTCAGTCTACAAAACATGTCCCAAAGTCACATGAGCAAAGTCCCTGGCCAAAGTCCCCAGACCCAAATCTTAGCCCATGGTGGGTGCTCACGTGCCAAGACTCGGGGACAGTGCCATAGGGGTGGTGTTGACGCGCGGGTGCCCAGCCCATGGGGAACTGCAAGCTGGGAGAGGCCCCGAGAGGCAGGCTGCGGCCAGCGCCATAAGCGTCCAGCTCCTGGCAAGACCGGGCCTTGAACAAGCATCTCTAAAGTCTGGGGTTTGAGTCACGTGATCATTGGAGTGTCACTGGGCTTTGTTGAGTGGTTGTAAGTCCCCATCTTTCCTGTCACCTTAGTTCTGGGTCAGGCTCCAGTGCAGCAGCAATCTCGGTAGCTGTGTGCACGCGCACATGTGTGTGTCCCACATGCACACGTGTGTGGAGCTGCCCCTCGGCGAGCCGTGCGGTGCTCTGTGGTGGGCAGCGACCAGCAGCACCCTCCTGCCCACAGGGAGTCTTTCCATTTCGTGGGAAGGACGCTTCAGCACTGTGTCCTCGCCTTCCTCCTCTGCACGTGGACACAGCCGCTGTTGCCCCGCTGAGGTGCAGTGCTTCAGACACGAGGCTTGGCGATTGTCCTTTTCCCTGCAGAGTCGTGCAGGGTTGCAGGCGCTGGTTCACTCTCCGGAAGGCGTAAATGCACCGAGTGGCCGCAGTCTGGGGCCCCTTGATAGGCCTTTCCACGTGTTAACACTAAACTAGGAAGAGCTTCTCCCCAGTTGACGTTCCCAAGCAGGTCAGGCAGGGGCGGGCGGCCAGGGCACCGCGGTAGACACAGGGCTCCAGATGTGCCCTGTTCCACCCTCCCTGTCCTCGGAGCCGCCCGCGTGCGCTTGCAAAGGCTTTGGTTGTCAGCATAACATGCCTATGTTTTGTCTTTTTCCCTAGCGTCTGGGGATGGAGAGTCACTGGTAAGCTTTGTGTTGTCATTGGGGCCCTCGTGCTGTCACATTCTGTATCTTCAGAGTAGTGGCCTACCTTCTTTTCAGTCCCTCCCTCCTCCCTGAGGCCCGGGGTGCACTGTGTTCACGACACTGCGGGGCGGGGCCAGAGCACCCCGCCATCCCCAGCAGTGCTGGGTCCCCCAGAGCGAGGGGCGCGGTGCGGGTGGGGGGCATAGCGCTCACCCGTATACGTGAGTTAACATTGAGGTTTTCCCTTTTCAGGATGAAGACTCGGAATTCACATTAGCCTCTGACTTTGAAATCGGACACTTCTTTCGTGAGCGGATAGTCCCGCGGGCCGTGCTCTACTTCACAGGGGAGGCCATAGAGGATGACGACAACGTATGTGGGCGGGAGCCCTTGGGGGCCTGCCTCTGGCGGTGGGGGGTGCCCTGAGCAGCAGCCTGGGGGACCCTTAGTGGCGGGGGTGGGGGCCGAGCAGGGCTCTGGGTGCTCTTGGAGCAGCAGAGTGCCAGCCCCGTCCACGGACAGCATCCTTGAAAGGCCCCAGGTGCTCACCCTGTCCTGCTTAAGGTCTGTAAGCTTTGGGTGACTTGGAAACGTGAGGAAAAACATCTCCTTTTCAGAGGTCTGATCACAGCAAGAGGTTATGTACAGAGCTGACTCCTCTTAGCCTGTGGTGTGCGGTGCCAAAGACTTGATACCCATGGTGCACAGAGGGGTGGCCAGGCTGCGCAGGCCCCTTTTTCTCTCTCCCCCACCTCCCTGCTTGAGCACAGCCTCCCTAGCTGTCCTTTGACGGTCACCCGAGGTAGTTCTCCATCATAACCCAGGCTCGGCTCACCGTCTTCTTGATTTGTGGGAATAAAGTTTTGTTTTATAGTGTGCAGTTAGTAGTATGTTTCAGATACTTATTCCCTTGCTTTTAGAGCTCTTAGGTTTCCTGGGTGGTTCTAGGTTTCCTTTCTAAGCGGTCTGTTGAGGTTTCAGATGGGCAGCAGGAGCCGGGCAGGTTTGAGCTGCTTAGCGGCCAGAGCAGTGAATGCCTGCTTCTCATGTTTTCTGTGCTGATGGTCCCAGCCCGGGGGCATGGCCTGTCCAGTGTGTGTGAGCTGTGTGGTCTGAGACTCGTTCACTTTGGAAAGGCTGTTCGTCCATCCCTGGGCCAGGAGGGGGTTGTGGGCAGGAGAACATGCAGCACACACGTCGGCGTAGTGTTGGCTCGTCGGAGCCCTCAGGTGATTGCTAAGGCTTGAGTCGGCACGGCAGACTGTACACCAGCACGGTCTGTGGTGGCGGAGCTGTCTTCGGCCTGCTCTGTCCAGTGTGGTGGGACTGGCCCCACGTGACGTTCGAAGATGTAGAATGAATCTGTTGACAGCTGTGGAACTGCATGGTTCCACTTTATTTAATGTAGCCCCAAAGATCTAGTGACTACACACACTGGAAAGCGTATCTCTAGACCAGCGGTCTTCCCTCCACACTTTTTTGATCATACGCCCATCCGTTTTAAAACGTGACTGTGCAGTTTATATATATTTATTTACTTAAGATACAGGCAGAGTGAGTGGATAGTACTGGTGAGCGGTGCAGTGCTCTGCGTGTCCTCTGTGTGTCCTCTGTCTATATGTGTCCACGCCCAACACCTCCGATGCAGGTGCTGCTGCCCAGCAGTGTCGTTGAGGGGTTACGAGGGGGCACCCCACTTAGGCCTGCTGAGACCAGCGTCTTGACTTCACCACTCACGGCTGTAGTGACTCTGATGGCTTGTCGGGCTCTTCGGAGAACACCTGTTGGCACCATTACTTAGTGCACGTTGGCATAGAGGTAAAGTTGCAGGGGTCTGATGCGTTGGAAACCTGCACAAGCACTCCACGTCGTTGTAGAAGGAAATGGAGCTGGGGGTGCTGGTTCTGTCTTCCATATTCTCTCGGCTCGGCTTGCAGGTCCCACGGGCTCTGTACCCCGACTTAGCGACCCCTGCTGTACATCAGTGTGAGATGTGTTTGCCACAGGACCCTCCAGGTCCAGAGTGAAATGATCTGAGAACCTCAGAAAATCCGCGCTTGAGCCTGTTTGAGGCTAGTTCAGTCTGAGCGAAAATGTGATTGGCTGCAAGACAAGGTTTGCCTAGGTCTTTCCCTGTCAGAGGCTGGAAAGGGCACTACTGGGGCATGCTTGGACCCCTGACGGCCCAGCTGGTGCAAGAGGGTGCGCGTGCTGGGCCTGGTGCCTCAGCTGGGCCCCACCAGCCCTCAGGCCCGTACGAGTTCTGTGTGAGCTGTCGCTAAGGAATATATGTGTGGGCTCCAATAAGAAAAATGTTCTTAAGAAAAGCGTGGTAAATCTTTAGGTCTCTTGTGTCATGCAGGTGATAGTGATAAGGTTTGTTTTGTTTTGTTTTGTGTTTGGTCTTGATCTGCGTCTGATAGGTGGAGTTTGAGGGAGAGTCTGACCTGTGATGTCTTTGGACCTTGAAGAAATTCATTCAAGACCAACTGACCATAGTGTTGGGGTTTTCTTCTATACACTTAAACACCAAGGTTTTATCACATTTCTAATGTGTAAATATTTACCCTTGTACGAGTTAAAAAAATACCGTTGAAATTCGTGTGTCTGCGTAGTAGAATCATGCTCCTGGTTTACATTAGATCAGCCGCCCCCCCCGGCGGCCCCGGTACGTGCTCATGCTGACCGCCTCCTTTCTGCGCCCTTCCCCGTCCTCAGGCCTTGTTTTGTGTGGTTTGCAGGTACCCGGCGTCCTATCAACACCGCGGGGCTCTCGAACAGGCGGCCCTGCGGCGCTGGCCCCGGCCCGGCCCACAGTGTTGGGGTCGAGGAGCCCAGTGGCCGACTGTGGCCACCCCCCCCCCCCCCCCGCCCCCAGACGGGCCTGGAGCGGGTGCTGCCCTCTGCCCAGAAGCCAGGCTGCAATTCCGCGGCCCCCAGGCCTGCCCGGCGTAGGGCGGTTGACAGGGACCGTGCCTGGGCCAGGCTGCCCTCCTGCTTTCGAGACCTAAATCTTGTTTCCTTTTTCCTTTTTCAGTTTGAAGAGGGTGAGGAAGGAGAGGAGGAGGTAAGACACGGCAGACGTGGAGAGTCCTTCCCCTGAGGCCCCGCTAGGCTGCCTCTGCTAGAGCGGACGGCCGCCCGTCATGCCCGGTTTGGGTGGAGCTGCCTCAGGGCCTCCACGCGGTTGAAACGGGGGGCGGGGGGGCGGACACTGCAGGTGCTGTCCCTGCGTCCCGTTGTTGACCCCGCGGTCGGCCTGTGAAAACCGGCCGAGGGAACGTCGGTTGAACAAACAGCTCGCGTTTTCAGCGTCGCGTTCATGTCCGTTACCGCTGAGAGCAAAGAGGAGCCCACAGACCCGTGGCCCAGGAGGGGCCCGCTCACGTGCGGACGGCGATCGCTGCTTTCCCGCCGGAGCCCGGGCCGGCTCCGCAGGGGCTTCCGCCGCGTGTTGAGCTCGCTCTCACCCTTTCGCAGGAGTTGGAAGGCGACGAGGAGGGGGAGGACGAGGACGACGCCGACGTTAACCCTAAGGTCAGTCTTGGGGGCCCCCCCCCCCCGGGGGGCCCTGGCCCCCCCCCCGGGTGCGGCCCCCCCCCGCCTGGCCGCGCCTGTCCTGCTCTCGTCCGAGCACGGAGAACGGGCCGGGGACGGGCTCGAGCCACCCCCCCGTAGGACTCAGTGCCCGGTGTGCGGCCGGCGGAGGCTTGCCCGGCTCGCTCGTGAGCGCGTCCAGGGGAGCGGCCTTCTCTCCACACCTTCAGTCCTTTCGGGGGAAGGGCTGCATGACGACACGAAGGAGCTGTGTCTTCTGTTTATTTTTGGAAAAGGTATAAAGAAGTAAATTTGGGGGGTTATTTTTTTTTTTTAAAGATTTTATTTATTTATTTGAGAGAGAGAGAGAGAATGAGAGATAGAAAGCACGAGAGGGAAGAGGGTCAGAGGGAGAAGCAGACTCCCCGCTGAGCAGGGAGCCCGATGCGGGACTCGATCCCGGGACTCCAGGATCATGACCTGAGCCGAAGGCAGTCGCCTAACCAACTGAGCCACCCAGGCGCCCTGGGGGGTTATTTTTTTAATGAACAGAGTAATAAAACTGTAGACATAGTTTTACAATTGCCTTTGGGCTGAGAATATTCGGAAGCTACGTCTAATATCTCCAGTCATTGAAAGTGAACTAGGAAGCTTTAAGAAAACAAAAACTGAGGAGAATGGGCAACCCCATTAATTTTACCTGAAGGCCTGAGTGTTTACTGATGGCAGATCAGCTTAAATGAAGGCACTTGGTCACCTGACACATCCCTTAAATCCAGAGCTGCTTTAATGCAGTCCTCGGGCTGTAGGAGGCCGCCCTCTTGTTTGCGAGCGTGACGTCTGTAGCTCACTGCGTCGTCGTGGGCTGTCAGAGCACTGAGCTCCCCTGCCGTGTGTGACCTGGATCCCAGTTTAACTAGACAAGTGTGTGTTTGTCTGCCCTCCGTTTTTGCCCCAAGTGGAATGTGCACTAAATGTGAGTGTAATAACCCAGCCCTGTTTTTGTTTGTTTTTTAACACCGAATGTTTCTGTAAATGCATGCTTTATTTATAGTTCAGCTCCTTCTAGAGAAGAATGGGAGGTGGGTTTCAAACTTAAAACGTACCCTGTAAATACTCCTCGGGACTAAGCTCACAGAAGTGCTCACCTCTGCACAGTCAGCCTGTCCAGCATGGGGGGCCTGTGGGGCAGGCATCCCTGTGCTCGGCTCCGTGACACGTGGTCCCTGGCTCAGGTGGCTCGCCCTGGGCAGTTGGGGGCTGCCGACAGGCACACTCACGGTTTGGATTCCAGAGCAGACCGAGGGCGGTTCGCGGTGGGAGCTCCGTCACTCCGTCCCTTGTCGCTGCCTTCTGTTGTTTGTCCTTTTCTGTTTCCTGACACATCTGTTTTCTGGAAGCGCGTTCTCTCACCAGTCGTCCGGCACCGTAGAGGGTTGTCCGGACCGGCGCTCCCGGGGTCTTCGTGTGTGCTGTCGGGGGGGGGGGGGGCTGATAGACGGGTCGCTGGTGGGAGGCGCGAGGACCGCCAGCCCTGCGCAGCCGGAAGGGCCCGAGTCTCATCCTTCAGAGGGGTTGGTCATGTCAGAGTCTGCGCACAAGGAGGCAAACGAGGGAGGAGGGATTTTTTGGTATTAAACGTATAGATGTGGTGGGTTGGGGTTGCTCATCTCAAGCTCGAGAATTTGTAGCCCTTTTTGTCATGAGAAAGTGGCTGTTTCTGCCTGTATAATTTTGTGCATTTTGTTTTCTTTCATGCTGACACTTCCTTTCAATTTTTTCCCCATTTAGGTGTAATTTTTGTCTGTTATTCATGCATTTTTAGGTAAGGTGGAATTCCATTCATTCCTAATCCAATCTTCTGATCTGTGATTTGTAACAGTGCCTTACTGTGACTTGGTGGACAGAGGGGAGGCTGCTGGGCAGGCACACACTGCGTGTGCTAGACTGAACACGTGGCTTTCGGAAGAATAGTAGTTTCATGCAGGTGTCCGTTGTGTGTACTTCTAAAACTGAGCATCAGAAACTACATTTTAGGCTCCTGCTTCCTGAGCCTAGTGTTTGTTGCTGACCGAGTCAAAGGCGTGACTGGTGTGGCATTTTTACTGGGGACGGGCCTGCCCTCCAGGAAGAGCACAGGGTGCGAGGGGCCTGGGAGGTGGGCACTGTGTGGTCTTCCTGAAGACCGTGTTGTGGGGGCCGTGCTGGGATCAGCTGCACCCTGTGCGGTTGGAAGCAGCCGCTGTGCCGTTTCTTGATGTGTCTCTGTCGATTGTTTCTGCTTTTTAAATTCAGGTGTGGTGCAGACCGGTAGGTCATAAAGCCCTACCTGAACTTTGAATGTGCTGGAGTTAGTGTCCCAAAAGCTGCGGTGTCTGTGTGGTGTGGTCCTGTGCGTCGTTGGGGTGCTCTGACCAGGTGGGGATAGAGCTGGGTGCTGCCCACCCGTCACCCCTTCCCCCCCGCCCCAAGGCGTGGGCCATTGCAACTCCGTTCCAGCAATCAGCTCCCTCCCTTGTGGGACGCTGTCCTCCTGGGGGCCAGGGGGCAGTGGTGAGAAGATGCCACGGGGGGCAGGTGCTGTGATGTTCATCCCCGGGAAATGGCAGGGGGTTCCGGGGGCCGTGCTGAGCAGCCTCAGCCGGTGCGTAGAGCAGGGCCCGTGAGAGCTGGAGCCTGAGCTTACCGCCGCGGCCGGCGTGCTGGTGCTGATGGTCGTGCAGGCTGCAGGCGTTGGAGAGTCTCCACATGGCCTTCCTGTCTGGCTCTTGTGGCCTCGCTCTCATAGAGAACTACGTGGTAGTACGGCTGCCTCCTGGCAAGGCAGCATCGTAACCAGGGGAGACGAACAGACACCGTGGATCCTGTGTTTAAGGAGTCGGGGCTGATCGTTGACGTGCGAGCACGACCATGTGTTCGATTACTCTTGATTCCCGCTGCCCCACTTGTCTGAAGAATGTTCCCCGCAAGCCCCACTCTCCCACCCTGCTAGTCACGGGGAAGCATCCCTAACCTGTTCAGCCTGTGTTTCTAGGACAGGGGGACCCTCCTGTGGCGTAGCCACCGTGAGCAACATGGCGCTGTAGCCCCTCAGTAGTGTCATCAGATCCTTGTCAGGGGCCCAGCCGCTCCAGTGCAGGGGTTCCCTCCGCGGTCACGCAGGCCCTTTGTCCCCGGCTGTGTGCCCCTGGGAAGCTGTGGTGGCCAGCTGTGTGCTTGGTGGCTTGTTTTCCCCCCTTCTTGGGCAGTTGTCCTCTGTTAAAACTTGGCTTTTAAATGGCTCCATGACAGGCAGGATTTGGGCTGTTAGTTTGTGCCTTGGAAACACCCCACTCCTCTCCCGTGATAGTCAGGGGTATCGAGTGACCAAGCTGCCATCAGACTTGGTGGCCTGAGACCAAGGATGCCGGGGCATAGTTGTAGTCCTGTTTTGGCCTGTGTCACAGGCTGAAAACCAGTGGTGTCTTGTTGATAAATTTCACGTCAGAAGCTTCGGGGTTCTGTGTTGACTTTACAGCCTAGGACTTGTGTCCATGTGGATGCTCTCCCCAGAGGTGGGGCCGCTTGCCTCCCTGCCTGCCTGGGGAGCTCTCAGGCCCCGTTGCCTCCAGCAGGCTCTATCCCCCAGGCTACTGAACGTACTTTAAACAAATGGGTAATATGTTCTCCTGGTTAAAAATAAGCATATGAAATGATTCAGACAGCGTATTGTAAATCGTGTCACGCCCGATTTTGCGAAACGCTGTATGTGTGTAACTCATCCGCATACGGAAGGGTGTAGCAGGAGGAGTCCCGTCCTGTGCCACCTGCCCCGTTCCCACCACGTCACCCTTCAGGACTTCCTTAGCTCCAGCTTCTCTAACCCACTTCCTTTTTGCAAATACAGTTGTGGAAACACAGCACATTTCTCCCCTCACCCTCAAAAAGCTGCCTGCTCCCCCTCCCTGTCCCCCTGCTGCCATGGCCACACGGCTGGGGCCTCCTCCCTTCCCCAGCCACTCCCGACAGCCAGTAGTGGCTCCTTGCCTTGGCCACCAGCCTGAGCTGCCTCCAGATCCACAGTTTGATCTTGATCTTTTCCTGCCTGGATTTATCATCAGACGTGTTTTGTTTGGGGGCCTGGGTTCTTTAGCAGTATTTTAGATGAGCACGTGACACCAAGGCCAGGACCCTCTCCCAGAGTGGTCTGCTGCAGGGCAGAGACCTGGGGGCTCCCGGCCGCGTCCCTGTGCTCTTTCCATGAGACTTTCAAATGAAGAGCTGAGACCAGGGTCCAAGATCATGGTTTTGTTTTTATGCGTCCTTAACACATAATTTTTTTCATACCTTAAATGTGATTTCCCAGAGAATGGAGTCCCAGCCTCAACCATAGAAGGTATTGTGTTACGTCATCCCCGATGTTTGAGGTTTTTTTTTTTTTAGACTCTGTAGGCTTGCCCAGATTGTATGAGAGTAATTTGTAATCTTGGCAGCCAAGAATCAGAGGCCACTGATTAGTAGACGTATTTGCCGGGAAAGATTCGTGGTCTGGTAGTGTCTGTCTCTCAGGCTGTTGCTGGCCTCCACACAGAATGCGTGGGGCTGCCGGATGTGCTTTAAATGGTGTGAGCTGTGTTCGATTGCACTGAAGTGAATGTGCGCCTCTGTTGGGGGGCGTGATCTCTCCCTGCTACCTCTCCGGAAGGATAGACTGCCCACTTCGGGAGGGGCTTGGGGAGGCCCGGGGCTGTGTGTGGAGCTGTTGGTGTGGCCTCCCCCCCGCTGTGGGCTGCTGGTGCATCCCGCAAGCAGAGAGCACTCTGGAGGCCTTGTCCCAGGGCCGGCGGGGCTGCTCGGCCGCCTCTGGCCCACCCTGCAGTGCCGCCTCTTCATTTCAGGTGCTGAGCCTGCCTTAGGGGTGGCAGGGCACAGAAAGGGGAGCGGCTGCTGTGTCACGTGGGCAGGGTTGGGGGGTTGCCCGAGGCTCTGGAGGCTGCAGTGCGGCTTTGGAGCGCAGGCTCCCGACACAGATGAGTCTGTGACCCTGAGGCGCTCCTGCTTCCCGGTGCCTGGCCTGTGACTTACACTCCTGGGCATGTCTCGGAACAAGAAAGGCAGCCCTACTGAGACTTTGTTTCTGGGAAGCTGAGTGATTTCTTGTTACTTTTGTAAAAGTACGTTTGCAGTAACCATTTTTTCAGTAAGAAGGAAGGCAGTAAATTGAGTCTAGGTTTGCATTGTTGGTTGGAGGTACCGGCTTGATGACGTTGGTTCCCTACAAGTCCTGTCTTCTCTCGTTGACAGAAGGAGCCCAGCCAGCCGTCCGAGTGCAAACAGCAGTGAGGAGCGAGCACCCCGCAGGTGTGGCGTCGGGACACGTGGCGGCCGCGCCACCGTATGGGCAGTGCTTCCTTCTAACTTGTTCTCGAGTGCATGATTTTGACTTTAACTTTTCCTTTATCCTAATTATTTTGCTTAACCTGTACAGTGGCAACTTAAATGCGTTTCAGAAATAGGAGGTTTGATTCCAGCACCCTCTACGGCCTTGGGTGCAGCTCAGTGGACTTTCCCAGGCCCGGCCTTCAGGAGGGCCCCATAGACCCCAGGGGGAGGGGGCGGCAGAAGGTCAGTCAATGCCAAGGGCAGATGTCTTGGGATGTGGTTCCGGGGCACGTAGAACCAGTCACATCGCTCCGCAGTCGGACTGGACGCTGCCTTCACTTGAAGAAACCCACGCGCTTTGTGTCTCCCACCACGTGGTCTCCTGTGCTCTAACGGTCTCAGAAGAGCTGTGTAGAGTAGGGTCCTGTTCTCTTTAGAGCGTTCTTTCTCTGGTTCTGTCTTCCTCAGGGTGGGGTAGGGGTTGTGGTGCACCCCAACCCTGAGGCGTGAGTGTTTGTGGTTCATCTTCGTATTTATTTATTCTTCCCTGCTAGTGAGGGCTTGGGACGCATGCTGTCACTTGTCCTTACACTTTCTGAAACCATGTGTGTGACCTGGTGACTTGCCAGGCGGGAGTGGTGGTGGCTCCCAAGAGAGTGAGGCCTGTGGAGAAGGAGCCTCGCTCCATCCTGCCCACGGCTGAGGGCAGGAGCTCGTTTTCACGACATACAGACCACCCGGCTTTTGGGGTGGGGTGCGGGGTTGTGGGCCGAGTGCCGGGGTTTGCCAGGCTTCTGTGGTGAGGGGCCAGGGCTGGGAAGCACTGCTTTCCTTCTAGTGTGGACACGTCGAGTCTTGCTTTCTCAGTACCCCCACTTCTTGGCCCCATGCTCATCTTGTCTTAAAAGCCCTGGGTTCAGAGCGACCTGTTCTTGGCTGGCGTGTGGGGTTTCCGAGTGTGTGACCATAGTCTCTGGCAGCCGGGGATGCTGTGTCCACACTGTGTCCAGGCCTGTAGAGTGCTCAGCCTTACTTATAACACATTTGTAACTGAATACAGTGTTTTCAATTTGTACAGAATAGTTAGAATATTCTATTAAAGTTGTGAAACATGAACCCAGCTCTGTGCACAGTCTCTCTGTGGGAGGACCTGGTGGGAGGATCGGGTGGGGGCATTGACACCTGCCCCCACCCGGCAGCTCTGGGCTGTGGTTGCGCGTCCTCTTGAACTGCACATGTAGAGTCCTGTGGATGGGCAGACCCGGGCTTCAGGCCTCTGCTTTTCCGTGTCAGCCAGTTCTTAGGAGGCGGCTACGTTTAGTTTGCCCGTTAGGCCTGCAGACCCACTTCACTGTCAGGGTGGGCTTGGGGCCCCCCGGGTTGGGCCCTTTGCTACCTCAGGAACGTGTCTGCTCTCCCCCAGGAGTGCGCCATTTCTCAAAAGTTTGTGGGGCTGTACCTCCCAGATCCAGAAGGTTCCAGGAGGGAAAATTGCTGCATAAAGGCCACTTTTCTGGTGGAACCTCCATTCCTTGCTAAGAGGGGAGCGCCCTCCCCCCCCGCCCCCGAGACACCTGTTGCACAAGCCCTGTGCACGGTACCTGGCCGGGGGTGGGGGGGCGGTACAGGCACCAGGCGGAGGCAAGCACACAGCTGCTCCTCCCGCGGCCCAGCTGCCGGTGCCCAGCTCGCCAGGTGCCTGTCTGGGGGGCCTGGTTCTCCCTGGGAGTGGCCACGAGAAGGAGCAGGAAGTGCTGCACAAGGTTTAGGAATAGCCCTGCTTCCAGCGTGCCCCAGCCAACTAGAACCAGAATGTTCTCGGTTCTTGAAGTACCTGTGGGTAAACCCCCCCGTGGGCCTGGCCCCCCACCCCCCACCCGAGAAGCCTGTGGGTGCCAGGCCTGCCTTGTTCCTGCTGACACAGATCGAGAACCCCATCCCCGGAGGGCAGTCTGCAGAGATGACGGTGCGCGCTGGGAGCATCTCTCGAGGATGGGCCCCCGGACCTCCAGGGCAGCTGCTCGTCCCTGTGGACCCAGACTGGTCAGGGGCTCCCCAAGTTCTCCACATGTCCTGTTTCCCTGGAGCGTCCAGAATGAAGCTGTTTATAAACCGTGGCTCACGAGTAACTGCAGGATGAGCAGTGATTGCACAAAATGATGTGCTTGGGTACTTTGCAGGAAATTTGTGGGGACGGTTTCAACTCTGGGAGGACCCATCCTGCCGGCCCAGGGGTCACTCCGAACGTGATCTTTCCTCTCCCGCTGGCTCCTCACCCTCAGTGGGTGACGGCCCCCCACGTTCACTGTGAAGCACCAGCAACCGCTCAGCCTGGAGGCTGCTGGACCTCGCTGAAGAAACGGGCATGTGAGAAGAGCCCCCTCTGATGGGCACAGCGCCGGGTGATGGGAGCCAAGGAGACGGGCCAGGGGGCAAACTCTGTTAGAGCTTTCTCTGGCCGGCAGTTGCTAGGGCTTCACCAGAAGTTGGTGCGCATTATCTGGGCCGGGAGTCCACGCCGTGCGTGTGTGCGGAGCACGTGGCCAGTGTGTGCTGTGGCGATTTGGGATGACAGGGTAGGGGGAGCCCATCCCTTCCCTCGGAGACCAGCCGAGTCAGTGCCCACCTGCCCATGGCGGACGTGGGGCGGCCAAGGACGGGTGTCCGTGTGCCTGTGGGGCATACCCCTGAGAGTCTGGTGCTTAGGAGCAGGTCACGGCCAGCCGCGTGTGGGTACGCACTTGCGCGCTCACATACACAGCACTACCTTCGGAGTCTGAGCTGACTGGGAAGCTGGAGAGAGCGGCTGGGCACCTGGGGTCAGTGGGAGGGAAAATTGGGCGTTCTGCCTGTTGGCGGTCACATGCATGGTGGAGGCGGCCCCAGGCGTGTTTTCTTGTCAGACCAGCACAGATGGACGGCGGGAGGGGTGTCTGGGTTGTGGCTGTCTCTGGAGGCCCTGGGTTTTATTTCCCTGCAGGATTCTAAGAAGAATCCTGTGAGCAGGCCACACCCACCCACCCCCCACCTCCTGGGTGGGCTCCGTCACAGGGCTGGGTACCTGTGGCCTCTGGGGCCTCAGCCTGGTGCTTGGTGATTCCAAGTGTATTTGGATAGCAAGACTCCAGCTCGAAGCCCTGAGAAGCTGTGCCTTCCCCACTGTCCCCTGTGGCACTGCCTCCTGGCCTGTCCACGAAGCTGTCCTCAACCTCAGCCCTGGGCAGTCACAGGACAGGGAAGGCAGGCTCTCCACTGGCCATGGAGCCTGGCACCCGTTCTCCATCTGGGCCTCTGCTGGCACCTGAGGTTCGTTCAGGCCTTGCTGCGTGCACCGGAAAGGCATAGAGCCACCAGGGGCAGCAGGGAAGGTGGCACTTGCAGCAGCTCTGGGTGGTTGCTGGCTCTGCACGGGCCAGGCCTCTGTCCCCACTGACCCCCTGAATTGCCTGGAGCCAGGCCTACCGGCCCCGGCCCTCACCTTTGGGTCCCCCTTCTGGGCCGGGCCGTCACGATGCTTCTTTCAGAGAGTTCCGGTGAGCATCCAGGGCCACCTCCTATCCCCCATGGCTTCTGCGGCCCGCACCCTCCCTTCCTCCTTGGACTGACCGTCCTACTCAAGACTGCTCGCTCAAACTTGGGCGGAATCAGGTGGCTGCCTCTGGTGTGCCCACCTCTGCACCCTGACTTCTGGGGGCAGCTCGGCCCTGTCCCAGCAGAGTGCACGCCCACCGTGGAATGGTCCCAGCCTTGATGGGGTGGAGCCAGACACTTAAGATGTGTTGTTGTGGCTTCCAGAGGCTGCACCACAGAGGGGACTGCTGGGGGCAATGGGAAATAGGAGCTCTCGGAACTGCTTTGCTTGGGAGTGTCTGGTTGTATGTGTGTCAACTGTGCCTCCCTGAAGCTGTGGTTTCAGAAGTGCCCCCAAATGGGGGTCAGTCCACCTAAAATTCTGGTTTTCCCTTGGGTAAGTTAGGAATTGTAGCCACCCAGGGCCAGGTCCACAGCTGTGGCGGGCGGCTCAGTGTGTCCACATGCCCCCTCATCTGCAGCACCTGCCCCACCGTGGCGACCAGTCTGCTCTCATGGGGCCAGGGCCAAGCAGAGCCCTGACCCACAGGCCAGCGGTCCCACTCCCCGTAGGTACCAGGCTGAGTCAGCCCGGTGCCTTGTGTTCCCAGAGGGCACCTGGGCCTGGGCAGGCTACGCCAGGCGTTGCCCCAGCAGGAGGACCAGGCCAGGCTGGGGGGTGAAGCCCAGACCTCACCCAGCCTGTCCTGGTGATAGTGCTGGCCTCTGGCCCGCCCTCTGCTCAAACGGGTCTTCCCTGGCTCCTTCGCCCCCGAGTGCCCGTGGGTGACAACACGAGGTGGGCTGTGGAGGAGGCCCAGGGCTGGCCATGGGAGACATGCCCTCTGACCTGGCCTTCAACACCCTGAGAGGGGCTCCGCCGGAGAGCACTCCCCCCCGTGTGGGCCACCCTCAGCTCCCTGCCGGCCGACCCAGCCTTCAGCCGCACCTGAACTTCGGTCGCTGCCTTCACGTTCTCGAAAGCAGAAGGACTTCCCATCTTCCTTCCTCTAGAGGCACAGCCACGTCGGGGGTTGGGGGAGCCTGAGGGACCCCAGACCCAGTCAGTGGGCCTCCCACCCACCAGGAGATGCTGACAGGCAGGAGCCCCCAGTGGCAGGACCCCTCCTCAGCTGACCCTGGCTGAGCTTTCGGTTCTTCTGACTTTAGTGTGATCGACCAGGCGCTTTATCTGCCTGGGACCCTTGTCACAGCCCCTGAGGCTCAGAGGCCGCAGTGGCCAGCGGAGGCTGCACTCCCGGCAGGCTCTGACCCTGGCCGCCAGGAGGGTGAGGGCCAGACACCTCCGTGAGGCCGAGTCACCTTGGTGCACCTGGGTGGAGCCCCTGTCCGCCCCCACGATGTCCCTATGGTGCCATTTGCGGGGGCCAGCCTGGCCCAGCTGACTCAGCTCAGTGAGGGTGGCGGCCGGATGTTACTTTCCCTGACAGCCCAGCAGGCCTGCCTCACCCTGCCGGGCTTCTTACAGGCCCTGGAGACATGGGGCGGACATGGGTAGAACCAGTCACATCGCTCCGCAGTCGGACTGGACGCTGCCTTCACTTGAAGAAACCCACGCGCTTTGTGTCTCCCACCACGTGGTCTCCCCCGGCCGGCCGACATCCTCCATGGACTCCTCCTTCCCCCACCCACCCCCCGGGCCAGGGGCTTCCAGAAGCCTGAGGAATATCAATCAAGTCTAAAGCTACCTGGGTCACAGCTTCTGCTTTGGAACACGGGGAGAACCCCCCTTCCCAAAGCATTCATCCAGGGCAGGGCCACCCACGCGGGTCCTCCCCATTGCCTGCCAGCGTGGAGGCAGCCTGGGGTGGACTGTGCACTCTGTGGGTACAGGGAGGGCCCTGGGTCCCAAGCTGCCCCCATTTCTGGCAGGGGCCGGAAGATCCCAGCAGAGCTGTCGTCCCGGAGGGGAGAGCCGAGCAGAGGAGGCCCAGCCCTGGGAGGAGGACAGGGAGGAGCCGAAACAGGTCCGGAAGGTGCGGGGCTGGGGTTCACCATCAGGCTTCTGGCCTTCAGACCTGGGAGGCCATAGATGTGTGTTGCTCCAAGCCATCCAGTGTGTGGTCCTCTGTCGTGGGAGCCCCAGGACACTCACGGAGGTAGCTGCCGGCATCCAGGCAAGATGCTCAGAGTTGGGGGCGGCAGAGCGGGGGGGGGGGGATGGACGGGGCCTGGAGAAGGAAGCAGCAGAGGGGGTGCTGTCGGGGGGGGCACTGAAGGGCACTGTTTTGAGCATGAGACACTTGGGGTGGTTTGTGGGGGGCCGCTCATGAGTGTGGGGCCAGGTGATGGTGGGGGCCGCTTCCAGAGAGCCCGGAGACTGCAGGGCTCACAGCCCTCCCACCCGGAAGAGAGGCACCTCTGTCTCCCGCGGTTCCTCGACCACTCAGCCTCCAAGTCCACCTGTGCTGGGCAGCATTTCTGTCTGATTTCCAGACCCTTGTCCTTGCCTGGGGAAGGCCCGGTATACATCCTTGCAAACCCAGCTCAAAAGTCACCAGTGGTCTCCGGGAAGCCTTGACCTCACCAGCCAAAGCCAGCTCATGCCCCCACTCTGCTGGGCCACCTCTGCCACCAGACAGTGTGCCAGGCCGATGGGGGGCTGCCGGCAGCAGACCGCCGGGGACTGGCGGCCGTGTTAAGAGCCCGGGGAGGTTGTAACAGAGGAACAAACTGGGGTTCTGAAGACCAGAAGTACAAACCCAGGTCCCCTTGGCCCCTGCCTCCGTGGGCGCGTGGCCCCTCCTCCCTCTCAGAAGGACACTGGCCACATTCAGGGCCCACCCGGGGATAACCCGGGATGACCTCTCAAGGTCCTTAATGGCATCTTTTGTCACATTAGGTAATAACTTTTACCACATGAAGTTGCAGTCACATGTTCCATGGAGACAACACCCCAGGTTTTGGCCACCGGATTGGAGGAAAGTTGCATAAACGTAGGGCACTTGGCACGTTCAGGTGGGAGTGCGAGCTGGCCAGCAGGCGGTCGGTCAGCGGTCACGTTCCACACAGCAACTCCATGTCTCAAAGTCTGTGCCGGTGACCTTGTGCACGCGAGCGCGGAGTCTGGAGACGTTCGAGCAGCATCCTTACCGCTTCTGAGAATCACAAAACACGGCACAGCCTGAGCACCACGAGGGTGGGGAGATCGGGGGCGGGGGGCTGCCCAGGACGCGGGTGGAACAGAACAGTACACGTGCCGTGTCTCACTTCTCGGAAACACACCAGCTCCTACTGGACGCGTGTAAATACATTTCTTACATTGTAGCAAAAGACACATCAGTGTACCGCCTTCACTGGCTCTAAGCCCACAGCTCAGGGGCACCACGCACATTCACACCATCGTGCGGCCGTGCTCACCGCCTGCGTCCGGATCGTTTCATCCTCCCGGACTCCCAGTGAGACACCGACCCCCCTCCCTCCCCCGCGCCCACCGTCCACTGTCCCCCCGAGTCCCCGACCCCCATCCCTCCCCCGGCGCCCACCGTCCACTCTCTGTTCCCTGTGAATCTGGAGACTAAGGACCTCATGTGGGGGCAATCCTGCAGTATTTGTCCCTCTGTGTCTGGCCTGTCTCACTCAGCATCACGTCCCCCAGGTCCACCCACACTGTGGCAGGTGTCAGCGTGTCCCTCCGTGTTCAGGCTGAGTGACGGTCCGGTGTGTGGACGGATCACGTCTTGTGTATCCATTCACTTGTCACTGGACACAGGTTGCTTCCCATTTGGGGACCAGTCTGTCTGCCTGGGGGCAGGAGCAGGTGTTCCCTCAGGCAGGCTCCGCATGAATCCCGATTGGGACCCTTGGATAAATAATAGCAAACAGTCCACCTTTGGGGGGCGGGATGGGCAGGAGCCAGATGTCCCATCCGTCCTGTGATGACACAGCCCAGGGGGCCGCAGGGCTGACCACCATCCAGAGGGCGGAGGCCACAGCTTGTCCACCTCTGCCCTCCCTCCCTCCCTCCTTCCCTGTATTTCGGGCATTCCTTCTTTCAAGTTTCCAGAGAGGTCCTGTGTCCCCATGAACCAGGCCCTGGGCAGTCTCCCCCTCCCCTCTCCCAACCTGGCCCTGGCCCCCCACCCCAGGCCCCTCCCTGATTTTCTGGTTTTACTGACGAGCAAGCAGAGCCTCCAGTAACTTCAGTTGCTCTGAACAGAGTCACGTCTTTTGGATGGTGAGGTTGATGCTTTTTAGGCCCACATTTCCCAAAACCTTTCCTGAGCACCTGGGCAGGGCCCTGGGGGCCGCAAAGACGGAGACAAACTGCATTCCAGGAGCTGCTAGTGACCTCTAAGCAAGGTACTGAGGGATGAATAGGAGCTTGCCCGGGGCCCAGGAGGAGGGTGTTCTGGGTAGTGTCCGTGTTTCTCACTGGATCCTCAGCGTCTTGTGAGGCAGGCCCTACCTGTCCGACTCCAGCCGAGGGGCTCAGAGAACCAGAGAGAGGGACAGAGACACAGCTCTGCGGGGCCCGAGCCAGCCTGACAGTGAAAGCCTGGACGACACCAGCCTCCTGCCCTTGGGCCTCTCACTTTTCCCAGGCTCCCACTGGGAGGAGAGAGAAGGAGAGGCCTGAGTCACAGGCGGCAGCCAATGGGCTGTGTCATACTCAGGTCAGGTGGCATCAGGCCGCCTCCCAGGTGCACGGACCTCTCCCGCCCTCCTGAGGTTAACACCTGAGCCACCTCCGGGACCCCGAGGTCCAGCAGTTACGCAGTTGGTGGGAGCAGGCCTCAAGGCGTGTGCTGACAATCCGAGGGGACTTCCTGGAGGAGGCCAGGGGAGAGGGTCTCCCACGCAGGGGAAGCAGGGAGCCCCACCCCGGGGCTGTTCCTGAGCACCACCTCCCACAGGAAGAGGGTGGTATCGAGCCCGGGGCACCTGGCCCGCCCTGACGCACGGCTTCCTCACAGGCCGCCGTTCCCAGGCTGGTTGGGCAAGAGCCTCCGGGGCCCGGCCTCCCACTGCTGCACGGATGACCTCACGAGGGGCGTTTCGGAGAGGTGCCCTCCTTCTGTCTGGGCCATGCGACGTCCTCACCCAGCTGGACGGGACAGCGAGTGTCCCTGGCCGGATGTTTGGGGCCCAGTCTGTGCCTGGTGACAGGAGCGGGGGGGCCCCCCCCAGGCAAGCTGTGCGTGGATCCCAGATGCGACCCTTGGATAAATATTAGTAAACTTGGCTCCGACCTACTGTGCCGGACGCCACCCATGTGAGGCAAAGCCCGGCACGGCCCCTCCCTGTTCATTTGGGTGGGGCTCCTAACTGCCCCAGGGCTTGGGGTGCAGTAGAGTGGCTTCGAATCCCACCGGCTGGCAGTGGGACCTCAGCTGAGTCCCTAACTTCTCTGAGAGTCCCACTCCGTTCCCTGTAAATCCAAGAAAGTGACCCAGCAGCCCCCACCTTGCTGGGGTACCAACAGGGGCAGAGAGGGTGAAGGAGGCCCAGCACGTGCAGGTGTGGGGCCCCTGTCTCTCCAGCCAGCAGCTGGCCGTCCAGCACCCCCTGGCCAAGAACCCTGGTGGGCCGCAGCTCCCCACGGGGTGCAGGCCGAATCCACACCGCGGTCCCCACTGCCTGGCGGGAAGCCGTCTGCCTGGTGGGTCCTCTGGGCTCCTGGCTATCAAATGGCTCAGGGAGGGGGTTCCCCCGAAAGGTCCTCCCTTGGGGTTGCAAGGTCAGTGTCTGCTTCCTCATCATCCCTCCCAACTCCCTGCCCCGGAGGGTCCCCCAGATGGGCCTGCTCGGGGGCGGGCGCAGGGCCCTCTCCTTGGTCCAGGCTCATGCCACTGAGCAGCGAGCAGGAGTGGGCCGGCAGGTTCCCCGGGGCCTCTGCTGGAGGCGGGGGGTCCTCAGGCCGCAGGGCAGGGAAGCTGCCTGGGTGGGCCCAGCGCCTGACCCCCAACCCTCTGGGATTCCCACTCAGGCTGCCCTGCCCCGGGGTCTCCCTCCCAGGGAGGGGGCCAGGGCTGTCCACCCCCTATGACCGGCCCTCCCGGTTCCCTCTGACACCCACTTGCCAGAGCACCCCCCCCCCCCCGGTCACTGACCTGCCAGCGCTGCCCAGAGAGGCCTGGCCAGTGGGAGGCAAAGAGAGGCGGCCTCACATCACCTCACTGGGCCTCCGCTCGTTTTGGAGCCCCCCTACATCCTCCTCCTCCCCGCAGTCTGTTCCTCTGGCACCTCAAGCCCATCTCTGCTTCCCCCGGCCCTTCCAGCAGGTCCCCTCTTCCCTAAGGCCTTGCTTCTCCATCCGTGAAACGGGGCTGAGAAGAGCACCCCTCAGGGATGGGCCTCGCTGGGCAGCTCCGCAGGCACCACTCCCTCCCCTCGGGGTCCTTCAAGCCCTCCCCTGGCCCCATGGCCCTCAGGGCTCCTCTCCTCGGGGTCCTAGTCCAAGCCCCTCGTCCGAGCTGGTGACCCTGAAGGGCCGGGGCTCCGGACTGGCCTGAGAGGCCGGGGACTTCCCAAGGCGGCGCAGCAGGGGCGGCTGGGGCAGGGTGTTCAGCTCCAGGGCGGGCTTCCTGGACTCGGCCCTGCGCTTGGTCCTGGGCTCTGCCCTCACCAGCAGGAAGACCTTTTGAACCAGGGACCTGCATCTCCCTTTGCACCTGCCCTGCAAGCTTGTCCCCGCCCGCCAGGGGACTCAGGCCCTTCCTGTTGTTTGCAGTCCTTTCCCAGGGTCACAGCTAGGTGGGGGTGTTGGAAAGTGGGTGTCCTGGAGAGGCCCTGGCCGCCAGAGACCCCTTCTGCGACTCCACCCCCACCCCCACCCCTGGGAACCCGGGAGGAGCCAGCCATCACTCCTGCTCCCATAAACCCTTTAAAGGAAAAGAGTAAGTAAAAAGCCTGTCTGCCCGGCTGGAAGGCATGACTCAGCTGCCCCTCCGCCCTCTCCAGGCTGCCCCTCCAGCCCCAGCACAGAGCTTTCCGCACGCACAGGGCCTTCCCCACTGGGCTGTGCAGGCGGTGGGGGTCGCCCCCTGCCAGCCGCCAGGAGGGCGCAGGAAGGACAGGCCCCCAGGAAGGGAGGAGGCTCCCTCACGTTTATTGAGCTCCAAGGGGTGCTGTTCTAGCACTTTCCGTATGTTCCCCAATCTAACAAAAGTGTTACTGCCCCCATTTCACAGAAGAGAAAGCAGTCTCGCAGCACCTGCTCCAGGGGTCGGCCTGGCCCCGGGGGAGGGGGGGCGGGGGGGGGGGAAGACGGAAGGTCCTGCCACGGGCGGCCCGCGGGGGTGAAGGTGGGAGAGCAGGCCGACTGGGCAGGGCCATCGGAGGGTCTCCCCGGGAAGGGTCCTCAAGGCGTGGGATCGGCCGCGAGCCCTGGAGCGCCAGGACTAGCTGCTGGGGCGCCTGGGCGGTGGGTGTTCCGGCCCCGCCGACTCCCCGCCCTGGGCCGACCCCGTCCCACTGCGCTTCCTGGGGCTCCCCGGCCGTGAGTCACCGCGGGCAGGGCCGGCCGCAGCGCATTCCTCCGCGGGGCCGGCGTCCGGGGCGGGGTGGGGACCGCGAGTCACCCCACGGGAGGTACAGGAAAGCGGAGCGGGAGACCTCCGGCGGCCGCGGGCGGGCGGGGGCGTGGCCTCGGGGAAGGGGGGCGGGAAGAGGGGCGTGGTCTCGGGGGGGCGCGGCGGGGGCGGGACCGAGCGCAGGCGGGGCCGCATAAAGGCGGCGCCGGGTCCTCCTGGGCGCATCGCCCGCGCCGCCGCCGCCCGAGCGCGCAACCTGCGACATGAAGACGCCCGGCGAGGTGTTGCGCGAGGGCGAGCTGGAGAAGCGCAGCGACAGCCTGTTCCAGCTGTGGAAGAAGAAGCGCGGCGTGCTCACCCCTGACCGCCTGCGCCTGTTCCCCGCCGGCCCCGGCGCGCGCCCCAAGGAGCTGCGCTTCCACTCCATCCTCAAGGTGGACTGCGTGGAGCGCACCGGCAAGTACGTCTACTTCACCATCGTCACCACGGACCGCAAGGAGATCGACTTCCGCTGCGCGGGCGAGAGCTGCTGGAACGCGGCCATCACGCTGGCGCTCATCGACTTCCAGAACCGCCGCGCCCTGCAGGACTTCCGCAGCCGCCAGGAGCGCGCCGCGCCCGCCGCGCCCCCGGAGCCCTGGCCGGCCCGCGCGCCCTGAGCGCCGCCACGGTGAGTGCCGGCCGTCGGCGGGGCGGGGGAGGGGGGAGGTCCTGCCCCGTCGCGGGGACACCGTCGAGAAGGGGACCGGGTACCGCGCGACCGCGGCGTGTCTGGGCGCGCAGCCGGAGCCGTCGGGCTGGCTCCGGCCGCGTCGGGGCCCTGGGGGACCCACCGCGGGCCGGACCGGGACCCGCTCGGTCCCGGGCTGAGGCCCCGCTCCCTAACCGCCTCCTCCTCCCCCACAGGAGCCGCGCACTGGACGAGTCGGGCCCGACGCGGGGCCGCGCCGGCAGGAACCCCGGGGGTGCCCGGGGACTGCGGGGGAAACCTGGGCGGGCCGCCCACCCGCTGACCACAGTGAGGACAAAGGCCGGGAGCCGTGTCCCTGACCCACACAGAAGGATCTTCCCATGCGGAGCCACAGAGCCTCGGCCCGCTGAGCGGGCGCCTTAAATTATCAGACTATCTATGTATTTATTTTGATGGTTGTCATGGAACCGTCTGTCTTAATATTTCGTTTTTGCATCGATGTGTTCATTCCAAATAAACTACTTGATCTGTTCCCTTTTCTACCAGCCCAGGCGTGCTGCGGTGAGCTTCCTGCGGGGAGGGTTGGCGGCCCTTTCAGTGGGTGTAGGGGTGGGGGTGGGGAGAGCCGCCGCCCTGGCGTCTGAAGGGCAAGGGGAAAGCGCTCTGAATGAGCACAGTGTCATCTGCTGGGCTCTGTTCACACCCTCCTTGGCAAGCAGCCTCTCCCGAGGCTGGGAAGTGCCCCGAGGTTTGGCCCCCGCTGACTTCTGCTCCTGGGTGTGCCTCCGAAGGACGGAAGGACCGGGCCAGTGCTTGCTCAGGGAGGTCACTCACAAACTGCCTCATTGAGGTCAGTGCACCTCCTCCGACGAGCTGCTCCTGCCCGGGGCGACCCCAGCGGCCCCCACCACCCACATGCCACCTGTCTGGCAGCCCTCTGGCCGGAAGCCCTCAGCCCTCTGGGTGCCTGCCCCGCCATATGCTCCCCTTGACCCCACCCCACCCCATGGCGGGGCCCGGCGGCTTCTGGCGATCCGGCACCCGCAGTGTGGGACCAGTAGGGCGGCGGTGCTTCTGGGCGGGTGAGGGGAGGCCCAGCCGTTCCCGATGTCCGGCAGCTTCCACTCTCCCTGCCTGGCCGCCTCTGGGCTGGGCTGAGACACTGTGTCCTGGACACAGGGCTGCCCGTGGGGAGGACTCGGGAGGTGTGTTCCACCAGCCGGAAGGTCCGCTGGTGATGAGCAAGCCAGAGGACTGAAGAACAGGACATCGTTCTCGGCCTGTTGAGGGGAACTTCATTTCGGGGAACTTTCTGGCAGAAAGGATGCCACATGTGGGAGGCAGTGGCATGTGGAGTGAAGGACCAAAATTGGACCCTGATGTCTGTCACTCACACTGGACCCAGGGGAGCCCTGTGGGCCTCCTTGCTGGGTCCCAGGGCTGACTGGGGAGGGGCTGCCCCTTTGCTGGGAAGCTAGAGGAAAACCATTCCTCACGGGGCGCCTGGGCGGCTCAGTCCCTTCAGTGTCTGCCTTCGGCTCCAGTCATGATCCCAGGGTCTTGGGATCAAGCCCCGCGCCGGGCCCCCTGCGCGGCAGAGAGTCTGCTTCTCCCTCTCCCTCTGCTGCCGCTCCCCCGCTCATGCTCTTTTTCTCTCTCTCTCTGTGTCAAATAAACAAAATCTTAAAAAAAAAAAGGAAAGGAACCATTCCTTGCAAGGCATTTTCTCCTGAACACTACTTGTGGTTGGGGGAGGGGGTTCCTCCAGAGAAGTGGAGAGAGAGTGGCCCCAGGGCCTGCACTGGCCCCAGATGCACCCCCATCCTGCCCAGACCTTCAGAGGGACAAAGGGTCAATCAAAGAGTGAGAGCCCCATTCCCGGTGGGGTTCACACAGAAGCCGGTCTGGTCTGAGTTCTTGGGCCGGGAGGGTTGACAGACCTCTACTGTCTGCGGCCCCTCTGGTCGGGACCATGGAATTCTGGGGCTGGGGGTCCCGAGTTGTAATAGCCTGTTTTCCAGGCAGCCTGTGTGCTGGGGGGGGGGGGGGGGGGGGGGGTGACCTTCATGGTTTCAGGGTCACCTGCCCCCGCTGCTGGGATTGTTCTCTCTGTCCTGGTCATGCTGGCTTCCCCTGCCTGGCGCCCCTCTCCCTAGAGCAGGGTGGGGGGGTGAGGGAGGAGGAGGGTCGGTGCTCCCCAGTTCTCATAACTTCGTGCCTGGCTCCACCCACCGGGCTTCCCACCAGGGAGCGGGGGCCGGTTTCCTAGACCTCTCTCCAAGCCTTGAACTCCTCATCTTCGAAAACAAGCAGTTTCCGTTCACGTGGGGTGACTGACAAGGGCGAATGGGCAGTGTGCTTAGCCCTGAGGCCAAGCAGTGGCGGACTGGGGGTGGGCAGAAAGCTCCCGTCTCTGGGGCTTTGAGCGGCGCTGTCTGGGTGCGGGTGGTGGCGGGGGAGGGGCGGAGGCTGCTGACTGGCCCCCTGCAGTGCACTCCAGGGGGCAGGGCCCCCCGCACCAGGACAGCTCGGGTGACTGCTCTCTCTGGAGCCCTGGGGCCCCGCGGCTGGCCCCCTCCTCCAGGAAGCTCTCCAGCCTCTCCATCCCTCCGTCGCTCACCCCCAGGTCCCCTGTTCAACCCACGGGACTTTGCAGAAATCAGGCTGGAGGAATTTATTGTTGGTCTGTGCCCTGGGACCGTGGTCACCAGACTTTGTCCGGCTTCTGGGCCAGAGGCTGTCTCCAGAGCGCCAAGAGGACAAGGACGTTGGTGGCAAACTGCACGTGGCCAAAGACAGGGACCCCGAAGCTGCGGTACAGGAGGCCGCCCACCGTGGGCCCCAGGGTGCGAGTCAAGGGCTGCACGGAGGCGCAGAGGCCCAGCATGGTGCCTGAGGGGTGGGGGCGGGGGGGGCAAGTCAGGCTCGGCCAGGTCCCTCGGCACCACTGCCCTGGCCACCCACTCCCCAGACACAGCCCAGGCCTCCCCTGCCCCCTACCCCACCCCGTCCCGCTTCTGCTCCCCTGGCTCCCTCCACCCAGACGTGTGGGTCTGCTCCTTTTGGGTCACCCAGCCGGGCAGGGGCCGCACTGGCACTTCTCAGATGCGGGGCCGAGCCTGCGCCCTGCCCCAGAAAGTTCCCGAGCAGCACAGGAGGGGCCCGGGACTGGAGCCACAGGTCACGGGCCAGGCCCTGCCCTCCTGAGCCTACCGGGGAGATGGCATCCCAGCAGGGCCGGGAACCGGGGAGGGTGGGCGTGGGGCTGGGGTGCCAGGCGGGCTGACACCCCCAGGATCACTCCCACAGCCCCCACTGCCCTCATATGGACGGGAGAGTGTCCCCTACAGGGCTGGGGAGGGGCCACCCACCTGCCTCTCTGCACCCACTTCCCAGGCTCACCTCGCTGCCTGCGCCCCCGGCTACCTGACGCCCCTGTCACCACGCCCCTCCCAGCAGCTGTGCCCTGTGTGGGCGCGCGTGCGTGTGGGTATTGTCAACAAGACATGTGCCCAGAGGGTCCCGGGCTCCTGGGGCTCAGAGCCCCGGTTCCCTCCCATCTCCCCGCTGGGCCAGCTGGGACGGCCTGGGGAGGCCCTGCCTGGGCTCAGGACCTGGCGTGGGGGAAATTTAAGAGCGGCTTCTCCCATCGCCCACACGCCCTGCAGACACCGGGGAGCAATTACCGCCCCCTCTGTGGTCTCGGGTTCCCAGGCTGGTGCTGGGAACCAGCTCCTGGCTCCTTCTGAGCTGAGGGGTGGTGCCTGGGGCTCAGGCTCCGTGTGGCCCCAGTGGCTTGGGTGTGCTCCGCCCTCCTCCCTGCAGGGCACTGCCCCCATCTCTCCGCGCTGCTTCGTTCCCCTGCCTCCTCCTGGCCTCTCCTGGGTTCCAGCCCACCACTCCAGGATGCCCTCCAGGCCCGGCCCACCACCCATCAGCCACCTGGTTCCCATCCGGGCCTCCAGACCTCACTCTGTCCCTTCCAGACAGAGGGGTGGATGGAGTGAGGGTCGGCCAGGCTCCCTGAGCTTTCTAGCCTGCAGGGTTCTTCACCCTCAGGCAGCCACAGGAGCCCTTGAACTCGGCCTGTCCCATGCCGGGACCATGCCTGCCAGGAGCCAGGGGAATGGGCAGCAGCCTGGGAACTGTCAGGCCCTGGGACGTGAGTCCAGATGGGAGACTCAGGCCTCAAGAAAGAGAGCTAGGTGCAGAGTGAGGGCTGGGGGTCCCTGTCTGGGGACACCTGTGTCCCACCAGATGGGGGGAGGGCTGGGGGCTTCGTGCCTTCATTCACTCACTCAGGAAGCACCTGCACACACCCTGCACTAGGTGCCGGGGAGGGAACAGAAGACGGGCTCCTGCCCACTCCCAGGCTCGCAGGCAAGCCCCTTCCTGTGCTTACCACGCTCGGCCCCGCTGGGCTGTCTTCCTAACTGGCCTCTGCAGGAGACTTTCAGTCCCCACACATCCCTCCACACCTCGGCCCAGCTGGGATGCCTGGAATGCCGTCTTTCCATCCTCCTTCTTAGTGAAATCCTGCCCATGCTTCAGAGCCAAGCCAGACACCGCCTCCGGGAAGGCCCGACCCAGCCAGGTGGCGAATTCTGACCCGAGACATCTTGCAGCCCCCAACCCCTGCCCCTCTCACTCAGACCCAGGCCGCCCACCCCACTCAACACTCAGTGGGTCGGGGCAGACCCAGCCTGAAATCGGGGGGCTGCTCCATCTGAAACTGCCCAGAAAGCTCTCCAGAGAGGAGGCCTGGGGCTCCCCAGGGCTCGCCCCTCCCTGGCTCCTGGAGATGCGGCTCTCACCCGTGTCTGAGGCCGAGACAGCCTTGGTCAGCATGCTGTCGGTGACCACGTTGAGGGCACACAGGCTGAAGACCAGGCCCGGCATCAGGAGGCAGAAGTGGAAGACACTGGACATCGGGGCCTGGCAGGGCAGGGAGGCATGGCGACCGGGGGCCGCATGGGACCAGGGTGGAAGGGCCTGTCCCCAAAGTCCTATGGAGGGTGGCCCTGGGTGGGGGTGAGGGGCTCAAATGCATGCTGGGCATGTGCAGAGGGTCGGGGGATGGGCACGGGCCCCTGGCCGGAGCGGGGGACAGCCCAGAGGGAAATGCTCACCATGGCCAGTCCCACCATGATGAAGCCCAGCACGCTGGTCTGGAGCAGGGCCCTCTCCGAGAAGTGGCTGCTCAGCCAGCCGATGACCAGGCCCTGAATGACCTGGGGAGACAGAAGGAGGGGGCGGTGGTGGGAGGGGTCTGGACCGGGGGCGCCCCCGCCTCTGGGGACCTCCCTCGGGGTCCCCTCCCGACCCCACCAGGTCAGAGTAGAAGAGTGGGTCCCGAAGTCTGCGGGTCAGCAGCAAGGGCCCTGGGGGCATGAGCTGGCCTGGGCCCCTCCGCAGGCACCCCTCCGCTCACGCAGCCCCTCAGCGCGCCGGCGGGCCCCTCCGAAACCAACCTAACCTAACTGCTTCAAACCAGAACCATAGATGTCCTTTAAAAAGTCCTACTCTCAGACTTGCTTTTTCTTACATTTCTTTGTTTGCTTGTTTTTGTGAAGGAAGGTCTACTGGGCAAGCCCCTCAGTGCGGCACAGCTGGGGGCCTCTCAACAGCACGGGAGAGTGAACCTGGCCTCCGCGTTCATACAGACACCCCGACCCAAGCCCTGGCGTGGTGCTGTTGTGCCTCAGTTTCCCTACTCACTTAAGAAAATCTAAACTCCCGTGGCTCGCAGGTTACTGCAGGGAACCAGAAGTTAACAAACAGGTCTGTCGGCTCACACCTGCCCCAGGGGTAACGCGGGCCACCTGAAGCCCCCGTGTTCTGTGCGCCTCTCCCCAACACCGCCCAGAGCTGGGGGGCCTCGTACACAACGTCCAGCCTCTGCACGGACCCCCTGAGCAGCCCCCACCCCAGTCTGAGTAAATCCAGGTCCTTCCTGCCCTGCCGACCACCCCTCCCCGCGGCACACTTCCTCGGAGCCGAGCTCTCTGCCTCAGCCTGCTCAGCAGCCGGTGAGCTGCTGCAGTGCTCCCCGCCCCGGGCTGACTGCCCCGTCTAAACTCGCACCTCGGCCCTTCTGAGGACCCTACTCTCCTGCGGGGTGCTAGTCACCCTGACACATCAGATGTGTAGGTGGTCGGGGGCTTATCTCCATCCCCCGCCCCGCCCCGACCCCGTATGATGGGAGCCGCCCATCACCGTGGTGGCGTGGCGCCGGGGGTGTAGGCGAAGGCGCAGCGGGGGCTCTAGCGGGAGGGTCTGCAAGGGACAGAGGGCTGCAAGTCCCCCGGGGCGGCGACGCCCTCCCCTCATGTTAGGACCATCTGGGCTGCCGCTCCCCACCGGCCCCCAACCCCAGTGCCCCCCCAACACCCAGGGAGAGGGGAGGGGGGCTGCCGTGGTCTCCCTGGGGTCGGGCTGCAGCCGCCGCACTTCGGGGTGGGGCAGGAAATGGTCTGTGGAGGGAGGCAGCAGGTGGGAGCCCAGCTGTGGGGGGCCAGGCGAAGGCATGGCTCAGCCTACAGGGGGGCTGCTGCTCAGACCCTCTGTGAGCAGCCCTACTGCCCCAGGGCTCTGGGGGCAGGGAGGCACCTGACACAGGGGGCTTCGGGCCTCTCTCTGGAGACACAAAACCCCACCTCTGCCCGCAGAGCTTCCAGACTCATCCGGAGCCCCAGCTGCCCCCCGGGGGTCGGCCACCATCCTTGCAGGTGCTAGAGCCCCAGGCTCGTCTCAGGCGGGGTCACCACCGGGCTCCTCATCTGTCCCCGAGGGTCTCGGGGGGTCTGCTTCCCCAGCGGCAGCCACTTAGAACGGGGCTCCAGGGGCCCCCGACTCTGGTGCTGTCCCTGCTATTATTTTGTGTCTGTCGCTTGCTTCCCCGCCAGGCCGGCCCTCCCTGCCTGCCCGGGCGGAGCAGCCCCCGGAGCTGCTATTTTAGCCCCAGGGTCCCGATCAGTCCTGGGCCCAGGGGCGTGGGGAGCAGATGGCCTGGAGGTGCCGGGAATGTCACGCGCTTCCGGAGAGGTCCAGGGCTACCTTCCCCCCTGCCCCAGACGGTCCCAGAATAGCCCCTCCCGCACTCTGGCTGTTGGGCAGCCGTCCAGGGTGGCGGCAACACGTCGCCACCTGTTCCCACTGCCCCAGGGCCTGGTGCAGATGTCCAGGAGGAGCCGGGGCCTGGGAGCTGGTGCACCGGACACCTGTCCCACCTGGACACGCGTCTCGGGCACCAACTCTGACGCGCAGTTCCCAGGCTCGAGGCATCTCACAAGGGCAGAGAGTCACTGTCACTCGGGTGGGGCTTCCCAAGGTGGCCAGCCTGTTTGAGTGCTTGGCCACATCATCACCCCCACAAGTCACGGTGCTCTGCCCCACTGGATGGACAAGGAGACGGAGACTCTGAGAGCTTGGGGAACGTGCCTGCACGTGGGCAGGCGGCCTTGCCACGCGCCTCACCACTGGGCGCTCCTCCTGCCCTGTCCCGTCTGCCGTGGGGCGCCCAGATGCACACTGGCTGGACCACGGACCCTCGACATGCTTCCAGACAGGAGGCCAAGGGCTCACCAGCCTCCACAGGGTGCTAGCCTACTTCCTCCCCTCTCAGACAAGGCCCCCCCAGGCCGATGGGTGTGCGCACAGGACTCAGGCCCATCGGTGGGAGCCTCGAGCAGGGAGAGGCGGACAGGCCTGCCTGTGAGGGGGAGCGTGTACCCCATGAGGCAGGAGGGCAGCCGGAAGCTAACTGTCAGCGCTGTGGAGAAACTGAGGCAGGCAGGCAGCGAGGTCCATTGCATCCAAAGACCCCAACGCACCCAAGACATGCCTTGAGCACTGGGCAGCCACTCACCATCTGGAGAACCCCGAAGAAGGACATGAGGTAGCCAGCCTGGGCAGCGTCCAGCTGGAAGAAGTCCATGGAAATGATGGAGAACATGACCATGAAGAGTCCTGGGAGAGGGGAGGAGGGGCTGCCTGGTCACCCCAAGTCCCTGGCCGTAGGGCCCACCTCCGCTGTCAGCCGGGCTGGGAGCCCTGGTCCTGCCACAGGGACCGACGGCTTTCCTGGGGAGGTGGGGGGCCCCAGGGCTGACAATGTGGGAGGATGTGACCCCGGACCCACTGGTGGTCCCCGGAGGCCCCTTCGACTGAAGTCAGCCACTCGGGCCCCATCCCCGTGAGCCCAAGGAGCCGATCTGGATCTGGAACAGCTGGTGGGGGCCTGGCCAGGCAGCCCCCTGCGTCTGCCTTCACCCCCATGGACCCGACCCCAGAACCTTCGCTTTTGCAAGGGTGAGAACTTTCTGGGGGCGAGAGATGAACCCTTTCGCGCCAGCACGACACCTCCTTAATTTGGTCTCTGTGCTGTCCCCCAGTTAGAGGACCCCAGAGCGGGGCTCGGAAACCCCAGGGCAGGGCGCCGACGACGGTGTGGGAGGTGGGGGCCCTGCTTCGCTGTTCCTCCCCCTCCTCACCTGTGCAGCCGCTCGGCGTGAACCAGGGGCCATCTCCTTCTCTGGGGCCCACGTGACAGGCGATGGTGCGGGGAGGGCGTGGAGCACGGGGCACGGGGCGGAGGAAGGGGTCCGCCCCAGGCTCTGAGACTCACCAGAGGGGAAGCCGGACACCACCTTGACGAGGAACACGGGCAGGATGCCGGGCCTCAGCAGCAGGCGGCTGATGGCCTTCAGGTCGAACACGCTGGCCTGGGCTCTGCCTGGGGGACCCGGAGAGGCCGCTCAGACCACCGGGTGGCCCGCTCCCCAGCTCCCCGGCCTGGTGCCCTCCCCCTCTGTCCGGCTCTCCCGGGCTCCGCCTGTATGTGGCCCTTCCTCTGTCCCTCGCAGGCACGTCGTCCCTCCTGACCTCTCAGTCACTGGGCACAGAGGCATGGGCTCCTCTGCTGGCCCCTCTGTGGAGCCCTGACCTTCCCTTGTGGGCCCGGGAGGCCCCACACGCCCTCATTGGCACCGCTCTGCCCCCCACCTGGCGCTCCCCCAGAACCGACTCCTGCGCACCAGGGTGCCTGCCACTTTGGGACTCAGGATCCTGGCTCTAACCCCACCCCGTGGTCCCTCCCGTCCTCCCCGGGCCTCCCCCTAACATCTGCCCTGCCTCCAGCCTCAGCCTCTCTGAGCCCCCCATGCTTTCCTCCCCGCCCCCCAGACTGCACCCTGCTCAGCTCCGATGGTGTTGGCAGCCCGGAGACGCCCGGCACTCCAGAGCAGCTCACAGGGGGAAAGAGGGCGCGAGTGGTCCCTAAATTCTACCCCCTGCCCTGCATGCCTGTTGTTTGGAGCACACCCGCCTCAGCAGGTAGGAAGCCCCTGTGGACTCTTTGGTATGTCCTGGTCTTGGCCGACTCTCCCTGAAGGGAGGTCCGGGGTACTGGCTGGTGTGGCGGAGGGCTCATGCCTTATACTGGCCCAGCACCCAGGCATGGTGTACCTGGTGGGCCTCACCTGGAGGGGTGTATCTGGAGGGGAATGTCTGGAGGTGGGTACCTGGTGGGGCATACCTGGTGGGACTCACCTGGCGGGGTGTACCTGGTGGGGCTCACCCTGGAGGGGTGTCCCTGGAGGGGAATGTCTGGAGGGGGGTACCTGGTTGGGCATACTTGGTGGGGCTCACCTGGTGGGGCTCACCTGGAGGGGTGTACCTGGCAGGGCTTACCTGGAGGGGCAGCCTGGGCATGGGTGCCAACCCTTTTAGTGCTGATGGGGATGCAGGTGAAGCTGAGGACGGCTGCCACGAGGTTGGCTACAAGAGCCACGGAGGCTGGACATCGAAGCCTGGGGGTGAGAGTAATGGTCACACAGGACTTTGGTCCCTAGGTGTGGGATCTCCCCCATGGGCCCCTTTAGCCACACTTAGGTCTCGACTGCTGAGAACAGCTCAAACCCCACCAGCCACGTCCCCACAGCCTATGCCCTGGGGGACATTAGGTGATGGGATGAAGGAGCGGATGAAGCTGTCAACATGCCTGATGCTCACGCTGCAGCCGCAGCCTCTGGCATCCACGGCACGTGGGTCCCGGGTCTCTGAGGAGGGGCAGTGGTGGGAGCCACGAGCTGAGCCCTGGCGGGCCGGGGCGGAGTCTTCCAGGAGATGGTCGGCTTCCAGACTGCCGAGGGGTGGGAAGGCCCCCAGAGGACGGGCCTGGTGCATGTGTTGCGTGCGTGCGGGGGTGTGCGTGTGTGTGCACGCACCCGCTGCTCCCAGCCAGGGCAGGGGCGTCCCACATCTGGGGACTCAGGACTCAGCTCCAGGCCGGGTCTTCCCCCTGGAGGAGCCCCCTGCGCAGCCCTGGCAGAAGTGGGCCAGCCATGGGTCCTTCCCATTTGACAGAGGTGCAAACTGAGCTTCCCAGAAGCAGGGCCCTGTCCCCAGATCAGTCCTCATCCCTCTGGTGGGACTGGAGGGACCTCCTGGGGGGGGGACGGCTCGATGGTGCCTTTGGGTGCCACGTGTCTGGCCCTTTGGGCTGATGGGGAACTACGTGCCAGGCGGCCTGGGGCCGGAGCACCAGGAGGCCGAGGGGCAGGGGTGCAGGGGGCTTGGGTTTGCCTCCGGGCTCCACCACGGGATCCCCACTCAGCTTTGTGAGGCCTCTGTCCCTTCCTGCTCGGTAGGCCTCAGGAGCCCCCAGCCACGGCGTCCCCTCTTCCTGCAGGGTGGGCACGCTGGGCTTGGGAGGGGGCTTTGGACGCCACCAGGGACCCAGACTCAGGCGGGCCCCTCAGCTTTGGCATCTGAGAATGTCCCTCCCCACCGTGAATCACTGCACGGAAACTCAGCCCCTGACCCCCTGGAAGGGCCAGGCGGCCAGGCAGGCCCGTGGCACCTGAGCCCCTGGCACCTGACAACACGGGCCCTTCTGACCATTGCCATTTCTTCCGGAGGCCAACCTGGCGCCCTGCTAGGGATGGAGGGGGGACACAGGAAGGAATGGAAACTTCGTACTGAGCCAGGACCCCTCTGACCTTCCAGGCTGGCACGGGCCTGCAAAGCCCTTCCCCTCAGCCACAGAGGAAACTCCTATACATCCTGCAAGAGCCTTTCTCCGAGAGCCCCTGGCACTCCACCCCCGTGGGCACTGCATCCTCTGAGAGGGGCCTGCTCCGTCCAATGGCCAGTACCTGGCCTTGAGGACAAGTGGGCCTGGGGGGCACCCTGCGCACCCAGGGAACATCAGACCATGGGACAGACATGTGAGCTGTTTGCAGGCACCACGTCCTGACCCCAACCTCACCAGAGCCCCCAGATCTGCCCTGTTCGGGGCCTCCGGGCATAGACGCAAGGTGCCCTTGGCCCTCCACGGGGTGCCAAGAACAGACTTCCCCTGCCCCTCCCCCGCACAGCTCACGTATGTGCACACACACACGCACACGAGGGGCGCACACAGAGCTCCTACAGGAGACACAGAGAGGCCTTGTTCCACATGTGGTCGGGGGGCCAGTGGGGTCAGCGCCCCCATATCTCTGGCCAGGTCCTGCCCAGGCTCACACGGGTGGTCGCTGTAGAGCTGACGGTTGCTGGCCCTCCCCTCCCCTCCCCCACTGGCCCATCTCTGGCCGCCCCCGCCAACCTCCACTGCCCGGGATGGTGGATATTCGGGCTTCCTGGCCACCAGGCTTCCAAACAAACGGGCATTTCCACGGACCCACAGGTCAGAGGCTCAGAGGCCTGCGCTCAGGCCCCTGTGGAGGACCGAGGCCGGCCCAGGCCGGAGCCCCCTCCTCGGGCTGGCAGGGACTGATCTGTGACGCGGGCAGGGACACCCGGCCAGAGAGAAGGGCCCTTTCTTCAGGACTCGCGCGTCACTGCTTGGGGCCTGGCGGGCAGGGACAGAACCTGCTTTCTTCACCAGATGCCCCGGAAATTCGCGGGAGCAGAGGCGGCCACTTGGATGGCTATTTCGGGAGGCTGGTGACAAGCGAGGGCCGGGTGGTGGCAAGGAGCCAGGCCCCTTCTTGTGGCATCTCACCCACCCCTTGTGTGAAGGCCGGTAAACCAAAGGGAGCATGGGGACCCCGGGGGACCTGGGGTGGGTGGGTGGGGCCACAGCTTCCCAGGGGACACGGGGGGGGTGTCCTTCCACCCTCACACCCCCTCCAACTCCCCCAGGACAAATGCCAGAGGGGCGAGCAGAAGGCAAGGGAATGGCGGGCCAGCTCAGCCCCCCCGCCCCCCGCCCCTGCACGGAGGGCCGTCTCCTCTGGCTCGGTGCCCCCACCGGGCGCTGCTCTGTCCTCCAGGACACAGCTCGGCGCCTCTCCCCAGGGACCTTCGGGTCAGTGCGCCCCTGAGCACGGGGCAGAGTCAGCTCAGAGTCAGCTCCCCCGCCGCCCAGGGCCTCCCACCTCCTTTGTGCAGGATCCCGCGGGATGGCCGCGCCCCGTTGTTGTTGGCTCATTGGAGCCGAGTACGAATTGGGTGCCGACCACGGCGGCAGGCAGGCAGCGTTCAGCGGCTCTTTGTCCACCCACCCCTTTTGTTTTCGGTTGGGTGGACGGACAGGAGGCCGGAGGGATGGAGGCCACGGAGGGGCTCTGGGCAAGACTCCGGGCACCCGAGTCTCTTTGTTCTTTTGCCCTTCTCTGCAGCAACCTTGCTGGGTGACCTCCCCTCCTCAGATGCAAATGAGGGCCGGACTCCCTGGGGGCCAGCCTCCCCGACACCTTGTCCCCAACCCCAACGGCTGCACGGGTTCCCAGGGGGCTGCTCGTGGCTGGTCACCGGCGCTGGTCGATCGGTCCGGGCCGCAGATGGCCGGCCTTGCCTCCTCGGCTCGAGGGCCCGCCGTTTGCCAACACGACGTTGTCAGGAGGGCAGTGGGCTGGGCCATCTGCCCACCCTGCACTTTTGTCCCCTCTACCGACCCGGCCCGACCACAAGGTGACAGTACTCATGAAGCCAACCAGGGCTGCCCTCGCCCTGCTCTGAGGCCCCCCTGGCCCTGGGGGGCTCAGGGCCTCCTGGGTGGCACACCCCTCTCCCATCCAACCTGGAGGACAGGCTGCGGTCAGCTGGGACCCAGCTTCACGTGACACCTGGCTGCAAAAGTCACCAGAGTCACTAGATGTCGGCCTGGGGCTTGGGGTGCAGAAGTCACCCTGCCCTGCTGAATCCTATGATACCGTAGCTATAACAATGTCTGAAAACAGAAGTCCTGTGGGGCCGCTCCAGATTCAGCCTCCCTCTGCCTTCCAGGTGCCAGAAAAAAGGCCGAGAAGCCTCATCTAGCCTGACTCTTTCCAGCCTTCCGCATTCCCTGAGCACCTGATCCCTCCATTTCCAACCACACAGGCCTCCAAGCATGCCCCGAGCTCCTCCTGCCCCAGGGCCTTTGCACAGGCTTCCTCTCTGCCCGGAACACTGTCCATCGCAGCCCACCTTCAACAGCTGACTTCTCCCTCGCCTCTCAGGTCTAAGCTGGGCTTACTCTCAGCCAGCTGGGCCCTGTCTGGGCACTTCCCTGTGCCCGGGACACCCAGGGTCCTTCTGCTGGGTCCCATGGCGGGGAGAGCCTCGGTGAGCCATCATGAGCACCAAGTGGAGCAGGCCGCCTGGCTGACCCACGAGTCACTCCTGTCTCCGTCATTCAGGGCAGCCTGAGTGTTTACTCATTAACTTCCAGAGGAAGTAAGGGTGTCACCGTGTCACTGGGGTGGAAACCCTCTGCCGACAGGATAAGGCCTTCCCATTCCCCGGCCAGACCGGAGGCTGAGATAAAATCCCAAGTCCTCAGCGAGATAAGGGGTGTCGCAAATTCCCTCTGAGTCACCGAGGGCGCACCGGGCAAAGCTCGCACCGCCAGAGCAGAGCCACTCACCGGCCAGCCAGTGCCCAGGAGGGCTGCCGGTGACACCGACGCAGCCTCAGTCGGCCTGTCGTCCAGGCTCTGTAGCTGGAGGCTGCCGCCGCCCAGTGCAAATCCTCCCCAGCCTCCGTGAACTGCTACCCTCGTGGGCATCTGCCCAAATCCCGGGCCCTTGTGGGGGACAGAGCCCCCGCTGTACCCGACACTGTGAGTACAACAGCGCGTCCGCACTCAGCGAATAGGGGGCCTGCCCGCACTAACTCCAACAGTCAGGCCTGGAAAGGGTCCCCCCTTTCCAGGAATCCCTGGACCCTCTCCCCTGGGATCTGACTCAGGGCCGTGAGTCACAGAGTGCCCCCCACCCCCAAGTGACTCAGAGCCTGGGCCCTGAGTGGGGAGCCAGGCCTCCCAGCTGGAGCTCTGGGCTGAGCCCAAACCAGTTAAACCAGTGCCCTTCCCACACCCTGAGGCTGCCAAGGCCACTTCCTCTCTCCGCCCCCTGCTCCCCGGAGGTGGGGGGCATGGCTGAGGCCTTTCAGGGGAGAGGTCACAGGAGGTGGGGTGGGCAGGAAGGTGGAGGCCAGGGAGCCCTCACAATGTGCCCTGGTTTCCATCGAGGAAAGGGAAGGAAGGTGCGAGGTGGCCCTTAACCCAGGAGGACCAGGAGACAGGGCATTGGCCCTTGCCTTGGGGCACTGGGGTCCTGGAGCCCACTTCCTCTGGGCCTGGGACAGGGAACCTGGAGCTCCATGGGGGAGACTCACTCTCCCGGGGACCTCAGTTTTCCCACCCATCAAAGGAAATATAGGGGCTACCGAGCACCTTCTATCTTGGGATGAAAGAAGGCAGGGAAGCGAACGGATTGTTCTGGAAGGTAAGGGCAGGGGTGCAGGCAATCTTGGGGGCTGCTCGGGGAAGAGGGCAGTGAGTGGTGTCTTCTGGGCCAGCAGCTGGGATGGAGGGAAAGGAAAGTGATGGCAAAGAGGGGCCATGAGTGGGGCTGGAGGGGGAAGGTTCTGAACAGCCTGCACACCTCAGAGCCCTGCGGCTGGGCCCGGTCCGCAGGGGAGAGCACCTGTCCAGGTGACCGTCGGTGCCCCTCGGCCCGCGGTAGCGGGTGGCTGGGCTGTTGAGAGTCCAGGTGGGTGGGGCAGCGTGGGGGGCTCCTCCCTGCCCCGCCTCTCCCTTTCCTGTCCCCTCTTCTCACCCCGGCCCCCACTTACATGCTCCCAACCCTCTGTCCGTCCTTCCTGGGGAGACTGAGGCCCTCTATCTCTTGCCCCCACGACCCCAGCGGCTCATGTGCAGACAGAACCTGCGGTCACTGCCACCCTGTCAGCACAGCGGGGCCCTCCCTGCCGTGACCCACGTGCCCCGTGACTTCTGGAATGTTCTCCTGGATCTCCTTCCCTTCATGTCCTCACTGTGCCTCCTCCTTGACCCCCACTTCTAACATGAAGTGCCAGGTTGGGGCTCAGGGCTTGGGGCTTCACCTGAACCAGGTCCCAGGGCTTAAAAACCACCCAGGGGAGGACACGCCCCCTCTCCATCCATAGCCGCCTTGACCGCTTACTGGGCACCAGGGTCAGCCCAATGGAGACCCAAGTCCCACTGGCCCCAAGGATTGCTCAGATCTCAGCAAGCTTCATGGCTCGCCCAGGGCCAGCTCCAGAGTCCGGACACGGCCCTGGGCTCGCACCCGCATCCCACCCATTGGCAAAACCCAGGCCAACCCTGCCCTCTGCCTTCTACCCCCACTGCCACCCCTGGCCCTGGGCAGCTCCCCAGGCCTGCACAGGGTGGTTGGGTCACCGGCTGGCACACGGCCTCCACCCACAGCTGGGCACCCACCTTCCAGACCGAAAGCAAAGACTTGGGTCTGAATGAAGGCCAGGGCCAAGGTCCGCTCCTATGAAAGAAGCTGATTTTGAGTGGGGGTTGGGGCCCTGGGAGACGGGAGAGGAGGAACAGGGTGGGGCGCTGGTCGCCCAGCAGCGGAAACAAGGTGCCCCTCCCTAGCCTGGCGGGGCCTCTCCAGGGTTAGGTGTCTCTGGGTCCAAGGTTAATGTTCTTTTCCCAGGCCGCACGCTGGGGCCGCTGGTACAGACGGCTCTGTGAAGTTATTAAACCTCCAGAAGCCGGGTCCGGCTGCCCCCAGCGTCCCCAGCCCAGGGCCACATGGTGCTCATGGGTCATGCTGCACCCCGCCTCCAGGGCCTGCCCTCGGGTTTCTCTAGGTCCAGCCTGATTTCCATGGGACCCCTGACGGCCGCGCGTGCCCCTAGCTGGGACCTCCTGGGGCCAAGGGGCCGGGGGCGGCCCTGCTCCCGCGCTTGTCCTGGAGCGCACCCTGCGGGGCTGCAGTGCGTGGAGAAGGCGCCGGGGGGCTGCTGCGGGGTGGGGTGGGGGGCTTGCAGTCGTGAGCCTGCCCCGGCCCCGCCCACGGCCGGCCCCGCCCACCCACTAGCCCCGCCCACCGCGTGGGGTCCGACGGATCTTCCTTCACCTGACCCAAGCTGCTCAACGTGCAGATGGAGAAACCGAGGCCCGGCTTCAGGCTTCCTGACCAGCACCCCCACCCTGCCTCCCGGCCCGCGCCACAGCCCCCCGCCCCGGGCCGGGTTCCCGCCTCTGCCACTCACCCGCACGCGGCGCTCAGGGTCCCGCCGAGCAGCGAGCCGGAGATCATGCCAACCCCGAAGCACAGGCCCAGCCGGCCCAGGGCCGCCTGCCGCTCCTCGGGCGCAGACAGGTCGGTGATGACCATCTGAGCGGCTGGGGGCGGAGCGGGGGGCTGAGTGGGACGGCCCCCTCGCAGAGCACCTCGCGGCCCAGGCCACGCCCCCACCCATCCCTCCCCCACTTGCTCCCCAGGCCACGTTCCCGTGTCACACACCCCCCCACCCCAGTCCTGCTCTCGGGCCCAAACTGGCACCCACAGGGTGACCTCCGTCCCACCCTCTGGCTCTGGCCACCCCCACCTCCCTCAGGTGGCGCCCTGGGCCCAGGCTCCCCCAACGTGCCCCCCCCACCTCGTCCTCCCGCAGGGGCCCTACCTGGCCCTACCTGGCAGCGCGTGCATGAGTGCCGCAGGCAAGGGCGAGACATAGAGCAAGGCCACGCCGGGCAGGGCCGGGCTGCAGGCGGCCGCCAGGATCAGGTAGAAGGCGGAGGACGCCAGGAAGCTGAGCGTGAACGCGGCCCGCGCCCCGCGCTGGTCGGCGAACCTGGGGGGCCCCAAAGTGTGAGCCTGGCGGATAGCAGGCAGGGTCCTCTCTCCTCTGCCCCTGACGCCCACCCTGTGGGGCTGCCGGGTTGCTAGGCCACAGGGCTCCCCTCATGGCCGAGGAGGTAGGCCTGGGTGCCGCATGGTCTGGCCGAGGGCCCCTCTGGGGGGCCCAGCTTCCCCATGCTTCCACTGGGGCAACTTGCAGGGACCTGGGGGAGTCTGACCATGCCGGACATCCCCACTCCCTTCGAGAATACCTTGTGGGGGTCCCAATGGAGCACGGGTCTGTGAGTAGTACAGTAAGTGTCTCCCAGGGGCACCTGGGGTGCTCAGTCCCTTAAGCGGCTCAGGCCATGATCTCAGGATCCCCGGGATCTATCCCTGGGTCAGGCTCCCCACTCAGCAGGGAGCCTGCCTCTCCCTCTGCCCCTCCCCCTGCTTGCCTGTGCTCTCTCTTTAAACAAATAAATAAATAAAATCTTTTTTTTTAAAGATTTTTTATTTATTTATTTGAGAGAGAGAGAATGAGAGATAGCACGAGAGGGAAGAGGGTCAGGGGAGCAGCAGACTCCCCGCCGAGCAGGGAGCCCGATGCGGGACTCGATCCCGGGACTCAAGGATCATGACCTGAGCCGAAGGCGGTCGCTTAACCAACTGAGCCACCCAGGCGCCCTAAATAAATAAAATCTTAAAAAAAAAAAAGAAGTGTCTCCCAGGCTCCAGCCCTTTCTCCACCCACCCCCAAGCAGCCCCAGGAAACCCCCCGCAGAGCCCCTGCTGTCTGACTTTCCTGTCTCTGGAGCCCCTTTCCTGCACAGTTACCCTAAAGATCCTGCCACCTTGATCTGGCCTCCTCAGGGTTTGAGGGAGGATGTCTGCTGCCCTGTCCCTGAGCCCAGCGCCCCTGCCTAAGCCCAATGCCCGTCCCCCAAACGTCCCTGCACCCTGGTACCTGCCAAACACCGGCCCGCCCAGCAGCTGAAGCACGCCGAAGGCCGTCTGCAGGTAGCCGAAGGCCACAGAATCCAGGCCCAGCCGCCGGGTCAGGTACTGCAAACAGGAGGGGCCCACGGGAAGGGTCAGGGAGTCCGGGGTGTGCAGTGGGTCGGGAGTGGGAGAGGTAGCCCTGAAGTGGGGGGACGGGAAACCCTCTGACCACACTGTGGTGTGCCCGGGAGGGCCCCTCAGGCCTGGAACTCAGCTACTTATAGCAAGGAGCCCACTGGGGCCTCTGGGACCAGCTTCACTGGGCCCAGTGGTCAGGGAAGGCGGCTGCTGGCCCTCCCTCCCCTCTGCAGGGCACACCTCACCCATTTGAAGCTGCCTGGTGGACTGTAGCATCTTCCAGGCCAGCAAAAGATGGTCCCCAAATGCCCTGATGATGTCCAGAAGGTGGCCCATTTCCCAGCAGGACCTAGGCCTGCTCTTGGGGGCTCCCAGCCTCTGCTGGTGCCACTCTGGGGGAGGTAAAGGCCATGACCAGTGTCTCTCCAGAGAATGGGAGGGGTCCTGGGGACCCCAGATTAGCCCGCTCTAACCATCTGACTTCAATATCCCCCACCCTGGCCTCTGAGTTCCTGGCCCCTCCCTCCAGTGATTCCCCCCTGTAATGGGTTGAATTGGGTCCCCCCACAAAATCCTAATGCTCAGTATTTGGAATGTGACCTTATTTGGAGATAGAGTCTTTACAGAGGGAACCAAGTTCAAGCTGGAAGAGGCAGGAAGGACCATCCTCTGCGGGCTTCAGAGGGAGGCCTGAGAGCCCGGGAATCAGATTTGTGGCCTCCAGTCTTTGAGAGGCAAACTTCTGTGGCTCTAAGCCACCGGTGTTTGGTGCTTTGTCATGGCAACCCCAGGAAACAAATACGCCTCATCCCCGACCCCACACCCTGTACCCTCCTTAAGCTCAGTCAAGGGCATCCCTCCCACCTGCCTTCCTTGCCTGCACACCCCCTTCCCCAGTGCAGCTGAAATCCCAGGGCACCGGGCAATCTCCCCTCCTCCTGGCAGGGGTGGGGCAGGGGGCTGGAGGGGGGCTGCGCCCCACTGGAGAAGCCTGAAGCCCTGCTGTCTGGTCTCTCCTGCTGGTGCACTTGACTGACTGGACAATTGCACATTCCTGTAATGAGTCCACGCTCTTCCCCCGCCCACTGTAGCCCACCTTCTCCTCGAACTCAAACCTGCCTCCTCCTCCCCTCCCACCCCAAAGACCTCTGCTCCATGGCTGATGCTTCCACCCTTGCAAGGGTTCAGGTGCAAATCCTCAGAGTCATCCCTGACCACCCCTCTTGCACAATCACATCCAATTCCTCGGCAACTCTTGGGCTCAACCCTTACCACAGAACTCAAAGCCAGCAGCTTCCTGCCTTCCCCATGGCCAGCACCCTCCTGGAGTCCTCGCAGACTTTCTGGGGCCTTACCTCCTCCTCTCTAGCTACACTGTTCTCACTACTGCCCCAGGGCCTTTGCACCAGCCAGGCTTGCTCTTTGTTTCCTTTAAGCTTGCCTTCTGGGGGAGGCTTTCCTGCCCCGTCGGTGGGCACTCCCAGCCCCTGCAGCGCGCCTTCTCTCACACGTGGCACGGTCTAAGGATTGTGTGGTCCGTGCCTGCTGTATTCCAAGTTCTGAGAACAGGATGCACGTAGTAGGTGCTCGGTGAGCATTTGCAGAATGTTCCACACTTGCTCTGTCTTCAGCTGTTCATTCATCACCCCCTGCACCAACCCTTCCGGAGGGACGTTGTGGCCCATTTCACGATGGGACAGTGAGGCGCCTGCCCAGCCCCAGGCTGCTAAGGAAGGGAGTCAGTGCCCCCTCGCACCCAGATCCCTGGGCACGGGCTGCTCATGACAATCCCCTGGGGGACGTTAAAAAGTGGCCGGCAGCTGTGCCAGGCCCCACCCAGATGAGACGGGGAAGGCCCTCTGGGACTTCCACAGCCAGGCCAGCTCCACGGGGGTCTGCTGAAGGAACCAGCAGGAGGGCAAAGGCGGGCTCTGCGGACAGCAGGTGGGCGGGCACCGAGCGCTGACCATGCCGCTTAGCCAACGGCCTATCACCGGGCAGAGTTCCAGCCCGGGGGAGGCAGCAGGGAGGAGATGGGGCCAGCTCCGCCCTCACGGGGAGACAGAAATAATTTAATATCATGGAACAGGATGTGGGGCGTGGGCAATCTGCAGGAGGACTGACCCAGCGGGACCTGGATGGAGGGGAAGAGGTTCTAGGGTCTGGGCAGCTGTTGGGAGGGAGGGCTCCCTGTGGAAGAGGCCCAAGCAGAGGCCTGGGCACAGGGAGGACAGGAGCCGAGCAGGTGTTGGGGCGGTGGATCAATAGGGCAACGGTCCTGGTGGGGTGGAAGGGACAGAGCCAGGCCAGCCAAGGGGAGGGGCACTGCCACCAGAAGGGCTGCGTGGCAATGGGGGTGGCTCCCTACGGCCCCTCCCCGGGGCCACCATGCATCAGAGCACAGAAAGTGCTGATGGAGCGACCCAGAAGGCACAGTCCCCGGGTTCCCCAACGAGGGGCCTGGGCAGCCCCGGGCCCCCACCCCCGGCCCCTGCCATTGCATGATGGAAGAAGAGAGGGACAGTGGGGCATGCGGGTGGCTGGCCGCCCGGGGGAGGGTACTCACCGGCATGATGGAGAACCGCATGAAGAGGCAGGTGAGCTCCAGGGCAACCAGCAGGTGGGTGAGTAGGATGACCCGGGGACGGCCCAGTGCGCCCATCTTGCCAGAGTGCTGACCCTGGCCCCCGGGGGCTCCGGCTCCCCACAGCCCGGGCAGGTGTGGCGGGAGAGCCTGGACGGATCCGAGCAGGAGGTCAGCACAGCGCGCAGGGGGCAAAAGTCGTGTTGTGCTGGGCGAGGGTGCTGAGTCACGGGGCAGGAAGCGGGCAGCGCCTGGCCTGGCCTGTCATCGAAGAGAGGGCCTGTGGGAGAGGCCAGAGCTGCAGGACCCCCAACTGGGCTTCCAGCCACCTGCTATGTGACCTTAGGCCACTCTCGCCCTCGGAGAACGTGGCAGGTGGCCCTCCCCCTCCACCAGCGACAGCTCTGGGTCTGTGGGCGCACAGCTCCTGGGGAACTTGACACAGAAACCGTGCCTGCTAGTGTGGGCCAGGCTCCGTTCCCCCTGTGCCTTACACAGGAAGGCACCAGCACCCCATTTTAAGAGGGAAGCCCCTTTTTAGAGGCCCAGATGGTTGCTGGCTGCAGTTCAGGTAGGTGTCTCCGGCATGTGTGGGGCTTATGTATTTTGGGTCCTGGTTATTGGAAGGGGGTTCCTTAGGCCCATAGCATCCCCCCCGCCCCTATGGAGCAGCTTCTGGAGGAAAGCTTAACCCCCCTCGCCCAGTCCTCCAGCCAGAGCCCAAGGGGGCTTTGGAGTGGCCTGAGGGTGGGGTGGGGGCCACGGCTCAGCCTTCCAGGCCCCCCAGGGCGGGGCAGCTCTGCCTCACCTCCTGCTGCAGGGTCTTGTCTGTTCTCCAGCCTGCAACCAGCAGAAACTAGATTTCGTGGCTCCGTGGATGCCTCCACGCCTCCAAAAGAACACCCCATGGTACACTTGAGCCCCAGGGTGGCCTTCAGAGCCTGGGGTCCAGGGCTGGGGGTGGGGGCGGGTGACAGCAGGAGGAAACCCCAGCCACTGCCTCTGGCACCCTCCTCATCCCGGTTCGGGGAGGGCTGGGGGAGGCGGGTAGAGGCCGAGAGCCTCGGGTCAGGGGCACCTGGCTGGCTGCTCAGAGGCTCCATGCTGCAAGGGGTACGGTCAGGGGACGCCCTCTCCAGAGTGAGCTCTGGCACCTGCCTTGCCCTAGGGGTGAGCCCTCCTAGGGTGAGCTCCGGCCTGGAGCTTCTGTTGCTGGGCCTGGGCGCCCATACTCTCTGGGTGGCCTGAGACTCAGCCTTCCTGGGGTGACCTGGGACACCGGCTTTCTTGGGGTGACCTGGGACGCTGGCGCAACATGTCCTGAGAGGCTAAGCTAGGTCTGCACAGAGACCCAGAGGAGGGGTGGGGGACAGGAGCATTTCTGGAAACAGCTCCGGGGTCTCTCCCACCTCTCCCTACAGACCAGTGGATGCCAACTCCTCACTTCACCTGGCTGCCACTCCACCCCCCTTGGCCGGGGCCACCAGAGACCCATGGAACGCAGGTACACCTGGCTTCAAGCGGTCCCTCGGTGGGACTTTGGGGGCTGGGGAACTGGAGTGCTCACAGCCACCCGGATCCCCTGCTGGCATCCTCGGGAGCACAATTCCCCCAATAAGGAACCAGACGCTGGTCCAGGACACTGCGGCTCCACCTCCAGAGCCAGGCCACAGGCCCAAATGTCAAAGTCAAAGTCCCCTCAGCCGGTGTTAACTCAGGGTACCAGGGGCCCGGCCAGGTGGAGCCCTCCCGTGTTGCCCAGGGACGGCCGGGAGGGTGGACCAAAGTCCGCGTGGTAGGGGCAGAGCCAGGGGAGCCTGAGGCCTGCTGCTGGGGCCTCTCAGGGCAGGGGCTAGCAGGCCCCCACACCGCACCCCTCCTGTGTTTGAGGAAGTCTCCGTCCGAACAGTGCAAATGGGGGACATGTGTTTGTACCGCAGGATGGTGTCCCCCGTTCTCTGCCAACCTCAGGAGTTGCATGGAGATCCCGGAACAGGGGCAGGTGGACCAGCAGGGGTCTCCTGGAAGAACCGCACGGAAAGGCTGACCTGCAGAAGAGGGGGGACACGGTGTCTGAGATTTGGGACCCCTGGGCGGAGGATTGGAGTACAGGTGGTTCTGGGCTCCGTGGGGGGCGGAGTGGGCGATGGTTCTGTCCCCAGGAGGCTCCACACCCCCAGGGCCTGTGGGCTCCAGCCTGGCCACTTGCCATAAACCTGGCCAGGAGGTGGGGACATCATCTGGCCCCTTCTGGTTTCTCTGGGCAGGAGTTGGGGGAAAAGAGGCAGGAGAGGGAGCGGGGAGAGGGTCTCTGGTCTGCCCCAGGGCAGGTGGGGGAGGCGGAGGGCACGTGGGGTGGGCAGGAAGGAGCTGGTTACTCACCTCTCCCTTCTCCTGCGTCCAGCAGGGCCTTTGGAGGGCTTGGAACTGGTTGGAGCAGAAGTAATTGGCTCTAGCCTGAGTATTTGTCATGAACAGGCTCTGTGTGGGCGGGGAGCTTCCTGGTCCTGAGAGTGTGGGAAATCTGCCCTACGGGCCACACGACGAGCGGAACCCGGAACGCTAGAGTCCCCGACCTGCTCTCCCTTCCCCAGAGTAGCCACCCCCACTCACTTAGCCACTCAACACATGCTCCGCACTCCCCCGGGGCCCACAGCTAGCCCCCGGGGCGATCCCAGCCCCCAGCTGCCTCTCCCAGAGACAGGCCGACAATTCTGCAGGGGCGAGGCTGATCCAGGTCCACAGGAGGAATCAGGGGCAGGGTTAGGAGGTGACACCTCCCAGGAGTCTTAAGGATAAGCGAAGATTGGCCAGGTGGAGGAAGGTATTTGGAAGAATACCTTCAAATGGGGGTGGGGGAGGCCAGATCTCAGAGGGTCTCACCGGCCACACTGAGGCCCGGGGGAGCCCCAGAGGGCTGGGAGGGGGAGGCCCAGGGGGAGATGTGCCCTGGGTAGGGACCCTCTGGCTCAGTGTGCTGGAGGGTGAGACCCATGTGAGTCTCCCAGAGCTGGCAGGACCCCGGGGCCTGCCCGGGCATCTGAACCGGGGATGGGCTGCGGAACAGGCGGCCTCACTGACGCCGACCGGCTTTTGTTGAGCGCCACTGCGTGCTGGGCTCTGTGCCAGGTGCTGGGGATACTCAGCCCACAGATGCGACTGCCCTGGTGTGGCTTGCATTGTAGCGAGCCTGAGCGTGCACGTGTGTTCATGCGTGTGTGCACGCTGGTGCCTGTACGTGTGTGTATGCGTGTAGGTGCATATACAGGCATGCAGCTATGTGCAATTATGTGCATATACGTGTGTGCAGGCGTGTGCATATATGTGTTTGTATGTGCATAGACGTGTGTGCAGGTGTGTGCGAGTACGTGCATAGACGTGTGTGCAAGTGTGCACATACGTGTGCGCAGGTGTGTGCAAGTACGTGCACATACGTGTGCGGAGGTGTGTGCAAGTACGTGCATATACATGTGTGCAGGTGTGTGCATATGCGTGTGCAAGTATGTGCATATACGTGTGTATGCATGTGCATGTGTGGGTGTGTGCATGTATGTGTGAGGGGACAGATAATACCCAGTATGTGGGATAGGTAAATTATACGGTGATTGTGAGCGTGTGGGTTGTGCTCTGCGTGCAATGGAACCCCTGCAGAGTTCTGGGCTTTCCTTATGTTCTTCTGGAAGGAGCCTCTGGGTGATGGGACCGAGGGGCCCGGGCCTGCACAGGGAGGCTTCTGCAGTCCCGGTAGGGTGAGGTGGCAGCGGAGGTGGGGGGTGGGATTCCGCACACCCTGGGAGGGAAGAGTTGGACAGTGTGTCCTGATGGCCAGGGCATGGCCGGGAGAGGACCTGCAGTATGGGCTGCCCTCAGCGGGGAGGTGGGAGCTTCTGGAGGGAGAACATGCTGGAGCTCAGTGCTCAGGTGGGTGGAGACGTGGGTCAGCACACAGGTGTAGGAGGGTGTGGTTTGGGGCTGTGGTCTGAGCTGGAGGTTTGAAGTAGGGCACTATCCTCAGCGAGATGAGCCCCTTTGTGGGTTGACGAGGGGTCGACAGTGCTTGTTACTTTTATTATTCCCCGAGGCCCACCTCAAATGTTACCTCTTCAGGGATGCCCACAGGGTTTTGGCCAGGCCCCGGGCAGGACCAGGCCCCAGACAGGGTGGGATCTCTGCACGCTGAGGTGCAGTTTCAGGCCTCGGCCAGCAGGGGCGCCCGAACGCCTGCCGCCGCAGCTGTGCTCCGGCATCCGGCGGCCCCTCCCAGCGTGGGGGGGGGAGGTCGGACTTCCGCTCCCGCTCGGTACCTGGTCCGCAAGGGGCACCCCAGCCCGCTGCGGGCGTCCGAGGCCCGGCCTCAGCTCGCCAGCTCCTTCCCAGAGGCCGTCTGGTTTAGGGTCTTTAGAGGGCAGAGTCCCTTAGGAGGTGTGACATGAGAGGCTGGGAGGGCAGGTGCCAAGGAATCTTCCAGAGCTGGAGTCTGTGAATAGGCTCCTGGGGTTGGGGTCTGGGCGGGGTCTGGAGCTTGTCCAAGGCTGGTTCTCTGGAGCTGAGTGTCAGGTCAATTCTGACTCACTCTGTGGGTGGGTTTGTGGGATTGAAGTCTTTAGGTTACAGTATGGCCCCATCCCCCAGGGGAGGCTCTGCTGGCTAGCGGGGGCTTCTCCACCGGCCTCTAGTGATCCAAGGACCCCAGAGTCAGGCGGAAGGAGGGCAGAGGCCTGGGGTCCTGGGACAGACGAGCACTCGCCTTGCACGCACCGAGCTCTGCTCTGCTCCTGGCTGCATGCTGGGACACAGGGTCCCTCTTGGTGAGTGTGGGTCACTCACTCCAGGGGCTCAAGCCAGCTAGTGGCCATGACCAAGAAGGATGAAGGCCTCGTTGGGAAAGCGTGCGAGCAGGCTGCTGTAGGCGTCCCTGGCGGGAGGCCTGCAGACTGGAGACCGGGAACCCTTCAGTGCAGTGCCGTCTGGGATGGTCATGTCCCTTCCCTCCCACCATGGTCTGGGCGACCAGAGCAGAGGAGGAACAGGGGACCCCGTCTTGGGAAACTCAGACTTGGCATGAGGCGCCAGTTGCCCCTGCTGGCTTGGGACTGAGGCATTTCTGGGACATGGGGCTTTCCAGGTAAAAATGGGGACAGTTCCAGACAAACTGGGATGGCTGTCACTCTCCCTTTATGTGTCCCTGGAGGCCAGACAGACTCATGCTGGACCTTGACCTGGAGGAAGGGAGGGAAGATGCTGGGGGGGGGGGCAGCAGCGTGGGGATGGGAACCACAAGGTCATGGGAGCCCCCCCTCCAACCCCCTCGAGGGACACCTCGCCCTGACTTCCGTACTCGGGAAGGAACAACAGCTTCAAAGGAGGGGTGTCCATCCAGGGATGCCGGAGGGGAAGTGGCCAGCAGCTGGTGGTCTGGCCTGGCAAGGGCCTCGGAGGTGGAGTGGGAGGGCGGATGGGCTGCCAGGACTCAGGAAGAGACGGGTCTTTGAACTTCCCAGGAGAGCAGAGCTCAGGAAGAGCAGCCCCACACCTGTTCCCCAGGCTGCGGTGGGGAAACCAAGGCAGGAGAAGTGACAATACGTTTTGGTCTCCCAACAGGCACATGCCTGCGGGGCCTGGAGGTTTGCAAATGCCTCTTAGGTACCCGAACCTCCCCCAAGCACCGCCTCCTTCTGTCCCGGCCCATGGTCCCCCAGCTGGAAGGGATGACACCATGTCTGACCATCCAATCCCACACCCAGTGTCTTCTAGAACCTCTGTCCATTGGAAACCCAATAGAGAATCCATCCAGAAAGGAGCAGGAAGGACTTCCAGAAAGCCAGAGGTCATAAGCCCATGCACTCCTTCCTACTCTGGAGACCCCCTTGGCCATCTGGCCACCTCCCCCTGCCTGGATGGCACTTTTAAGGTGCCTGGCTGTTTGGTGTCTCCTGGGGACGGCTACAGCGACATCTCAAGAATCAAGAAGCAGCCTCCCTTCTGCTCTCTGGGCGCCCTGGAAGCTGGCTGGGTGAGAATCTAGGGGATCTGGTGCCTCCCGCCCCAAGGCCCCCGGTCCCCTGCCCTGCACAGGGACGGTTGGCTCTTGCACACATTTCGGGGAAGCTGAAGAAGAGGGAGTGATAGCCCCAGTGTCTCACCCTGCCCCTCGCCCCCACGGTACTCGACACGAGTCCTAGCCCTTAAAATCCTCCCTGGGGCCTGTTCCATAAGGCAGTTGGCCCCTCTGCAGGCCAGCAGCCCCATACCTGCCCTGGTTTATTCACCTGTTTTGGACTCCACCCACCAGCCTGGAAGCCCCTGGAGGGGAGGGCCCCCCTGAGGTCCCAGGGAAACACTCCTAGCCTAGATCCTGATTGGACATTGGAGGAGGAGGGCCCGCTCAAGGTCACGCTGCCAACAGGGGCCTGCCAGGCTACCATAGCTAATGTCCAACCCAAGGCAGTCACTTGCTCCACTATTTTCCATAAATCAGCATCCAGAGCGGCCAGGAAGGGGGCTCCGCAGGGGGTCCAGCAGCCCGTGGGCCGGCAGGGTCTGTGCTCAGGGTGGAGCCCAGGGGTTATGGCCTGGGCTCCAAGGTCAGATCCTCTGGGCTGGCATCTCTATGACTTCCCAGGTCTCGCTTGGCGAGGGGCTCGTCCTCTCAAGACTGTTTCCCCACCTGTGAAATGGACAAGACCCGTCCCTGCCGTTTAGGAGCGTGACTGAGATAATGGACATGTAAGGTGCACGGCACGGGGCTCCCCGGCCCGGCACAGAGAGGGTGCCCACAAGCGTCCAGTCCGGGGCTGGCTGAGGGCACTGCTGAGCGCTGGGCCTGACTGTTCGATGGACGCAGGCCCGTCAGAGTCGTGGCCACCTCCAGCCCATGGCCCCCCTGGACTCTGGAAGGGGTGCTAGCGCTGTCCAGGCTGCAGAGTGTATAAATACCATCACACCCTGCCCGGCAAGTTATTAGGGAATGCACGTGACTGGGGGGGGTCTGAGTCCCCCCACCAGCCCACGTGCCTGCGCTTGGAGCAAATGTCCAGTTTATGATACAGCGGCAGCTGGAGGGGCCGCTGGTCAGGGCTGTGCATGCCCACCCCTCCGGGTCAGCAGAGAGACAGTGATGACAGGGAGCGTGCTGGCCACTGTGCCCGGATGTGCGGACATGGCCCCGGAGCCTCCTCAGGAGCCTGGCAGGGGAGAAGGCGGAGGGACAGAGAGGTTAAGCGACTTGCCCGTGGCCACACAGCCAGTAAGAGGCCATTGCTCTGCCTGATTCCGAAGCCCCAAGCTTTGTGCCTCGGCTAGGCAGTGCCCGCTACCTTGCCCCCTGCCCCAACCCCCTTGCCACATGAATGCTGTCGGTATGGAGTGGCCAGCAGTGGAACAGTCAAGGGGCTGCCAGGAGGAATCTGGGCCCACCAACACCCTGGGGGTAGCTGTGGGCTATGGCCATACCCCCTGTCCCCCCAGCAAAGGCCTGCTGCCTGCTCCCCTCCTACCGGCACCCCAGCCCCTCCTGGTACCACCCTCCCCGATGCCTCCTGCCCTCTCCTTCATGCCCCATAACCCAGGGGTCCAGCCCTCTCAGACCTCGTCCTTCCGGGCCCTCAGCCCTGCCCTGGCCTGGGGCACCATCATTTCCTGCCCAACTGACTTCCATGATTCCTCACCCCTGCTTCCGACCTCTGCTCATGGCACCTGCATCCACCATTAAATCTCAGGACCCTGGACCCCAAGCCGGAAGCCTCCAAGGCTCCTCGATGCCTTTAAGATGTCACCAGCTCCTGGGCTGGGGTCCCAGGCCCCACACGCCTGGCCCTCGAGGCCCTCCCCGGCAATCCGGTTCATTCTGGGCTCACACGGTACCAGCTGTGACCGGTTTGGCCACCTCTCTACCTGGGATCCCAGCCCCTCCCAGAATTCCCCTCCTCATCCCAAACCTAGGTGGGCTCTGATGGGGGCTCCTGCTGTACCCCACTTCCCGCCATCCTAGCACAGAGCACCTGGGTAGCGGAGGCTGTGGGAGGCTTGGAGGCAGACCCAGGCCTTCCCTGCTGGCCCACGGGGCTCCCTTCAGCTGCTGGTGGATCTTTGGGGAGCAGCTGACAGAACCTGTGGGGCACAGACTTCTCTCCGGGCGTGCTTTCCTGTCTGCTGCTAACCCTAACCCTAACCCTAACGGTGGGGCCCGGGCTCCCCGCCCAGAGATGGAGTTATGGTTCCTGGGTCAGTGGGCCCAGTTGTGTGAAGCTGCGGGAGCGGGTTGTTCTTGACCGAAGGCACCGGTGAGAGTGTCCGCAGGTGGCCGTCCAGGCTCCAAGGCAGGGGCCCAAGGAACCGGGGGAGGCCCAGGCCGGACTCAGGGCTCTCAACTGCCCGACTGCCCGGGGCTGTGACCAGCAGCAGTAATGCGGGGAGAGGAGTCAGATGGGGGGAGGGGCAGGGCAGGAGGAGGAAGTGGCGGGGGCTGAGGAGCCGCAGGGGGAGGGGACGGGAGGGGCCCGGCCTTACTTTGGGTCTTTAGCCTGGTTGACACTCCCCTTCCTCTCCCTGCTCCTTGGCCCCCTGGCCCCCTGCCCCCCCCCCCCCCCCCCCCCCCCCGGCCCCCGCCCCCCCGCCCCCCCCCCCCCGACCCACTGGAGACAGGAGAAATCATGTGTTATTTCCCAGAGTGGTGTGCGTGGTAGCCCCCCCAAATACCTATGGGTGATGGGGATTTTTTTTGAGAAGGAGGCTTTCCCCCTGCACAGCCCTAACCAGCCACATTGGGCAGCCCGCCCCCCCATTTAGACTTGAGGAGACTTGAGGTCCCAGAGAGCAAGGCCCTTGCCCAAGTTCCCCACCAGGTGAGGGTCGAATGGGCTGAAGGCGGCTCTGGGGTCCACCTGGGCTCCCTTTCCCCGTCCCCAGCCTGCGGGCTCCTGGCTGCAGTGTCACCCGTGGACACCAGGGGGCAGCAGGCGCCCAGCTTTCCGCCTCAGGGCCTGCGGCCGGCTGCCTCAGGGCTCAGGGGCTGTCACCTCTGACGCCTCAGCAGACCCCCAAACCATGCCTAGGCCATCGAGGGAGGCGGGGGACAGGCGTCCCTTCTGCTGAGTCCCTACTCTGTGTGGCCTGCAGGGCACTGGGGAGGACTGGCCAGGGCTCGGCCACTTCTACCGTCTGACCTCTGTCTCCACCAACCACTGCTCACCTTTGAAACCCAGCTGGGGGGGAGGGGGCGGGGGAGGTGTGGTGAATGAATGTGGGGGGAGGCTCTCCTTCCCTGGCCGTGGCCGCCCGACTCGCTCTGGGGCCCGCACACACCGTGTTGTGCTCGCTGCCCCTGATGCCCAGGGAGACCTCACCCCGGGGCCCGGTGGGCGTGTGGGCTCCTGCCTCTTGCCCTGCCCTGGGGCAGGATAGGGGTGCGGGGGGGGGGGGCCTCCGCGTCTCCTCCCTGGCTTTCAGGCTCTTCTCGGAACACCATGTGGGTGTGTTGGAAGCAGGGTGAGAGCTGGTGTCCCCAGCATACCCTGGGGATGGGAGCATGTCCCCAGCATGTCCCCAGCAGGACAGGGGAGGAAGGAAGTCGGGGGGCACCCGCTCACCCAGATTCATTCTTCCTGGTCTTTCCTTGGCAGAGTGAGCCCCTGAGCCCCGGGGACCTGCCTGGTCTCTGTCTTGTGGGTGCAGGGGAGGAGGGAGGCCTGGTGGGGCTCCGAGCTGGCCACAGGGTGTCCTAAGCCCCGCCTGCGTGCCTGTCCCCCTACCCTGGGAACCCTCCCCAGCCCTGGAGGGTCTGTCTGGAGCCTAGGATAACCCATGGTCAAGGGTGTCCTGGGACGGTCAGTGCTGAAACCGGAACGGTCCTGGACAAGCGGGGAGGAGGTGGTCCTTCTGCTTGAGACTCTGAGGGGAAGGGGCCCCTGGCCCGTTGTGGGGACGGGGCAGCAGAGCCCTCATGTCCAGGGCTGTTCCCTGCTCCCTCCACACCTCCCCCAGGGCCTGCCCAGCCCCTCCTGCTAAGTCCCGGGGAGTGAGGACCCCCGGCCCGGCCCAGACGGGAGCACAAGGCAGCCCCTGTAATCCGAGCTTTGGATTCCCGTTGTGCGGCATGTGGACGCGTCACCGGAGGGAGGCCGGCACCTGCGGAGGACGTGCCTGGCAGCCGCCCCGAGAACAGCCCGTCCTGGGGGGGCTGGGGGCGGGGCGAGCCGAGCGCGGGAAGTCGGTGCGGGGAGGAAGGTTCTCGCTGCGCCGGCGCTGGGCCCTGGGCCAAGTGTGCTAGGAAACCACCCCCCCCCCCACCAGCCCCGGCTCAGAGCTGGGCTGGCTGCCTGTCGCTGGAGGCTGGCTAGTTAATCGGTAACTCTCCACACTCCTCGGGGCCTCCGGGCCTCATCTTATGGGGGAGAAGGTGAGGCTCCGAGGGGCAGCAGCCTCCCCAGGGGTCTGGCCAGGCCTGTCCAGGCCCACTGTGGGGAGCTGTGGCTGGGGGTGGGGTGGGGGGTGGGGCAAGGGCTGGCCCAGCCCGGGGCTGTGGGGGAGGGGGTGGGGAATGGATGGGGCCCGCGGGCCTTTGGCCTGGTGGGGTACACAATGGACAGGCCAAGATCTACACAGGAGAGGGCAGACTGGGCTGGGCAAGAGCTTGGCCACCTCCCTGATGGGAGGCGCCTGAGGGGTCCGCCCTCCCGGGACTGGGCCACAGGCCCCCACAGACGGCCAGCCCTGGCTCCAGGTTTGGGGAACGGCAGGGGAGGTTAACCCTGGCACTCTTGCTTTCTTTCCTCTCCTGGCTTTGTGCTCACCCTCCCCGCATGGAAGTCCAGGGAGGGGCTCAGGGCCGGAGAAAGGCACCGATCTGCTGCCCCTGAGCGCTGCGCGCTTGCTCGACGTCTCTGAGCCTCTGGTTTCTCCCTTGCAAAACAGGCATCAAAATGCCTCCCTGTACGGGTTCTTGGAAGGATTAAGTGAGGCAAGGAGCTGGGCCCGGGTGCAGGGCGGGCTCAAGGTGTCTGCTGCTGTCAGCCTGGGGAATGTGCCTCGGCGCCTGCACAGCAGTCCGGGAGGCCTGCAGACAGACGCCCCTCGCAGGGTCCCTGGGGGCACGCCGGGGGCGGGCCCCAGGACACAGGCTGCCCTCCTGGGCTTCCAGCAGCAGCTCCACACGGCTCCCCAGAAGGAGGGGGCTTTGGGACACCCAGAGTGGAAGTCAGCCACCAGGCGGCAGCACGTGGCCGAGGACGGCGCCTCCCGGCCCGCCCAGCTCTGCCACTCGCTTGGGCAAGAGTGTCTCCCCATCGAGCCTCAGTTTCCTGGACTGCAAAAGGGGCCCGCTCCCTTGGCACTGGGGGGCACTGCCAGGGGAAACAACCCCGCCAGGCCCTGGGTTAGGGGGTTAGCTGCCTTAAGCCCTGGAGCAGGACCGAGTTCTTCAATCTGCCCAGGCCTGTCTCCTCATCCAGAAAATGACACCCCAAACAGGCCCATGCCATGCAGGGGAGTCGGGGGTGGGCAGCGCTGGCGGCTGGGACAGACAAGCCCCCCGCCCCCCGCGTGTTAGTGGCAGTCGACCCTTATTTCTCACTCCCATCTTGGTCAGGTGGGTGTGCGGAGGGAGCTCGTGGCTCTGCTCCCTGGGGTCATTCGGGGCTTCAGCCACCTAGGGGCTCTGCTGTCCCCAGGAGTACCTCCCTGGATGCCCCCGCCCCACCCCCGTCTGGCTGGCAGAGCAGGGACAGGAGGGGGCGGGTTAGCTTGGTTGGTGTGGATGGGCCCCGGGCGGGAGGGGGTGGGTGCCTTTCTGCTCTCCTGTCTGTGGCCAGCACTGGACGTGTGGCCCCCCAGCTGCTGAGGGGCTGGGAATGTGGTCTTTGTTCTGTTCGGTCAGAGGAAGAGGAAATGGTTTGGGGAACACAGTGCTTTTGCTTGGTCGCTCCTCCGCTGGACTGGGTGGTGAGTTCAGAGAGAGGTACGCTGGAGAAGCCAGCAGGGGGCCGGGCGCCTGCCGGGCTCCCCCACTCCTGAGTGGGCAGGATTTGGGGTGCTGGGGCATCCCGGGCGCCTCTCCTTGTGCTCCCCGGGGCCAGTACCCCCTCTCTGGTTCTGCCGTCTGCCGCAACAGAGTACAAACACTGTTCCTTTTGTTTCTTTTTCTCCTTGGAATATATTTTTAATTACAAAAGTAGAGCTTGGTTATTGTACTCAGACAGAGGTTTGCACACTTGGCGGGGGGGCCCTTGGGGTGGAGGCCTGGGCCTTCTCTCAGACTCCCAGCCCCCAGCCCCTCAGCTGTCCACCCCCAGGTCCGTCCCCGGCTTGGGGGAAGGGACCCAGCCCCACTGTTGGGACCGGCAGGTCAGTGAGCTGATGGGTACCATCCTTGACCGGATTCAGGGTCACATACTCAGAGAAGGTCACCTCCCTGCCCTAACAAGCCCAGGAGGGGAGGTGTCCTCGTGGCCCTTGGAGAAAGAGAAGCAGAAAGCCCTGAGGGAAAGCAAAGAGAAAGCCAGGCAGCGGGAGGAGGGTGAGTCAAACCTTGCTCCCTCCCCCACTATGCGTGGCCCTGGTGGCTTCCCCAGGCTCCCGCTATCAGCTCCGTCCTCCTCCCTTCCCTGCACAACAGGTGAGGCCCAGCAAGGGGATGCAGGAAAGCTATCCTGGGCAGCGCTTGGCCCCAGCGAAGAGGGGCCGCTATTGCCACACTGTGTGACACGAGGTGTGGGGGCCTGCCACTCCCAGTCCTTGGAGGCAGGACTCAATGTCACAATCCGTTAGGCTTATCACTGGGAGGGGGCCTGGGACCCACCTGTCTGAGCTCAACTGGCCCCCACGGTGGTGGCAGGGTGGGCACCAAAGGCAGTGGGAATGGCCCTCTAAGCCCACCCCCTGACCTGGACAGTGCTGGGGGAGGGCAGGGTCACGCAGGGGCCTGGTGCAGGCTCGGCTCCTGCTCATTTATGAAGCACCTACTAGGTCCTCTGCCCTTAGGGAGCCGAGGGCAGACAGGTGTTCATAGCACCAGGCAGTCCCTGCTAGGGAGGAGAGCTCGGACTCCCCTGGGTGTCTGGAGCAGGCGCTGGGAGTGGGGTGGCTTCCTTCCTTAAGGAAGGGAGCCGGCCTGGAGGCTGAATCTGGCCTGGGGGTGGGCTACTTCCCCAGCCTGCCCTCCTGGACAGCTGGAGCCAGGGCATCCGGACCTCTCGGGAAATCCTGGGGGCCACCTGGTTCCACATTCTGTGGTCACTACCGGCTGTGGCCCTGGGGAAGCTGGTGTGACCTTGGCACCGGGGCTGGGCCAGGCCTGCCTCCTTCTAGCCCCAGGCCAGGTGACGTCAGCCTGGTGTGAGGAGACCACAGAGCTCGGGGGATCTTTCTCAGTTCCTCTTTACGTTCCTGAAGATACAAAATTGTAACATCTCAATGCTTGTGGGGAGTGTGGAATGCGGTGCACAGAACAGAATAAAAACCAACCATGAACCACCGCTTGGTCCTCCTATCAAGACCCCAGGACCCTACCCTGTGCCCCCTCCGTCCCCTGCGCCAATGCCCACTCCTGTTTGTCCCATGGCCTCACTTCAACCCTCGCCTCCCCTGGAACCAGGATACCTCCTCCGGGACAGATTTGCACACTATCACACTGTCCCATCCCTGGGGAGTCCTGGAACCCACCCTGACCCTGTGGGGAGGCAGTCTGGGTGGGGTCGGGTCAGCCTTATTTTTCTCGCTGGGCTCATGGGCTCCCCCGGGCCAGGGGCTGACAGCTCAGGGCTCTGCTGGACCCTCCAACAGGTGCCTGACCCTGCCCACAACCCCAGCCCAGGGCTGCTTTTAGCTTGGGCTGGGGTGGGGGTGGGGTGGCTGGAGGCAGTTCCTAGGCTCCCCGCCCCACAACAGGCTGGGCCAAAGGGAAAGCTGCATAAAGTAATGGTCTCCCATGGCCTGGCCCTGCTGGGATGAGAGCCTCCAGGGAGGACCTGGGGCTGTGGCAAGGCCCGGCGTGTGGGGCAGAAGGGGTCTGGGTCCTGGCAGGTCCTTCCCTTTCCCCTGACAGCTGGAGTAGGGCCCTCTGGCTCGCGTGCCCCATCATTCTCAGGGTGTGTTTCCTCCCAACAACCAACGATATTTATTGGGCAGGATGAGGGGGTGCTAGCCTTCCAGGACGGTGGGACAGGTTAGCTAGAGCGGAGCTGCCCACCGCTCACCCCCACCTCCCACCTGGGGGTTCCCTGTGTGGTGGGGGATAAAGCTGGCCCAGAGGATCAGTGTACCCAGTCAAGACCCTAGGCTAGGCCGGGCCAGGCCCACCCCACTGGACAAGCCTCTAGCGACCTATCCAATACCCCATCCAGGGATAACAGCCTCCAGCCAGTCTGGGCACTCAGACCTCTGGCATTGTGTGGCCGAAGCCTGAGAGGTGCCGGGCACCTGGTCCACGACGTGGCGGGCATAGCCCCGGACGGGCTCCGCCTGTTTCCCATCCACTGAGCAGGGCTGGGCAGGCTCCCGGACCTGGTTCAGGACTCCAGGGGCTGAGGGCCGGCTCTCCAAGGTGTCTGAGACTTCGCCCTGTGGGGGGGGGGGCGCCGGGAAGAGTGGTTCGAGGCCCTTAGGGCCAGCAGGTGTGTTAGGGCTCCAGGTGCGCGTAACCCCGCCAGGGACTTAAGCCCCGGGCGCCGCAGGCCGCGCGGGGGCAGCCGAAGACCCCATCTCGCTCCAGCTAGGGCCGAGATGCCCGCGGCTGGTTCAAGCCCCTTCAGCTGGCGCTGGAGGCCCAATGGTGAGCACCGGCGGCGGGGCTGGCGCCCCCGGGGGGCGAGTCGGAACTGCCCGGACGCCGGGCCCCGCCGCGCCGATGAGGGCGCGCCGGCCGAGGGGGCGCCCGCGCCACCGCCGCCGCCGCCTCGCAGCCCCCGCCAGCAGACAAAGGAGCCGGAGGGGGGCGGGAGGGGGGGGGATGGGGCGAGGGGGCGGGGCGCCGCGGTGTCACGTTACCGCCCGCAGCGCCCTTTAACTCGGGCCCCGCCCCGCTCACCGCCCCCAGCCCGCTGCCGCGCGCGGCCCGCGCCCCGCCAATCGGCCCGCGCGCCCCGCCCCGCCCTCGGGTGGGTGTGTGCACGCGGCCAATGGGCGGCGCGCGGGGGCCGGGCCGCCAGCGGGGCGGGGGCAGACCGGCGCGGGCCAATCGCCGCGGTGTTGTTGAAACTGAAAATACTACATTATGCTAATCGCCGCGGGGCCCCCGCGCGGGGGGGGGGGTGGGACCCTCGCGTATAAAGGGGCGCGCGAGGGCTGGGCGTTTCACAGGCCAAGTGCTCTGCGCTCGGTAGGTGCCAACCAGGCCCGAACGAGCCGAGCGGGCGAGGACAGGCACTGAGGGGGCGCGGCCGCCGGCCGGACGACACCGCAAGCGAGACTCAGGAGCAGCCCAGGGCCCGACAGCCAGGTAGCCGCCGCGCCCGCCCTCCCGCCGCGTCCCTTTGCAAATGCAGACTCCGACTGCGCGGGGTCTCACTTGCGCCCGGCCTCCGCCCTCCTCTCCTCTCTTCCTCCTCCTCCTCTTCCTCTCCTCTCCTCTCCCGTGGCCCCGGCCCGCGCTGTCCCGGGCCAGGTTCGACGTGTGTCTCCGCAGCGCATTGGCAATGGAGCGCCTTGTCGCCCGCCGCACCTTTCCCCTGTTCGCGCGCACCAGCGCCTGCCGCAGCCTCTTCGGGCCGGTGGACCACGAGGAGCTGAGCCGTGAGCTGCAGATCCGCCTGGCCGAGCTGAGTGCCGAGGACCAGCGCCGCTGGGACTACAACTTCCAGCAGGACGTGCCACTGCGCGGCCCCGGGCGTCTGCAGTGGACCGAGGTGGACAGCGACTCCGTGCCCGCCTTCTACCGCGAGACGGTGCAGGTGGGGCGCTGCCGCCTGCTCCTGGCGCCCCGGCCCCGCCCGGAGGGCGCAGGCGATAGCCCGCCCCCCGCGCCGCCGGCCGATGAGCCCCTCGACGGCCTCGGGGAGGCGCCGGCGCCGCCGTCCGGCGGCCCGGTGGTGGCTCCCGCCCCGGCCCCAGCCGCGGCGCCGCAGGAGAGCGATGAGCAGGAGGCGGTCCCGCCGCCGCGCAGCCAGGAGCCCCTCGCCGAGCCGCTGCACTCAGGGATGTCGGGGCGCCCCGCGCCGGGCACTGCCGCTGCCACCGGTAGCGCCGCCGCCGCCGCCACCAATGCCGCCGCCGCCGCCGCCGCTGGAGGGGCTGTTGCCACCACCGCCGCCGCGGGAGGCGCCGCGATCAAGAAGCTGCCCGGGCCTCTCATCTCCGGTGAGTCCCGCGCGGCCCCGCCCCGGCCCGGCCCGGCCCTGCTTTGTCCGGCCGGCCGGGCTCCCCCGGCCTCGGGGGCCTCACTTGGTCCCCGCCTCCTCCCGTGGCATTAAAGGGCCAGCAGCGCGCTGGGCGCGGCTGCGCCCGCACCCCGTCCCGCCCTGTTGTTGTGCTCCCGAGCGGCTGGCGCGGGAGGGATGGGAGAGCGCGCGCTCGGGCCCCCTGGGCGCGCGATCCTCGCTCTGGCCGCGGGAGCCCCTCCCCGGGCGCGGCGGGCGCGGCGGGCGCGGCGCGGAGGGGGTTAAGCGCGGCGGCAGCCCCGGGGGGCTTGGCCGCGGGACAAGGAGAAATGCTTACACAGCACATTGCGCGGGCGACGTAAACAAAGCTGACCCGCCGCGGACCTCGGCGCGGGCGGGGACGGCGCCCCCACCCCGGCCCCCTCTTGGGTTCCCCTGCCGACCCCGCCCTGACCGGCTGTGCGCGCTGTCGCCCGCAGATTTCTTCGCCAAGCGCAAGAGACCCGCGCCCGAGGCCAAGGCGTCGAACGAGGTTCCCGCGGGATGCGCCGCCCCAGGCGCCGCTCCAGCCGTAGGCTCGGCGGAGCAGACCCCGCGCAAGCGGCTGCGATGAGGTGGGTACCGCCCCGCGCGCGCTGGGCGGGGAGGGGTCGCCCTGCGGGGTCCTCGTGGCCACCCTGTCTGTCTGTCTGCTGTCGCTCACCGCGCCTCTCTCCCGCAGCGTCGCGCGTAAAGAGCCCTGAGGGAGCCCGCTGGGCAGCGGACAGGACAGGAGCGCGGGGCCTCGGCTGGGACCGTCCATGTAGCAGCAACCGGCGGCAGCTGCCACCGAGCAGCGTTCGGTTTCGTGTTTAAAATTTAAAAAAAAAAAAAAACTGTGCAATGTATTAATAACGTCTTTTATATCTAAATGTATTCTGCACGAGGAGTACACTGGTCCCAAGGTGTAAAGCTTTAAGAGTCATTTATATAAAATGTTTAATCTCTGCTGAAACTCAGTGCAAAAAAATGAAAAAAGAAAAAAAAAAGGAAAAAAGAAAAAAACATGTATATTTGTACAAAAAGTTTTTAAAGTTATACTAACTTATATTTTCTATTTATGTCGAGGCGTGGGCCGCTCTGCCACGCGATAGCTCGGTTATTGGTTATGCCAAAGGCACGTCACCGCATCTGGTTATCGACAAATGTAAATTTATTTTTATAGCGGACTCTGGGGGGAGGGGGTCGCTCACAAGCTGTAGCTGCCGTACAAGCCCATCTAGCTAGCAGTTCTCTTCGCGCTTTCGCTGTCTCTTTTTATTATTATGATTATTTTAAACTTGAAGACAAATTTGTTAACATGGTTCCTGAGCCGTCTGCACCACTGCCCCGGCCCCTCGTCCGCCGGGTTCTAAATAAAGAGGCCGAAAAACGCTGCAAGTCAGCTCCGTGTGTGCGTGAACTGCCTCCAGCCTCCTTCTCTGGCACCCCCAGAAGTTAGGGAGATAGGACAGTGGACACAGGGGGCAGCCCAGCTTCTTTCTAGGCCACCCGTCCCAAAGCGACAGGGACTTTCTCCTGGTAGGGCAGGCCCACCACCACCTGCTGCAGGCCCCTAAGTTAGGGATGAGCGGCCCCGCCCTCTCTGTCACCCCTCCCTCCTGCCCCCCTCACGTGCGGGGCTGTGCGGCGAGACTCGGGGTGGGGGGCTCACTGCTTCCCCTGTTCCAGGGAAGCCACCCACACTCCAGCCGCCCTGGGCTGAGCCCCGATGGGGCTCAGGTGGGCACTTGTGGGGGATGGGCCAACGCCCATTCCCCCCCCCCCCCCCACTGCCGCCGCGCCTCCTGGGAACCAGCGCTTTCTATTCTTCAAGCCTCGCACAGGGTGGAGCCCCAATGGCTCTGGGGTTCCCAGCTTCGTGGGCCAGGGTCCACCGGGGTCCGGCCAGAAGACCCCCTGACGGGTTCCGGGCCTGTTTGCGCTCGCAGTGGGGGAGGGGCGGCCCAAAGGCCTGCGAGGGAGGAGGGGGGGAGGGGACGCGCCATGGGCCAGGGAGGGGTGGGGAGGGGTGGGGAGGGGTGGGCTCCGGCTGAGGAGGAACTCGAGGTCGCATGCACGCGCATGCACCCACCAGCCTTCTGGTTTCAAAGTACTCCCTTTCAGTCGAAAAGAGGAGGTTTATTTTATTTTATTTTTTTATAGCTGACCTATAAACCTCTGAAAATTATGGCTTACAATGGAAAGGATGACGTGAAGTAGCACAAACTGACGGCTGGCAGTATTTGTGCTGGTGCCTTGGGCCAGGAGAAGCAGGGGCCTGGTGGTGTATTTAAGTTAACCGTTTTGGGGCTGTAGGCAACACCAGACGTCCCCGATGGCTCAGGGACAAAGGCTGGGCTCAACCCTTGAGTCTGAAGATGCATCTAGATGTAATTAACTTCGTCTCCCCCTCAAGTACCTAAAAGGGCCTGGAGGAGGGAGATGGGGCTGGACAGGTCACTGAGAAATACCCCAGCAGTGAGAGTCGGGGGGCCTGGCCCCCCTCCAGCTTCCTATCAGCCTGATTACAACGTGGGAATTAGGCCTGCTTAGACCTGACATCAGGCTTCAAGCCTCTCCTGTCCCACCCCCTCCCCCTGCAGTGTGACCACAGCAGGGGGGGAAGAGGAAGCATGACGGCAGTTGAGGCAGGAGCGGGGGCTGCTGGGCCCGGCACCTGGCAGAGTCCCCTGCGCTCTACCTGAATCTGGCAGGAGAGGGGCACCTCACAGTCCCCAAGCACAGCTGTGCCCTGCTCTGCACACAGCCCCGGCATGAGAGCCAGGGGTGCAGCCCAGCTGTCCCTCCCCGCTTCCTGCTGTCACCCAAGGGTGGCTTTCTCCAAAGCAGGGCGAGTGCTGCCTCCCCATGGGAAGGTGAACAATGCTATCGTTTTTAGAGATGCCCCCCTGCCCCCCAGCAGGAGCTGCTAGCAGATACCTAGAGGTTGCTCTCCACAGGGAAAAAGCATCAGATTTGGAGCCACTGTGTGACCCTGGGCACACGTGGACCCGGCAAGCCCTTCTTTCCCTCGGTGGGTCTCCGTTTCCTGCCTTTGGTGCCCTGTGGTGGTCATATGAGGATATTAGGGACACAAGAACCTCTGGTGGCCCCCAACTCTCTTCTCCTCTGTACTCGTGACGGTGAGCATGGGCCTGCGCCCTGCTGTCACAATGGGCCCTTTCCTCTCCGGATGCCCAGGCCCTGCCCAAGCCCAGGGCGCCTGGGAGCAGACTGGCAGCCAGCACATGTGTGGGGATCCATGATGATGATGATGATGATGATGATGATGATAGTACTAATACTACAGCCACAACCAGGCCAACCAGTCTTGGGGCCCTAATGGCATGAGCCGAGCACAGTTCAGCGAGATCTTACCAATGCAGGCCCGCCATGTTCCCCGTTTGAGGAGGAAACCGAGGCATGGAGCAAGTTACCGGAGGGCGAGTCACTGACCTCAGCAGGGCTGCATTGCCCTAGCCTGTCTCTTGGAAGGCAGGCATGAGATGGGGCGGGAAGCCAGCCCCCCCGGGCTGCAGGAGGGGAATGTGAGCTCACACGCACAAAGCGTGGAGCCCCGCACCAGGCACACACAACAGGCGTGCAGTGAACGTCAGGGGCTCAGACGATGTGTCTTCTTCAGGCTCCCCCAGACACTAACTGAGCACATGCTGCAAGCCAGTCACTGTGCTAGGCTCTAGCCACATGGCAACTTCATGCAGACTGGGCTGGGGACAGATTGTAGAGCCTTTAACTAGGCAGAGGCTGGGAATGGGCCGCCCCAGGCAGGGGTGGGCAAGGGAGCTGCAGGAGGGGAGGGCTCCATGTGCACAGGGGGGACAGTGTATCTGAGCTGGAGGGTCTGAATGAGGCCGAGAGTGGGGCGAGGGGGCAGCCTGGGGGTCTCTTCTGGCTCCGGGGGGCCCTCGGCCAGCCTGGCTAACAGGCACCTAACAGTGCCTTTTGGGGTGTGGCTGCCTGGCCTCCCCACCCCCTGTTCTTTTCCTCCGGTTTTCTGGACCTTCCTGGGTCTGATGAGCTGGGGTGAAAGGTTGGATTTTATCTGTAGGCAGTGGGGAGCCCCTGGGGTGACAGAAGTTGCAGCAATTTTAAAAAGCGTGCTGAAGCTGCTGGGTGGGGAGGGAGGCAAGGGTCAGCAAGGGGCTCCGGCGGCCATCCAGGCAGAGGTACCCGGTCGGCAACTATTCCAAGGGCCTCCAGTGTGCCACACACCACTCTGGGCACCAGAGACAGGGCGGTGAATGAAAGGGACCCAGTCAGTCCCTGCTTGCAGGAGCTGCCTCTGTTGTGGGAGGTGACGTAGTGAAACGTGCTAAGTGATCCACAGCAGAGGAGGTGGTCATGTCACCAGTAAGTGGAGCTGAGCCCCTGTGTCAGGGCAGAGGGTGGGGGGCTACTGTCTAAAGCAGGCTGTGCCAGCCCCCCAGCAGGTGACATCTGAGCTTTACAAGGGAGGGGCACACACCACGAGGATTAACTGGGAGAGGAGTTCTGGGCAGAGGGCACAGGCGGTGCAAAGGCCTGGAGGCCTGGAGTGTTCATGGAGTGATGGGCCAGAGGGGCTGGGGTGCGAGGTGGGGTCCAGAGAGCTGAGCTGGGCTGGCAGGGAGGGCGAGCAGGACTTGCTGGTGGGCTGGAGCGGGTATGGGAAAACAGGTGGGGCGTTTGGGGCGACCGTAAGTGGGAATGTGGGTCATTCTCAGAGCTGAGGAAGGCTTTACTGAGAAGAGGAGAAGGGGAAAACAGAGACAGGGCCCCTTGTTTTGGACATAAATTGTCATCCAGGCCCTTCCCTGCCCCGATTCCCATTCTCACCAGGCCTGTGGACCCCAGGATGCACGTTTAGTGCTCAACCCTGCCAAGGAGGTGTTAGCCCTCCCAGGCGAGGACTTTTGGAGCCACTGGCCTGGTCGCCAGCCAGGACACAGCTCGCCCCCAAGCTCAAGAGCGCTGTTTCTTAAAAGTAAATTTATGCACCATTATTAACTAAAGTCGATATTTTATATAAGAGGTCACTCTCGGTGGTGTGCGTCCTGTGGGTTCGGACAGACGTGTGATGACGTGTGTCCACCACCACGGGGTCACGCGGAGTGGGGTCCCCACCCTAAAGCCCTCTGTGCCCTGCCTGTTCACCCCCCCAAACCCTGACAACCCCCGATCTCTGTCCCGTCTCCCTTGTTCTGCCTTTTCCGGAATGTCGTAGAGCTGAGGTCGCGGCCTGCGGCCTCCTCAGACCAGCTTCTCTCACCCACTGGTGCTCATTGACGGTTCCTTCATGACCATTCTCGGCTTCAGCGCCGAAGAAGATTCTGTTGGCTGGACGGACCACAGTTTATTTGCCCACACGCCTCTTGAAGGACTTCTTGGTCGCTTCCAACTTTGGACAATTATGGATAAAGCTGTGCAGGTTTCTGGTGTGGACACACATTCTTAACTCCACTGGGCGCATCCTGAGGAGCATAACTGCTGGGCCGTGTGGGCAGACCGTGTTGGGTTTTGAAAGAAAACACCACCGCCCCGCCTTCCAGAGTGCCCCCAACTACTCCCAGCAGCAGTGAATGAGAGTTTCTGCCCAAGGCACTGTTTTAACAACGTTTCTCTTGTGAGGACCACACTGACCACCAGATTTTAGGTGAATTAAAAAAAAAAAAGGAAAGAAAGAAAAAGAAACCTCATCACAGTTTAGACACAACAAGGACAAAGCAAAGTCAAAAATGCACACGGACAACAGTGGCTTTTGGTGAGCGCCTCACGGGTTCCATGGGGCTGGGACGGAGAGCCTGAGCGGGTGGTCAGCTCCTGGTCCAGCTGGTGTTGGTAGATTGCAGTATTGTCCCACTATCTGCTGCCCTGCCTTGCGGAAGGATTCTGCATCTCCTGCGGGTTGGGACCAGACCTGGCCGACGAGATGTGCTCGGCGTGACATAGGCTGTGGCTAGGAGCCACACCCTCGGGTGCCACCATCTTCTCTCTCCGCCCGGAGACCCGCAGGGTCCCAACAGAGGCTGCTCCTTCCCACCAGGGCGGGGTGGTCCCAGCCTGCAGGTGGCCTCAGCTGCGGATGTATTTGTTATACAGCATGAAGTACACTGAGCTGACAGACCGCTTCTTTGAAGATCCCAACCCACTGTTTTAGGTTTCCAGGAAAGGCACGAGGGCCCGACGGCCTTGTCAGGTTGTCCTGGATGCTTGGATGGGAGTCCAGAGATTATGGAAACTCCTTGGGGGGCACTAGCTCTGTACCATCTCGTCTAAGGGCTGGAGGCCGGGTCATGGAGCTTGGCAGGGCTCCCCGCCCCCTCCGGCCGTCTTCTGTTCTGTGACCGCTTGTGCTTTGAACAGTGTCCAGGAGGTGAGGCAGAGAGCGGCCCGGGCAGAGGGGCTGCATGTGGACCCATGGCGTGCAGCAAATGTACACGTTTGCACGGCTGCTGTGACAGGGACCCCGATTCTGCCCGAATTGCTGCGTGCCATGCCCATGTGTTCGTCCCCACCGTGGGGATTAATCACCCTGAGCTTTCCTGGGGCAGCAGAACCGGTAACAAGCTTCCGAACGAATGAAACCCCATGCAGCCCCCCCCCCCCCGCCCCGTCCCCTCCCACTTCACAGTGTGGCTGGCCTGTCTGGGGCCCGGGCTCTGGAAGCCAGGCTCATGTCCGCAAGCCACAGTGGACCGACCGTGTCAGTGGTGGGACTGAGGCATCGATTCACCTCTGCAGGGGGCTTGGCAGCCGATGGCTCAGGTGAAGTTTTCTCCAGGGCTGGCTCTCGGTGGGAGAGAGCTGCCTTGGCTGGAGTCGACCCCTTCCCCCCGGCAGCCAACTCCACCGACTGGTGGATGCGGGGCACAAAGCCCGGCCCCTTGCCTGGAGCACACAACTCTGAGCAGCTGCCCCAGGGCTCCTGGGGCCACTGGCCGAGAGCTTTGTCTCATCCATCTTCCCTCCCTGCCTCCTCCCTCCCCCGCAGGGGTGTGCCCAAGAGCATCCCTGACGAAGCCTCCTGCACATGTATGCACACATGCGGACACATGGAGACACACATACACACCATACAGAAACATGCACGCAGACACACAGACGAATATACACAGACACACACAGAGGCACATATATAGACACACACATGTCCAGTAATTCTTTTTTTTTCTTTGACAAAGGAAGAAAAACGTCAACTTTGGGACTTAGGCACAGACTCAAAGATGGAGCTGTGTGCCAACGGGCACCCCTAAGAAGGCCCAGTCGCCCTCCCTGGTGTTGTTTAAGACCCAGAGTGAGTGTTTCTAGGGGTGGTGGAGACGCAGATTATATCGCTGAGATACGCTCCCTTGAAATACGAAATGGAAAGGCCGCAGTGGCCTGAGTGGCATCTGCTTTGATCTTAGCTGTTGTCTGGAAGCCCTCGGGTGGGGTTCCTCCTTGGGGCAGCTTCCGTGTCAGGGGGCCCTGAAGTGTGACCACGACTGTGCTCCCAATGCTGGGGGCGTAAAGTCAGGTGAGCACGGGCATCTGGTACCTTCTCTTCCATTGGCATGAGAACACCTGTTCCAATTATTTCTTTCCAGGTGAAAACTGTCCCGGTGCTTTGCTGTTGAAAACAACGGTCTTGTTTATACCTATGATGTTATGAGTCAGGAATTTGGGAAGTGCTGGCAGGTAGTTTGGTTCTGCTTTATGGGGCATCAGCTGGGGGGGTTGGATCGGGTTGGAGGGGTCAACCTCCAAGCTGGTTCACTCCCACACCTGGCCTAGTGGACCGGCCGCCACTGGGGGGCCTCCGCCCCTCCTCCTGGGGCTTCTCCACGGGCCGCCTTGGGCTTCCTCACAGCATGGCTGCTGGATTCAGAGGCCACTGTCCCGGGAGCTGGGCAGGAGCTGCAGCGGCTGCCCACCCCCCCCCCCCACCACCACCTAGCCTGGCCATCGAGCAACAGCACCTTGGCCTCATCCAGCTAAGTTGGTGACTTACAGAGACCACCCAGGACCCAAGGGTGGACACCCCTGCCCTGCTTCTCCAGAGAGTGTGTGCCCACCTGGGCCACCATGCCCCTCCTGGAGTACGCAGAGCGGGTGCTCCATCCCCAGCATGTGCTGGAGAGTTTACTTCGGGACTCACCAACCAATGATGAGCTCAACTAAAAACAGCATTGTTCTCCTTTTGCGTGGATTCTCAGTAATACAGAAAACCAGGCCACTGAGTACTTCTTGGGTTTGAGCTGACCAACACCAGGAGTGGTGTTCTGCTCAGACATCAGAGCTGGGTGCAGTCCAGAGGCAGAGCTGTGCGCACAATTGTGTGCGTGGACAGCACGGACGCCTCCTCTCCAAGACCACGGACATGGTCCCACGATGACACTTGAGAAGCCCTTCTGCCTCCTTTTGCTGTGTGCCTGCTTGTTTATACACGCGTGTGGGTGTGTATGGTCACACTGTAAATATGTGTTCATATGGTGTGTGTGTTACACGCACACACACATACCGTGTATCACACACACATACCGTGTGTTACACACATATACCGTGTATCACGCACACACATACCGTGTATCACACACACACCGTGTATCACACACACATGTATACCGTGTATCATGCACACATGTATACCGTGTATTACACACACACACATATACCGTGTATCACACAAACACAAATACCGTGTGTTACGCACACACACATTTATGCATGCCCACACATATTGTGTATTAGGCACACACATATACCGTGTATCACACACACACGTATACCGTGTGTTACACACACATATACCGTGTATTATGTACACACATACCGTGTATTATGCACACACACATAGTGTGTATTATGCACACACATATTTACCATGTATCACACATACACATATGCTGTGTATTATGCACACACACATACTGTTGTATCACACACACACACCGTGTATTATGAAAACACACGTATCGTGTATCACACACACACACACACCATGTACTACGCACACACACATACCGTGTATCACACACACACATACCGTGTATCACACACACATATACCGTGTATTACACACACACACACACACCATGTATTACGCACACACACACATACTGTGTATTACGTGCAAACATATACCATCTGTTATGCACAAACATATACTGTGTGATACACATACACATTTACCGTGTATTACACACACACACTGTATATTACACACACACATACTGTGTATTAGGACCACACATATATACTGTGTATTACGCACACACACACACACACTGTGTATTACACACATTGTGTATTATGCACACACACACACCGTGTATTATTCACACACACAGTGTGTGTATTACGTACACACATATTTACCATGTATCATGCATACACATATGCTGTGTATTATACACACACACTGTTGTATTACACACACACACTGTGTATTATGCACACACACATACTGTGTATTACGCACACATATACTGTGTATTACGTGCACACACATACCGTGTATTGTGCACACACATACTGTGTATTACGCACACAGATACTGTATATTACGCACACACACATACCGTGTATTACGCACACACACATACGGTGTATTACACACACATATACTGTATATTACGCACATACACATACCGTGTATTATGCACACACACATACCGTGTATTACGCACACAATTATTGTATATTACATGCACACACATACCATGTATTTTGCACACATATACTGTGTATTACGTGCACACACATACCGTGTATTATGCACACACACATATATTGTATATTACGCGCACACACATACCGTGTATTACGCACACATATACTGTATATTACGCGCACACACATACTGTGTATTACACACACACACACTGTATATTATGCACACACACATACTGTGTATTACGCACACATATATTGTATATTACGCACACACATACCATGTATTATACACACACATATACTGTATATTACGCACACACATACTGTGTATTACACACACACATACTGTATATTATGCACACACACATACTGTATATTACGCACACACACACATACTGTGTATGATGCACACACACATACATTTACATACTTTCTTTTCGTTAACTTTGTGGCTTCTTTAAACTTACTGAGCACTAGATATAGTATCATTGTACCTCCTTGAAGGAATCCTTGCGGGAGCTCATCATCATGCACAGAGTTAATGGAATAGTGCGTAGGTTCTGTGTACTCAATGGCTAGTGCTGACGATCATCAACATTTTTCTAATCTTGTTGATTTGTTTCATCCCTCCAGCTTTGAACTTTTTTTTTTTAAGCTGGATCCCAGACCCTGTGTCCTCCCACGGGCGGATCTTTCCTTGCGGCGGGAGCAGGCCTCATTCTCGCAGGTGCATCCTGGACCCGCGGCACCGAGGAGTGTGCCCTTCCCTGCCTTCCATGCACTGCCCCCCAGCTTTGTCCCGGAGTCATGCCTTTCCACCTTACTCCAGAAGAACATTGTTCACTTCCAGGGAAGGCCCCGTGCTTTGTTTGAAAATGACACAAATCGGCTGCTGACCTCATGCCATGCCAGGTTTCCTGAGACCCCTCGCCTGGGACCCATCTAATGATGTCCTCACTGCCCAGAGGGCCTCGCTGCTTTCTGGCTGCTTTTGTGGCACACCAGCTGTGGTGGACAGCCCCTGCGTGTGGAGGCCATCCCACGGTTGCCCTGGAGCCCTGGCTTGTCAGCCTGTTGCTGCTTTTCAGGACCTCTTTTGAGCCATTGGCCCATCTCTGGTGACCGCGATCATATAAACATGGAAGTGTCACACGGACACACCATTGTGCACAGACCGATGGCAGAAGGCACATCTGCAGAGCTGATGGGCAGCTGCCCGGCCACACCGCCTGGCCCTTAGGACCACAATGGGGTCACACAGGTGGTGTGTGTGTGGACACAGATCGTCTCCCTTCCCCTTGAAAGTGCCACCTCCCTGCGGCTGCTTCCCAGGAGGGCTCCTGGGGCGCAGTGAGGCAATCATCAGGTGGTCCTGGGGACCCGTGGGCAGGGGCTGGGGTTGGGGTGGCTGGTTCCGGGCCACTGTAGAAAACAGGCAGGGAGTTCGTACCAACTCCAGCTCGGGGACTCCAGGGGGTCTGCTCAGCTTGTTGGGGGCGGGCAGCAGGGGCAGGGAAGCAGCGGGCGTGGGGGGAGGTGGGGGTCATGACCACCAAGGGCTGTCTTCTGGACTTCCCCCTCCTTGCTGGGCTCTCACCCCGGCCCCTGCTGGTCTCTCTGGGGTGGGGCCCCTCCATGGTGAGGGAAGCAAAGCTTGAGCCCCCTCCCCTCTCTGAACCTCGGTTTCCCCTCTAGGAAAGAAGAGCAGGGGCCTCTGAGCTCAACGTTCTTTGGGTCTCTGAAGCCCACGGTTTGAAATCCGTGCCCCTCTGCGGCTGGTGTGGACCCCACCCCATGGCCCTCCTGGATTCAGGCTCGGAAGACCTAACCGGCCCCTCTAGTGGGAGGGAGCCCCCCACCCTGGAGCTGTGGGGCCCCATGGTTTTATTTGATGATCACGTGGTTTATTACCTAACCCCGGCACTCACTCTCGGTCCTGAGAACTGCCAGTGGTGGTGGAGCCAGGACAGCAGAGGCCAGAATGAGTCTTCCTGTCACCCGCTGTCCACTGACTGAGGTGGGTCAGGTGCCCCTCCCCCAGGGACCGCTCCCCGCAGGCAGGGCCCGGAGCGACTGACCCACAGCCTCAGCCACGCCATTGCCTGGCTCCGGTCCTTGTGGGAGTCTAGCTGTGGGTTGAGAAAAAGGCAAGTGTCTGTCTCCTCTGTTGTCTGGTGCAAATCTCCCTCAGCCACTGCTTTCCTGTGCCAGGAGATCCTTTTTTGGCTTATTATACCCCAAAGGGGCAGGGGGTGGGACCTGTGTGGCAGCACCTGGTTCCCACTTGCCCTGAAGATATTCCTATTGGCACTGATGGCTCTTTAAGCCCAGAGCCCTGTGTGTGAAAGAGAGAGAGAAAGAGAGAGAGAGAGAGACACACACACCAGACGAGACGAGACGGAAGGAAGGAAGGAAGGAAGGAAGGGGGAAGGAAGAGAGGAAAGAGAGGGAGAGAGAAAGGCACCATTTCAGTTCTGTTTGTTTTCGCTTTTGGTGGCTCCTCTCAAGGGTTTTGCTTTTTCAGTTTTCACTTGCCGCTTTGGGGGCTCCCGGGGACCACTTAGGGAGCAGCCTCCAGCCCCCCACCCTGCTGGCTCTCACACCACCCGTGACCCCGGCTGGCCCCCCACACTCCCCTCTCCCGCCCCCCAGCTCACCCTGTCAGGGAAGCAAGACGAGCAGCAGCCCCCGGCTCAAAGGGGGAAAGCCGTCAGAAAAACGGGGCACATGGGTCTTGGGGAGGCAGATCTGGGTGAGTATCTGGGGAGAGACTGGCATCCCAAGGAGGTGCCTCTTGGGGAACCCCAGGCCCCGGCCCCGGCCTCGGGAGAAGGTGGGGAAGGTGGGAGGAAACGGGGCCGCTGGGCGGCCGCACGGGAGGAAGCAGAACCGGCGTCAGGGCGGGGCCGCGAGGAGGAGCCGAAGCCACGCAGCCTGGCTGGTAGAAGTCACTCGAGGTCAGAAATGCCCAAGCAGGAAATGAGATGCAACTTGTAAAAGACATCAAAGGAAATGGAAAACATTCTTCTAATATGTCATGGAGAAGGGAGGGAATGGGGAGGATGCGGCCCTTTATTGGGGAGGGAAGGGGAGGGGAGGGGAGGGGAGGGGTGGGAGGAGATGGCACCAGATGATGAAAATCCACAGAGCCAGTGACCTGCCGTGGGAGCCAGCACCTCTCGGCAGCCAGGAGACCCCAGACGCAAGTGGGAGCCCTCTGGACTTGCCCCTCTGCCTGGCACGCCGGAGCAACCCCAGCTAGAGCTACTCCAGGGTCAAGGAGGCTTCCTGGCTCGGGGTGCACGCTTGGGGGCCACCAGCACGGGGCCAGCGATGCCAAAGACCTGGAAGCTGAATGCATGCCCTTTCCTGGAAGGAAACACTAGCTGATTTGGTGTGCCCACACTTGCAGATATCCCAGAGCGCCCTGCTGCCAGGACATGTCCAGGAGGCTGCATCTAGCCCCCTCCATGGAGAGGCAGTGTCCGTCCAGCCGAGGGGGTGCTGTGCTAGAGAGAGGAGCTGGCCTCGGCACCTGTCCACAGCCAGGAGTCACCCCTCCCCGTCTCAGGTCCAGGCGCATCTCCAGTGCCCACCTGAGGTTGGCTGTCTGGAGTGGGGCCCTGCTCCCCGACTCTGTGGACTGTGCCCCCAATGAACCTTAGCTGATGCCACACCTGAGTGCCCCCCAGGTGGGAATGCAGACCCAGTAGTATCTCCTGACAGCTTTCTGCCTGTCCACCTTCCAGGAAAGAGATTTGCGGCCACCAAAGATGTTCGCAGCAGGCGAGATATGAGGCTCCATCACATGAAGTGGAGGGATTAGTGGTCAGAGCCCCCACTCCCCAGGCCTGGGCTCTGATGAGTGTGTGCCTTGGAAAAGGCTTGCCCCGCCTCGCCTGACCACCCCCACCCCCAGCTGGGGTCCACGAAGGTGACCACAGGCTCCAAGCTGGTTTTCTTCAGGATGGTGCTGGGTGCCCCTGTAAGCATCAGGAGGTTAGAGGTGCGAATTCAGGCTCCTGGGAGTGTCCCTCTGTTCAGCTGAAAGCCTCAGCCCGTCCTCTGAAAGGGGCAGTGGCTAGGCAGTGCTGGGGCAGGGGGCGGCTGCTGGCTGTGGCAGGGACAGGCAGTGTCAGTCCCTGCATTTAAGGGTTGACAGGTCCCCAACTTCTCTGGGCCTTATGTGGCCCAGTGAGGCTGAGACCATCAACCTCGGCAGGGTGGAGCTGTTTTCTGGGGCCCTGGGGGAGCAGCTAGGAGCCTGCAAGCCCTTCTCCGGAGAGGGTGCTTCCCCGGCTCCCAACACCATAAACTGCACCAGCAGTCAAGGCTGGGGTTCAAAAGTTCAAGGCTTTGGTTCAAAGGCAGCCGGAGTGGGCACCCTGAGCCCAGAAAGGCGGGCAGCCGCCTGCTGGGTGCGTGGCCGCGCGGGCGCCCTGCCGGAGGGACCGCGCGGGAGGGTACTGGCCATGAGAGGGGCCAGCAGCCCCGGGGCGCAGGCCTCTAGGGAGGGGCCGCAGCTGCACACGGGCGGGCGAGAGCGCAGCGATGCCCGGCGGCGCGGCCCGGGACTGGCGGCGGACGCGGGGCGGCGGGCGGAGCCTCCCCCTCCGGCTGCGGCCGCTCCGCTCCCGGGGTCCGCGGGGAGGGGCGGGAAGGCAGCTGGACGCGGCGGCGATTTATGGGCCTTTCAGGCGAGCAGGTGCCTCCTCAGGCCGCCCATTGTCTCGCCGGGCTCACAATGGGGCCGCCGCAGCCGCAGCGCCGGCCCCCGCCGCGGCTCGAGCCCTGCACGGGCGCGATGGCACCGGGCGGCGCGGGCCCGTGGTCCGTGCGCCGTCGGTGCGTCTGTCCGCGCGGCCTCCGTGCGCCCGGCGTTGGGAGCAGGGCCCATGCGCCCGGCGTCCGTGCCTGCGCACAGCCTGCCTTGCCAGGCCTGCAGGGACCCCGCGCGCCGACGGTGCGCCCTTGGCCTTGGCGCCCGCTCCTCCTGCGCCGTCGGGCACCCGGCTCGCCTGGCTGGCACGGCCCGCGCCGCTGCGTCCCGGGCGCACACACAGGGGCCCATTCTTCCCGGCTCCGCGCAACCATATGGCAAATCCGCGTCGACACAGCAGCCCCCGCTCATTCAGGCGCAGAATGTCCCGCAACAGGGAACAATCACAACTCTGTTCGCCTCTATTATGGATGCGAACGGGCGAGAAAAAAAAATCATTTAACTCCAAGAGATAGCCAGCTAATTACCAACCATATGTGAGCCCGGGTTCAAAGCGGTGCCGAGGAGTTCATTCGGAATCGGGGCGACTTTATTAGGTATAGAAGACAGATGTCCCGACAGCACACGCATCACAGAAAATCGTGTCAGGGAGTTCTTGAAATGTCCGGGAGAGCTCTTTAAATATTAAAGACCCTGCCTTGCTGATGGGCTGGGCCGGGGTCCTCTGGGAGCCCTGGGCCCAGGAGCGGGACTTAGCAACAGCCACTGTGGCAGACGCTGGCCCTGCGGGGGAGGGGGGCCGCAGAGGGGTCTTCCTCCGCCCCCTCCGCTGGGCTGGGCGTCTGATGCCTGGGCTCAGGTGCTCCCGGCACCCCAGGGAAGTGCAAAGGGTGCCTCCAAGGACCAGGGGCTGGCTGTTGGCACAGCGAGCCCTCCCCACGCCCCAGGAGCTGGAGGGAAGCTGCACTTGGGGACCCAGGCCCAGGCGGACTAGCTGGGCCGAGCACACACTAGGTCTTCCGTGGGAGATGACTGAGTGAGTGGGTGAGCGAGCCAGCCGGTGGCAGCCTACATGACAGGAAAATCCCTCTGGGAGGGGTGGGAGTGGGGACGATCAGGAAGGAACAGCCTCCCGATTTCTTTACCAAGAAAAGAGCTTCTGGCCATGAGCCTCATTCTTGGAGGAAGGAAAAGGGAAGGCGCATTTGAGAGAGAGAGAGAGAGAGAGAGAGAGAGAGAGAGAGAGAGAAATCTTGCTCTGTTTTCCATGCAATGCAATTATGTTCCAGCTTTTTCCCCTTGTTATTCTTTTAAGCCAAATGTCTGAATAAAAGGATTATTCCCCCACCCCCCCAGGACCGTGGGGGCCACTGCTGGCAAGATTAACCGCCCCCATGGCTTCCGCATTTCTTCTATGAAAGTAAGTGAGGTCAGCTGCCATTCATTGTCACAGCATATATATTTGAAAATTTAAATATTTGAATCAAAGGAAAAAGGGGGATTTGCATTTCTGCCCAACGCGACAAGCGCGTTCCGTGAACACCGCACAATGGAAACGTTTCAATCGGAATGAATTGTCTCCTCACAGGAGGATTCTGGATAAAGGCGCCCAGCGCTTTCCCTTTTGTTTCTTCCGCTTTTGTTTTGTGTTGGTGTTTTTCTTTCCTCGGACCCACTCCAATCCAGGAGGGTGTTTTCTGAAACTTGGTGGCTGACTTTGGTTTCGAGGACATAAAGAAACACGGAGAAACTCACAAGAAACGTTCACATCAGAGGCCTCTCTGGCACAAAAGCAAAATTTAATTGAACATGTGCGGGTGGAAAAAGAGATATGGGGACTCCCAGGGCTGCTAGAATGGGCTAATCAGCTGACTCCAGCTAGACTGGATGCGCCCGCTAATGGAGCCCCCGGCTGGTGGGCGGGAGGCCCAGCCCTGAGCCCCGCTTGGCCCTCCAGCTGGGACCGATTCTCCAGGGCACCGAACCTCGCAGCCAGCCACCTAGCCAGACCCAAATTCCCACTGTCCCCAATTAGCATTAGGGACACACAGCCGTGGGCTCTCTCTGCACGTGGCTTTTTTTGTCTTGGCCTTGGGAAATGGCATTTTGGGGGACTCCCCGGTTTTGAGATGTGTCCCTGGTATTGAGATGATGCTTCTAAAGGAGACCAGCTGGGAGGCGGCTTCATGCACGGAGTCAGAAAAGGTCTGGAAGCTTGGGTGTGGGTGTGGGTTTCTGTTGGAGGCCTGGGATGTGGTCCCTTTGTCCACCCTGGCTGCGTGGGGCTGGACATGGGTCCTCCCTCCCCTCTGTCTAGCTGGGGTCGGGGTGGACACCGGGTACAGTAGTCTCCTATGGCAGCTGTAACACAGTCCCACACACCAAATGGACAGAATCTACTGTCCCCCGTCCTGGAGGCCGGAAGTCTGAGATCGAGGTGTTGGCAGGGCCAGGTCCTGAGGCCTCTCTCCTTGTGGGTGGGCGGTCGTGCTCTCCCTGGGTCCCCATGGGGTGGTATCTCCGTACGTGTCTGTGTCCTGATGTCCTCTTCTTGCAAGGACCCCGATCACACTGGACCAGGGCCACCCTAGTTCCTCTTTAAAGGCCCTTTCTCTAAATGAGGTCACATTCTGAGGTACTGGGTGTTAGGACTCCAAGGAAGGAATTTTGGGGGCGCATAGTTCTGTGTATAACACTGGGCTTCCATCTTGGGTCTCCTGCCCTGAGACCCGGGGTGCCCAATGGGGAGCTGCCCTGTCCAGGCCTCTGGCAGCCTGGTTCATTCGAGAGTTGGGGCTGGGGGTTGGCTCAGTGATTGGGGTTCATGACTAATGCAACCTCCAGGGCCTCCTACATTTCAGAGAGGCCTCGGGGGCATCTGGGGACTGCCCCCCATTTGGGGGCACCCCCTGGACTGGATATTCTCCTGGAGGTTGCTGTTTCGCCCGCCTGGCCCCCCACGCACACTGAGAATTGGGCCTGGCCCCCTGCGCGGCCACCCTGCAGGCCTCCTCCTTGGTCTCTTGCGCCTGGGCTCTGGATTTCTCTCCTTTCTTCTGTCATCACATTCGTGCTTTTTGTGCTCTTTTCTCAAATCCACCCCACCCCCAAATTCCTAAATCCAAATAAAAGCCCAGGGGGGCTGAAACATGATGTAGAGTTCACAGCTCTGCAAGGTGACCTGAGGCCGGAGCCCCGACGACGTTGACCTCCGTTCTCGCCCGGCCACGGTGTTGCTGTGTGACCCCCGCTGGTTTTTCTTTTTTTACCTCTCTGAGCCTTGGCTAGCCTGCTTCATGGCCAGCAAAGTGCCGGCCTGTCCCACAGGCAGAGAGAGAAGGACCTAATGAAAATGGCTGAAAAAACACTCCAGGCATTTAAAAAATGTCACGTAACTGCAGAATAGTAACGACAACAACAATATACTCTGGAGTTTTGCTGGAACTGAGGGCAGGCCTGAGTGGGACTGGGCACGTAGTGGGCATGTCCTGGCGCCCCTCCAAGAGGCTTTAATTACTGAGGCACACCCAGGACTCAGGGGGTCCTGCCGCCAGACCCCCATGCAGGGCTGCCCCCTCCCCACTGGTGGGGCCAGCTCACAGTCTGGTGCTTTTTATTTTTATAATTTCTAAAATGAAAATAGCCTTGTACTTTCCCTGATTGTAGAAATATACGCTCATTGTAAAAAAAAAAAAAAAAAAAAAGCAAACAATACAGAAATGTATAAAGAAAAAAGTAAAAGTTCCTTCAGATGGATTCTCTTCCCTGGAAAGAGTCATGGATGACAGTTTGGGGCTTGACACAAGTTTGAGACCCACATTTAGTTCCAGGGTTCACATTTTAGTACCTATTTTAAAGCTTTAGAGTAAATATATGTATACGCACAGACGTTGTTTTAATCTCAAAATGTTTAACCACGATGAGAGGGTTAAGAGACCCATCATGCGAGTGCGGCAAGCAAAGGGGCAGACGAATGTTCAGGAGAAAGGCTTCAGTGAGGCTGGTGACTGTGCAAGATGGGAGAAGCTGGTTTCCGTCTTAGCAAGTGAGGCGAGCGCTGGATGTGCCCAGCTTCTGGGCGTGGGGGACACTGCTGTCGAAGAGTGGCATCAGGAACGGGAGGAGACGCAGAGGCTCCAAGGAAAGACACTGGAGTGAAGACCCGGCGACCAAAGCCGTGGGTCCCGGTGGTCAGCCGGCTGGCGGGGCTGCAGGTCCCAGGACACCATGCAGGGCTGGGTGGCTCAGGGGACCAGGAGGAAGATGGAAGTCTCTGGTTCATGATGCGCCTGCAGGGGGTTAAGACCACACCATGTTTGTCTCGAAGGGGTCTATAAATCCTGTTTGAACTGTTTCCTGGAAAGAAATGAAAGGGGAAGGCTGAGGAGGGCACCTGTTATTTCCACACTGATAGGAAACGGTTTCCATCCCATGGCCATGGAAACTTCCATGGTGCATCCTGGCTGCGCATTTCCCACGATCCACCCCCTGCCCATGGCTCATCCCTGTGTTGGCACAGATCCTCGGCAGGCGGGATAGGCATCAAGGGTCGGCTGAGCCCTCTGGCCCCAGCCTGAGTGGCAGCAGGAACCCTCGTAATGTCCCCCAGAGGGCCAGGCCGTGCTGGATGCTGGGCACCCCTAGGGGAGGGTGCTGGGGGGCTCCCCCAAGGAGCCAGGTGAGGGAGGTACCCGGGGACTGTTTGGGAAGAGCAGCCCCTGAGGGGTCCCCAGGTATCAAGGAGAAGGTGCAGGTGGAGCAGGGCTGGAGGGAAGGCACTCCAGGCAAGGGGCTCAGCGGCCAGGCGGCGCCAGGGCTAGGCTGGTGGTGACTGCTGGCTTCGGACCTGGCCAATGGATCATCCCTTTGCCTGAGCAGATTACAAAAATACAACAGAAAATCTGAGGAACCCATGGGTCTCTTTTCTTTCTACTAGAGGCTCTGGCCTGAGTTATGTGTCAGGACTATGTGCTGGCCGGGAAGCGGACCATCCTCCTGTCTCCGGGCTGGTGGTGCGCCAAGTCCCTCACCCACCAATGCATAGGCTTTCCAAGTTTGTGGTGGAAATGCTAAAAGGTCACCGAGGGACCTTTCCCATCATCCTCTCATTCATTCATTCTCTCATTCACTTATTCATTCTGTGCACTCTCCCAAACCCCAGAGCCCCCGTCCTCAGGCCAGAGCCGGCTCTGGGCACAGAGCTGCGAGTTGGGGGGGGGGGCGCATCCGAAGGCACACTGGAGCTAGAGGCATGGGCTCTCGCTGGGGCTGGAGATAGTGCAGGAGGCGGGGCTCATGCCCTCCCCACCAGGTTGTGCACCCATGGCCTGCCCCATTTCTGGGTCCTGAGGGAGGGGCGTCTGTCGCCTTCCTGTTGCTTCAAGCCGTCCCAGGACCCTGGCTCCAGTTAAGAGTCCCCGAGCCTGCCCGGACTTACCAGGCCGCCCCCAGGTGCCGCCTCCGGGCGAGGGCTTGCAGTCGTCGGGAGCGAGGGCCCTGGGGCAGGGGTTCCGTGGCCACCCCTCCCGCCCCTCCCCCGCGCCCGCAGCCCCCACCGCCCTGCGCGTCTGTTTGGAGAAGAAAGCGGACCAATTTGTTTTCATTCAGAATCACTTAAGATCCCATTTTGGAGAAATGAAAAGAGAAAAGCGCGCTTCCCGCGCCCGGCCCGCTGGGTGCCCGCTCGTGCCCGGCGGCGCGCTGGGGGGGCGCCCCTCCCCCGCTTCCTCCTAGCCCCCTCCCCTCTCCTCCCGTCCCCCTCTCCCCACCCGGGCCGCGGCTCCCGGCCCCAGGGCAGCCGGCCTGCAGGCCCCCGGCGGCCAGGCCGCGCTCATCTGCATGAAGCGCACACTCGCGGCCCATCTGCAAAGGCGCAATTAAACGCGGGGGGCGGGGGGCGCCCGAAATTAGCATTTCCGCGGCCATCTGGCGCGAGGAGCGGGCGCGGGCCGGACAAAGGGCGCCGGGCGAGGGGAGAGGCGAGTGTGCCGCGGCATTGACCTGCAAATGAGGCTTTGTCAGCGCATTAAAGCTGGCCGGACCCCCGACCCCGCTCCCGCCCCCCGCCGCCCGGCCCGCGGCCCCTCGCGGCCCAGGCCCCAGCACCCGGAGGCCTGGGGCGGCCTGCGCTGCGGAGCACCCCCCACAACGGGGCCGGGTCCTACCGCGGGCAGCGGCTGGACCTCCGTCCCTGCCCCTGTCATTGCCCCTCTGGGCCTGTCATCACCCTGCCTGCCTCCTGGCCAGGGTGCTCTGGCCTTGCTGGTGGATCCCCACTGGAATCCTGGCAGGTGGGCTGGGTGGGGGTCAGGTGTGGGAAAGTCTGCATTGCGGAGATAGGAAAAGCTGGCCTCCTAGCCACCGGCACAAGTTTTTGGTATTTTTCTCCATGGTATTTCATGCCCCCAATCTTTGAAACCCATGACTTTCAGGGTGGTTTACAGGCCTTCCAAGTCGGGGGCAATCTCTGGCAATGGGCACGATGCTTTTCAGCCTGGTGACCAGGGCTCCGGCCACAAGCCAGGGCTCATTATCGTGAGGCTCCTTTCCTCGCCACGGGCCAAGGCCTCAAGGACTCAAAGTGTGCGAGGGGGTGCCTGAGGGGTGTGGTGAGACTCCCAGAACCCTCAGTGGCACAAGGAGGCTGCAGAGAGGGCCAAGGGTGCTGGAGGTGGGAGGCAGGACCGGGAGCCCTGCACACAGATGCCTGGGTCACTGGTGCCCTGTAAGTCCCCTGCACTTTCGACAGTATTGCTCAGACTCTGGCACCCTTCAAGGTCTCGGGGTGGTGCGAGGCGCAGAGGACAGCGTGTGCCTGTCCCTGGGCCTCATTTTCCCCAGGCGGACAAATGGGAGTCTTGGTGGTCCTGTTCGGGACTGGCCATCTGTGACTACTGTCCTTCCTCCCCTGCAGCACCAGCTCCCAGTGTGTGGAGGGAGCCCCTGGCCCAGACTGAGGGCCACGGCGAGGTTTCCCGCAGGAGAGAACAGGGACGACTGTCCATCCCTGGGTTAGCAGGGTGGGGCTGGGGCCTGGGCTCCGCGTTCGGGTGTATGAGGGGGATGCTGGAGACGCAGGGAGGGGCCGAGTCGTGAGGCTGTGCGTGCTAGATGGAGTCATGATTTGAGGGGACCCTCAACTGTCCCCCTGTTAGCAGTGGCCAGAATGTCTGAGACCTCAGGGGTCGGATATGGCCTTCCTCAGGTTTTCCTTCTGGGGTGCTAATATCCTCAGCAAGAGCAAGCTTAAAGCTGAGCAGTCAATAACACGCCAGTGAAAATTCGTCTGCCAACTAATTTTCTTGGAAATTAGGGGTCCAGGGACTAGTGTGTAAACACTGAGCCTCTGGGACGGGAGCGCTCAGACTGGGAGGGCATGGTCAAGCCCGAGCTCCCTGCCCTGCAGCCGTCCATCGGGCTCCGGGCTCTCCCACCTGTCATGTGGCTGAGTGACCCTCGGCCTCGTTGGTGGGCCACGCGTGTGCGGTGGTGCAAAGGTCTCTGGCCTGGGAGCCATGTGGGACTTGGGTGGGGCATGTTTCCACCTGGGTCTTGCATTTTTGCCGTGTACCTGGGTTAGAGTAACCCCCTCCTGCCCTTATCACCGGGGTCCTGGGAGGTATGGCGCCTGGGGCGTGGTGACGCCTGGCACTCAGGTCTCCTTCGGGAGCTGGAACCTTCATCAGACAAGGATACCTGTGTGAGACGCCCCGAAAGCAAAGTCAGGTCAGCCATGATGATGTTGAGGATGGTGGTCCCATCTGTGCTGGGTCTGTACTTGGGGCCTGGTGTATAGTACCTGTTCTTCCAAATCTCTGGGGCTGTGCCTCTGGGGTGCAGAGAATTTCAGAAACCTGCTCTCCTGATACTGCCTTCAAAACTCTACAGAAGTGGGATGTGGGTAAGGGGGGGCTTTGGGGGTGGGCAGGGCCTGTGGGGCGAACCCTGGGGGCTCGTGAGGGACTGCAGCATAGCCGGTGTGTGGGGAGGGGGCTGGAAGTGGGTGTGGCTGGACGGCAGGTGCAGGTGTGCGCCCTCTCTCCGTGGTTCCTGATGGGCACCTCCCGTCCTCCAGGGTCAGGTCAGGTCCAGGCCCAGGGCCCAGTGTTGGGAATGGCCACAGCTCCCTGCTCTTGTCCTCAGGAGTTTGTGGGCCCAGCTGAGCTGGCTTCCTGCAGATTGGCAGTTCAGAGACAGATGCCCAAGGATGCTCTCTGTTAGGCAAGCCCTCCGTCATTCACTGAAGGAGCACTGCCATCTTTAGGGGAGACCGGCAGCAATGGGCACCACGGGCTCTGAGAGGAAGCCCAGGCCATGTATGGTTGGCCCTTCGGAAAGGCTTCACGGAGGAGGGGCCCTGTGCCCTGGGCTGAGGTGAGTGAGTAGGAGTTTGCTAAGTGGAGAAAGGGAGCTTGGGCCGATGTGGAGGGTAGTGGTGGTGGTGGCGGCGGTGGCACTTGGAGGGGGAGTAGCGTGGGAGGAGCCGGGACAGCTGATGATGGGTGGGTTGGGAGCGTGGGGGCTGGGCCTGGAGACTGGCCTCCTCCTGCCCCGGGGTTTCCAGTCTCTGCTTCCTGCAGCGGGCTGAGCCGATATTCATGCCTGCTAGCTCCAGGACTGGCTCTTTTCAGGGTGACCAGCCGTGCAGAAGAGCTGAGTGACAGGCAGCTCGTGGCCCTGCCTTTGGAGAGCAGGACTGTGTCTGCGCCGTGTCCTGGCCGGGGCTGGATGCCGGAGTGGGAGCCGGCGACAGCCTGGAGGGCGTGCCGATCGCGGGCCCTCGCGGTAGAACCTGGGAGCCCCGGCTGGGAGCGCAGGATGGCATGGATGCCCCCGGGGCCCGAGCCCACCTCCATTTCCCTGCTTGCTCCATTGTTCTCTTCCTGCCCGGCCCATGCGTGGCCAGCCGGACAGAAGACGTGGCTGCTGGAGAGCCTTAGCTGGAGCTCTGCTGGAAGAGAGATGACCTCCTCCGCTTGGGGGTCAGCTTGGCCTGGGGCTGGAGTCCATGAGATTGCTGGCCACACCCAAATGCAGAGGCGATGAGAGACGGATGGGCCCCAAGTCACTCTGGGCCTCTCCTGCAGGAGAGGGAGGGCAGGGGTGCGGGCCACCTCTCTTTGCCTATCCACCTGCCTCCTAGACTGCCCCCCACAGCTGTGGCCCACTTGTACAAGACGTTCCAGAATCTCTGTCTCCAGGGTGGGAGGCTGGCTTCTGCAGCCCTCACCCCTCCTGGGGCTGCTCACGCCCACTCTCCTCCTCTCCCCCCACCACCCCTCCCTCCCATCACGGCTGCTCGGCCCACTCTCCTCCTAGGCTACCTCTTCCAGTGCTCCTTCACAGGGGACCCCTGGGCAGGGCAAGGGGCAGACCTGGGGAGCCAGACACACCAGGCACCACCCCGCTCTGCTCCTCATCTGTGTAGGAACTTGGGCAGGCAGGTCCAGTGCTCTGGCCTTGGGTTCCTCACCCATAAAATGGGGGCAGCAAGGCCTGCCTGATGTGTTATGCCCAGGCAGGAGGACTGTGTCTCTTAACACTGGGCTTGGGGGGAGTCCCTGGGCTCCCTCCCCGCCCCCCCACCGCCCCGGGCTGCCCGCCGTCGTTGGTGAGGCCCTCGAGGTGGGGCGGGGTCTTGCCTGCTTCTGCTCTCGTCTCACGCCTGTCCTGGGACCCCCTGTCCACAGCCGTGGCCCCTGACAGGCGGTCTGAGCAGCACTGGCTCCTGGGGGCTGGTGCCCAGGGAGGGAGGGCCCAGGTCGGGGAGGCGGCCGCCAGGTCAGGCCAGGCCCGCTCCGGCACAGGCTGAATGGCGCTCTGTCCTGCCGCCTGCGCCTGTCATCTGCCGCTGGGATTCGGTTTCCTGGAGCTGGTGCGGCTGCAGGTGGATTCTGTGAGGCCGGGTGACCTCGGAGCCTGGAGCCCGAGTGTCTCTGAGCCAGGCGGGGGCTGGGGGGTAAACAATGAGGCTTTTTCCCCGGGGGGGGGGGGGGAAACGGGGGAGCAGGCAGGGGGAAAGCAATCTGCCCGCGCCCTCAGGCCTTGCGGGCTGCTGGAGGGAGAGGGGCTGCGGGGCGGTGGTGCCAGGTCTTGGCAGGGGCTGGAGGGAGGCAGGGCCAGCCAGGCGCCGGGCAACAGAAGCCGCTTGGACACACGCGGGGTTTTGGGGAGCGTTTTCAGGGCATGACTCTGCCTGCTTCACCTTGAGGCTGTCGGCAGGGGGGAGATGGGCAGGGCTGGGGGAGAGGAGGGTGCGACCGGCTACCCGCTGGCCTCTGGCCTCCCCATGGCCGCTCAGGTTCTGCAGGAGGTGAGGGCAGGGACAGACCTCTCCGCTCACTTGGTGGGAGGCAGGGGTGCTTCGCGGTGAGGAGGCCGTGAAGAGCAGGGGATGGGGACTCAGGATGGGGGTGCTGGGGCAGAGACCGGAAGTCGCAGGCAGCTGCGTCCGAGGGATGTGGCTGGTGTCAGAGCGGAGAGGGGCGCCCTCAGCGCTGTGGCCACTCCCTGCGAGCCTGCAGGCCGCCCTGCCCCATGGGCCGACTAGGGGCAGAACCGGGGCTGGGGGGCCCCGCTCTGGGAGAGCGACTGTGGCTCCCGCCGTGTGGGTGGGTGTGGGTGTCCCCCAGGGGGGCCCTCAGTGGCCACAGCTCAGAAATAAGTGAATGCCCACTGGTGGGGGGGTGTGCTGACATGGTTACGGCGGGTGGACGGGGGAAGGTCGAAGGCTCTGCAGCCTCCTTAGTCCCACAAGGAGAACGGCGGTGGCAGGACAGCCTGAGCCCCAGGCACTCCCGCGTGAACTTGGACCCAGGGGCCGCTGCTGGGAAAGTGTGCGTCTGCTCCTTGGCCTCCTGGGAGGAAGGGGTGGGTCGAAGGGAAAAGAGTGGGCTCTGAAGGACCCCAGCTGATGGGGCGTCAGGGGGCTGTGGGCCCGAGAAATGACCCCCAGAACATTCAGGAAGCACCTACCGTGTGGCCTTACTGAGCCCACCGAACCATGTGGGGTGGGACACAGTCTCACCCACGTCTGACAGATGGGGAAACCGAGGTACAGAGGGGTTGTGTTCCTGGCTTCGGAACGTCGGACGGCTACTTGAGCCTCAGTTTCCCTTTCTGTAAGTGGTGGTTCTCAGCTGCTGAGGCTTGGGAAGGGATGTCTCCAAGGTGTCTCCCAGGAGGGGCTGTTTGGGATGGCCTGGCGCCCACCGAGGAGACGGGCAGCTTGGTGTCGGACGCTGAGTCGTAGGTGAGGCAGGAGCCCACAGGCCCGGCGTGCAGGGCTGGCCAGTCAAGTGGAAGGCCCAAGTCGATTGTCGCGGCCTCTTCTTTTCCTCTCCAAAGGCCTTTTGACGAGGTCCTGTGGACGGGAGAGTGAATTTGATTAAGACCCTTTGAAATTACTTAATGACATTACCCACCGTCCCGACAACCCCTTTAGAAAGCTTTTCTCCAGGGGCCTCCCGCCTCCCATTCCAGGACGGGCCCTTCTCCCAGGCGATGCTGTGGACCCCGGGGCCCGCCCAGGCCCCAGCCCATCAGCGGGTCAGGGCCTCTGCATCTCCTCCCCGTCAAGTGCCTGGGGCAGCCCTACCCCAGACCCGGCCTCTCCCAGCACGAGCCTCCTCTCCCTGGGCCTGCCGATCCATCTCCGACCTGTCACCCCCATTGTCCTTGCAGAGGGGCTGCGGCCCCGCCTTCTCGGGAGTGGGCTGAGGGCTCCCTGCGTGCGGGTCCTTGGCCCCGGTGGGGGTGTGCCGGCCCGGGGCTGAGGCTGACAGGGGGTGTCCCGTGAGTAGCTCCATGAGGCTTTGGACGCTAGGGCGTCGCGGCCTTGCTGGGGGTGCTGCTCAACCCTTTGGCCCCTGGGCCCCTGCTGGCCTCCCCTGACCATTCCAGAAAAACGGGATGGAGAATAATGAGGCCCTAGGCATAGTGTTAGTCCAGGCGCCGCCCGGCAACTTTGCTGTTCAACGTTGATTTGCTGTTGAGACTGGTACCCGGGGACAGACCTGCGGTGCCGAGGTGTATGAGGGCACATCCTGCATACCGCGGTCCATATACACGCTCCTCCCTGAGCTCAGGGAGCTCCTCCGCTTAGGCAGGGGCCTGCTGTGGCTTCTTTTTCGCTCAGGGCCCAGCGGACAGCTCTGTGAGGTTGGGACCAACTGAAGCTCAGAGACACCCGGGGCTCTGCCCAAGGATGCGTGGCCAGAGAGTAGCTGGGCCAGGACGGGAACAAGAGGATCCATGGTCTCTAGCTCTAGTGTTTTCCTGTGTCCCTACTGCCTTGCCCCACATCCCTGCAAAGACCATTCTTGCACATGTGGGTGTGCGTGTGAAAGCTAAGAAACAACCAAAATGAATTCAGTGGGGTTTGGTAGATTGAATCAACTGTCAGGCTTGTAACAGATTTTTGAGGTTCTGGGGGGGGGTTGGGATGTTCTTACGTGCAGGAGCAATGGCAGCCCTGTTGGAACCAGTGGGCATGACTTGGACGCCCTGGCACGTGGCTGTATGGGGCAGTCAGAGTGCTTCCTGGCTTCTTGGCCCACATGGACCAGGGGAGGAGCTGTGTTCAAACTATGGTAATTCCCTGCATCCTTTTCTTGGACCTGGCCTCTCTGGCCTTGCTATCTGACCCGAGAAGGCCCCTCTTGTTTGAGCTGGTCCGTCCCTCCCTGCCCTCCGGCTTCCTGGCCTGGCAACAGACTTCTTTGCTGCTGGAAGTCCCGTTTCTTCTCTGGGGCTTTTCCAGTGCAAATTCGTACAAGTAAGTACCACATCAGGCCAGCTCGGCCCTGGGCCTTGGTTTCCCGCTCTGCACTGGGGGGGAGGACCCATGTGCCCCAGGGCTTCTCTGCTCTCAGTACAATCCGTGCACCCCACGAGCACTCCCAGGACCCCCTCACCGTGTGTTTTGCCACTTCCTACCCGCTTCCTGGGGCAGCAGGCTGGCAGGAAGATGGGGCTGCCGACAGGCTTGATCCCGGCAGCCCGGGTCTCCCGCTTTGATGTTGCTCAGAAAGCTCACATGCTTCCTATAGGCTAAAAAGTGGGGGAGAATTTCGTTGAGCCGGGTGCAGAGGGGGCTGGGTGGGAGAGGAAGGGGGTTTCTGAGTCGGGGGCAGGTGGGAGTCACTGTGGTGTCTGAGGGACATGCTTTCAACTCCATTCTGACCACCCCACCCTCCCCTGCAACCTGAGTCCATACCGAGGAAGCAGAAGGAGGCCAGACCCCGGCAGACACCAGGACGGACCTGTCGCTTCTCAGGCTGTGGGACCACTGCCCAGACACGCATGAACCCTAAGCCTGGAAACAGGTGAGGGCTGAGAGGGTGTAGCTCTGCCTGCAGGGGTGGGCTCTGGGCCACAGGCTCAGAGATGATGGGAGGGGCTCTGAGGTCCACCCTGCGGCGAGCTATCTCCCCTCCACCTTCGGCCTTGCCGAGGTGCTTGGGGTGCTGGGGACGGTGGGAGGGGTGAGGAAGCAGGGAGGCCTCATCCTCAGGAGGGCCAGAGGACAGAATCAGGCCTGCGAGGTCATGGAGGGACCTGCTGAGAGAGAGGGGTCCGGGGCTCAGAGTGGACCCCCACACCCTGCCACCGGCTGGCACCTGAGGTCTGGGCAGTGGGGGGTGGTGTCCTGGCTTCAGAGGCCTTGGGACGGGGCAGGGTGGTGGCCCCTGCTCTGTCGTTGGAGAAGATCGTTTCTCAGGCCAATGTCTCTGGCTACTGCTGAGAGCCCCCAGCCCACCCTCCGTCCAGGCCTGGTCTGCTGGTGCTGGAGGTAACCCCTCCCCCCCACCCCGGAGCAGGTGAAAAAACAGCAGCTGGCCGGTGAGGTCGGAGGTCGCCTGCCTGGGGGCTCCTGGGCTGCCCAGCGGCAGGGCCCGCTCTGCCCGCCCACCAACACTCTGCAGGACAATGGCTTGGAAAGGGCCCAGGTGGGGGCTGTCGCCGTCCAGAGGGCCCTAGCCCCGGGCTCCTGGCACTCCGAGGTCAATGGAAACTGGAGCTCTGTTTGTCCAGCTCTGTGGACGAGCACGCTCCAGGCCCAGCTGCCAGGGACCCCTGGGCCTTGGGGGCTGCAAGGATGGGGCCAGGGCCAAGAGGGGGTGCCACCCTTTCAGACCCCCCCAGTGAGCCACTGGGGTCCAGGGCTTGGAGGTGGTCCCAGGATGAAACCAGGGCATTAGAACAGGTAGGTTTCCGGTGAGCTGGGGAGCGCCCGCAAACCAAAGAGACTGGCTGTATGCTGGGAGGTCCCGGTCCCTCCAGGTGACCCAGCAGACGCCCCCAGGAGGATGCTAGCTTGGGGCTGTGTGTGGGGCCGTCCCAGGAGCCCCGGCCACATCTGCCTTTTGCCACCCCATCCCCCACCCCAGCTGTCAGGCCACGCCAGTCAAAACACCTGCCTAATCGCCTCCTCAAGGCACTGGGTGGTGGACTCCCCTCCCCCGCGCGTCTATCACCTGGCACTGCCTGGCGGTGCCCTGCCCGTGTCCAGGCGAGCCTGCAAGCCCCCTGCGGTGCCAGTAGCCCCTTTCCAGATCTTCATCTTATCCCTTAATATAACTGGCATGTCCTGAGTCGCGCTGGGCGCTCCTGGGGGCTGGCCTCCCCTTGTGGTCTGAGAGTCCCAGGAAAGCCTCTGGTCTGGTGGCCCGCTGGTGGGCACAGCTCCTGACCCCGGCCAGGTGGGTGCTGCCATGCTCACGGGTGGCTTGGGACCTGACACAGGAAGAAGTGGGAGGTTGCCCTGGCCAGAGACTTGGGGGCTCCCGGTGGGAAATGCCAGGGGTGGGCGGGCGGGGCTGCTGCTCCCAGGGCCTTGAGGGCCAGCTTGGGCGCAGGACCGGGGCAGCGGGCTGGGGTTGAGGACAGCTTGCTCTGGCTTCCAGCGGGGGCCTGGGGTGGGAGGCAGGAGGGTCCAGGAAGCTGCTCTGAGGGCTCATGCCGGCCTGGCAGGAGGGGTGCATCCGGCCCCCAGGCATCTCCCAGGCTGCTTGTCTGGCTGCCTTTATTAAGCACCTACTGTGTGCCAGACCTGGGCCTGGAGCCTCCAGGTCTTATCTCCCATCAGCCCCTCCCGCACACCCTTTGGAGGGGCACGGCTACTCTTCCCATTTGACAGATGTGAAGTGGCAGGAGTGAGGTCCTGCTTTGCCTCTCTGCTCCCGTCCCGTGGCCCAAAGACTGGGAGAGCCTCGGGTTGGGCCGACACAGGCCTCAGACACTGGCCCCCACGGCTGAGCCCAGCGCCTGTGAGGTGCCACCCACCTGCCTGGCTCCTGAGGGCACACCCGGGGGGGGGGGGGGGGAGGGGGTCTGGGGCAGAGGAAGGGGTGCCCCAGGAAGCGGGCAGCAGGGCAGCACCCCCCAGCTGCCCCCACCCTGTTACCCCAGCAGATGCTCCTAGCACCCGTTGGACACCGAGCACCTCAATAAGGGGCCCAATTTGGAGACTGTTGGGCCCTAAGGCCAGGCGCTGCTGACAAATACTCATGGATACTGTGGGCAGCGAGAACCAGGCAGCCGCAGCGGGGCCCACAAAGGGGCTGGGGGAGGGGGCGTGCACGGCCCGGGCTGCACTCGCCACCGTTGCCCGGGTGACGGCCCTCTCCCGGAGAGGTCTGCTGGGCCATTGTCCGGGGCACACAGGACGTGTCATACACCAGATGGCCGTGTGCTGTCTAAGTCAGTTATCGGGGGACAGAGTGAAGGAATGCGGCCGGCACGGCGGCCCGGGGCACCATCTGTTCCCGCAGACCGCGGGCACCGGGCGGGCATGGAGCGCCCGGCCGGCCCAGCCCAGCCTCCACCGCGGGCTTTAATTAGCTAATTCCATAATTGGGCTTTATTTCAGGTAAATTGCATTTCACACCCGAGAGGGCCACAATGGCCCGTCCAGGAGTGAAGCACTCGTGGACTTTGTGTGCAGTCGATAATACGGGAAACAAAGCCGGGCTGGGTGCAGGGGCCGTGCCCTGCCCAGATGGGCGGCCCCGCGCCAGGCACACCGAGGGCCGGGGGGCCGGGGGGCTGGGGCGCCACCGCGGAGGGCCCTGCTCTCCCGCCAGCCGCTTCCTGGGGTTTCCACAAATATTTACCCAACAAGGAAACAACAGCTTTTGCCTTTCCAGTAATTGTTGCCCCTGTCCCTCCCCTGGTGGGTGCAGGCGGGGGAGGCCCCAGGCTCTGCGCTGCCCCTCCTGCTCCCCTCCCCCCACCCCCCGCCGCGCCCAGGCCAGATATCCAGGCCCCACGGCAGGAGACCCTGGGGGGCACCGACCCAGTGGGGCTCAGCAGAGCAGGACCCAAGGCCCTCCCTTCCCACTCCATCGGGAACCTGGGTTGCCTCCTGACACGGGCTGCCAGGTGCTTCTAGTAGCCTTGGGACAGCCCCGTCCTCTAAAGGTCAGCCGCCCCAGCCCTTACGGCCTGGGGATGCAGGTGGGCTCTGGAAGGGGAGCAGGGGGGTGAGCAGTCCCGGAGGACTGAGGAGCAGTCAGGCGGGTGTAGCAGGCTTACCCGCCCCCACCCCGGCCGAGTGTGCCCGCATCTGTGAGCTGAAGGGGAGAACTTGGCTGGGGGGCCACGCTGAGTGCCGGGGGTGCCCACGGGGCAGGGTGAGGGCGGGCTGGCTCTCCCCTGGCATGTGCCTCCAGCCTGTTTGAAGCTGGGCAGGCCCAAGGGAGCTCCAGGCCTGGAGGGGGGCAGGCATGTCTGTGTGGGCGCTCTGGAGCCCTAGTCACTCCCTGCACCCACCCCCATAGGGATCCTTAAAGATCCTGGAGGGTGGGCCTGCACATGGCCCACCGCCAGGGTAGAGCTCCTGGGTCCTTGGTCAAGGAGGGGCCTGGCCTGGGAGGGGCAGATGGAGAGGCCAGAGTGTGCCCCTGAGGTGGTTACCCCCCCAGCACCACACCCCAGCACCCCCAGGCCTGGTCCTGGCAAGGTGCCCGCCTTCCCCAGGGGCTCGGGGGAGCTGCTGGGAGATGGGCAGTGACCACATCTTGACCACATCAGGTGGTCAGATCTGCCCCAGGGGGAAGCCCCGGGACCGCAACAGCCCTGATCAGGAGGCATGCCAACCTGGGCTGGAGGCTTTGACTGGATCCATGGCCTCAGTGAGCTCTCTGAAGCCCGGCCCCCTCCTCTGTGAGATGAGTTCCTATTCAGCAGCCACCTGGACGCCTGCCCCTAAGGAGGCCGTGGGGGTCCTGTCCACCAGGCAGGAAGGGAAGGTAGCTGGCCTCGGGAGGAGGTGTGGGGCGCAGATGCCCATAGGTAGGCGGCAGGGGAGGGCAGGGCCCTGTCCTCTCTCCACCAAGCCCTGGGGCCCAAGAAGTGAGTGTGGAGCTGGTGTGAGGGACGTGGGCCTGGAGGTCAGGGTCCTGGAGCTCTACCCCCGATGCGCGTCTGGGGACAAGGACCTCGCCCGTCAGCCCAATCCCCTCGAGGGGTCCCAAGGCCTGGAGGGGGCTGCTTCTCAGGGGGGGCTTTGAGCCGGGCCACAGACCACAGAAGTGACTTCAGTAGTGGTGAGGGGTGAGGGCAGGAAGAACATTCCAGCAAAGGCGCCAACAGAAGCAGAGCCTGGAGGCCAGGCCATGTTTCTGGCTGTGTTCTTTCCCTCTGATCAGCTCTTGTGGGCAGAGCTGAGCTCGGTGCTGGCTACAGGGCTGGGGCAGTAACAGCCTGGCCTCAAGGTGCTTCTGGGTCCCTGGGGCCGGGGCGGGGAGGGCTCCTCCCAGAGAGCTGGGGGCTCCGGGGCTCTTCCCCTTCCCTGGGCCAGTGCAGACGGCAACGAGGGTGCTCCGGAGTGTTGAAAGCTGGGACTGCGGCTCCGCAGGAGGACGGGTTGTCCCAAAGATGGACTGCTCCCTCGGGAATGAAGGCAAGGGCAGGCCCGAGACCAGCTCCATGACTCCACGTTTATTAGGAAAAGCGCCACAATTAAGAATCAAAATCACACTGTGAAGCTCATTAAAACAGATTCCAAATCACCACAAATTATTCTGATTTCCGTGAGATGCGATGCCCAGGAGGAGCCCCTGTCTTGTGCAGGGGTTGTGACACCCTTATGCCACCTCACCCCCGGCCGGGGACGGGGCGGCGGTTCTGTGTGTCTTTCTAGCTGCTCAGACCTGGCGGGGAGCTGAGGTGGGGGCCGCGCGCAGGGCAGGGGGTGGGCAGGAGAAGCTGCCAGTCCACAGTGGGGCACAGTCCACCCCCAGGGAGCACTCTGGGCACCGTGGTGGGCCGGGCCCTCCTGCCGGACGCGGTAGCCTCAGGGTCCCCTCCGTCAGAGCCCTGGCCCTCTGAGCCGGTGTCTCTGTGGGGTGGAGAACACGGCCCAGGCCTGGGGTCTTCTGAGCGGGGCCGCTAGGCCTTGATCATGGGCATCCTCGGTTTGGCACGGGCTGGGCCAGCCCTGCCCTGCCTGCCTCCTCCCCGGGTCCTGGGTTCGAGTTTGAGGGTGGGGTACCCGGGGACCCTCTCCTGACCATCCCTCTGTCTCCCCCCGAGGAAGGCCCCGGGCCCACCAGGGTGGGCCTGCACACACCTGTGCTGTTTCTTGACCATACGTGGGCTGGACCAAGTGCCTAGGATGCCCGGCCCCCCGGGGGTCTAGACTGAGCCCTGCCACTGTGTCCCAACCGGCATACAAATGATGTGGGGGGCCATGGTCTCAGAGCTGAGAGGGGCCCCCAAACCCAGCCAAGTTCTAGTACCCGTTGGCTGGAAGGGTGGCCTCGGTGACTCCTCGAAGTGCAGGCTCTCAGGACGGCGTGGCCCCTGGGGGGTCCGGGGCCTGGGAGGGAGGGGCTGCTCTCTTGGGCCTTCGAGGAGATGCCGGCGACCTGTGGGGTGGGGTGCCCCTGCTGGGTGGGAGGTGGGCCAGGCTGAACAGCCCCTCCGGCCCTGCCCTCACAGGCCTGGGGCTCCAAGCCCCCATCAGGACCCCTCGTCGGGGCCCCTGCGGGGCACAGTCAGCTGCTCATAGGTGGGCAGGGTGTTGCTGGGCAGGAAGAGCTCGGGGCTGATGGTGCTGCAAGGCCGCAGGGCCTGGGCCCCCCCCTCGCTGGGGGGCCGGCCGCCTGGGGGGCCGCCCTGGTGCAGGGAGAGAAGCTGGTGAAGCAGGTCTGTGATGAGCACCAGCCTCTGGTCCAGCTGTGTCACCTGTGGAGAGAGGAGCAGAGGTGAGTCTTGAGTGGGAGAAGCCCAGGTGTGCAGATGGCCTTGGGGCCTGAGCTCGGCGAGGGCTGGGGCAGGGCAGGTGCCCAGGGAGCAGGCCCGAGGGTCCCTGCACACGTGAGCCGTGCACAGGCCTGGGTGTGCGGGGAATGTGTGTACGTGTGCGCGGCCCCCTGTGTGTGTCTGCATTTGCAGAGACCACCCCCCTTTCTCCTGTAGGTGGACCAGGTGATTCCTCCTGGGAAGGGCTCAGGGGTCGCAGGGTGGGGTCCGTCTTCCACCTGCCTCTCTGCCCCCCTCCCAGCAGCATCACTGTCTTCCCGGTGAGTCCCCACCCAATCAGGACCCCATCTGCACCGATTCCCCAGGGGTCAGGCCGGGGCGCTCTTTCTGGCCACGTGGCCCAACCCCCTTTTATCAGAAGCCTGACCCGCTCTGAGCTCTGGGGCTGCCAATGGGGAACAGACGGGTTCACCCTGGGAGACTGGAAGCAAACGCGGGGGCAGCATGGGCCGGGGCCAGCGGGTGCGTCCCCCACAGTGCCTGCCGGGGGCTAGCAGTGCGGGGGCTGAAGGCAGCCCGGGGCAGTGCGGGGCGGCCCGGTGGGGGTCAGGCGCTGTCGAGCGAGGGCCCTCCCCCCCCCCGCCCCCCGCAGGGAGTAGGCCAGCAGAGGGTGTGGAGCCAGCGAGCCGTGAGCTTGTGGGGTCCAGGCATGAGCCAGGGTTGCAGGGCCTTGGGGGTGACTCCTTCACGACGTGCGTCAGAGAACAAAGCAGGCCCTCCTGCTGCTGCTGTGGGTGCCTGGAGCACCCGGAGGACTGGGAACGGAACGGTGCGGGACGGAGAGGGGGCCGGTTCTACCTGAGGGCTCTGTCCGGGGCTGCCCGGGGCCAGCCTGCTCCCCGAGACACCCCTGGGCCCACCGCTGGCCGCAGCACCCCTTCACCGGGACCAGGCAGAGCTGGGTGCTGGCTGCACTGCCCTGGGGAAACTGCTGTTGAGTGAAGTGGCCCTAAACCCCGTGAGGGCTGGAGGAGCCGGGTCCCCAGGGCGGCCGGCTCCCGAGGCGGGTATGGCAGCCCACAACCCTCCAGCCCACCAGAGACGCTGAACTGCAGGGGAGGGGCGAGGAGGGAGGAACAAGAAGAAAAGAGGGGTCTCCCCTGAGGAGCCAAAGGAGTCCCTTACCCCGAGCCCCTGTGCCAGGCAGGGCAGGATGGGGGCCGGGAGGATTCCCCGTCCTCAGCCCTCCCCCTTTTGGAAGGGCTGCCTGGGAGGGGGGCTGTGCCCTCCTCCAACCCAGGTGACCCATCTTCTCAGCTTTGCAGGGCTGAGGCCGGTGTAGTCTCTGCCTCCGGCCGGGGGCCCTGGCTCTGAGAACTACCTCTCTCAGTCCCCCTGGGACAGCTGCTCGTCTGAGGCCCCATCACCCGGGGCCCAAGGGGCTTGATCCTCTATTTTCCCAGATAAATCTGATGCTGGAGCCGAGGCGATCAAGGGAAGGGGTGCAGGGCTTCTCTGGTTTGGCTGGGGTGGGGCCGGGGGCTGCTCAGCTCTCCTAGCCCCCAAACTGAGACCTACACCCCAACCCACAGACACAGACCCTGAGGTCCCAGGAGGAGAAGGGCCTTGCACATGGTCACCGGCTGGGACCCCTGCCTCTCCCATTTCACCCCTGCAAGCCCCCCAACCCTGGGCTTCCATGCTGGGAAGACACGCTTGTCAGTCCGGGAGGGGTCAAGGCTGATGCAGCCAGACCTGAGGGTGTGTGTCGGGGGGTCCAAGCTGAGCTCAGAAGGCTGGGTGGACACTCACAGTGAGCAAGGCAGGAGGGGACATGGGGTGGAGGGACTTGTCTGCGGTCACACCTAAACCCCACCCCTCTTCCTGGCCCGAGATCCCCTGGGGCCCCTTAGTTCTACTACCTGCGGGTACCCTGGGAGGCCCCCGGGAGGTCACCTGCGCTCCCCAGGCCCTGCACATGAATGGCTTTGAAGGAGGCACGTCCAGGCATGGCTCAGTGTCATTTAACTGTACAGGCCCCAGCTCGGGTATCAATTGGTTTGGCATTAATTAGAGCCCCAAATACATTACAGAAGAGAATTTGTGGTTTCATAAATTTTCACTCTACGGCACTCGAACATCTGTTGGAGCCCCCAGATGTGTAAGTGGGTATGGAAGCCTTTACAGGGTGTTCTTGGACAAAAAGGAAACAGAAGTGTGGTTGGGATGCAGGAGGGGTGGGGGTGGCTGGGCGTGGCCGGGGGAGGCGCTCGGCCCGTCCCGCCACCGGGCACTGTCCTGCAGGCCATACTGGGGCAGGCAGGGGTGCGGTGAACGCCGGGGGTGGGGGTCAAGCCTTCCAGAGCCCTCCCAGCCTCTCCCCCGCTCCCTGAAGAGCTAGGCCCCCTCCTGGTGCTTGGTGGCCCAACTTGGTCCCCCCCCACCCCCCAGGCCTGCCTTGGGCTCAGGTGCTGGCACTGAGTACCCCATATTTGCTGTGATTGCCCAGCCCCCCGGGCTGATGTAGTCAGACACTCTTCTGCTCCGGGGCAGGGCCTCAGGGTGGTCCCAGGATCCATGCAGCAGCTCCTTGGCAGGGACCTCCCTCCTTCTCCCTGGCCTGCGGGCTCAGGAGGGCCCGAGCCAGGGTGACGGGCAGGTAGCTCCCGTTGGTCGCAGGCCCCGCTCCGTCACTTCTCAGAGAGGTGGCCCCCGAGGTGGCCTTGTCCCCCTCCCTTCTCTACTTGAGCACAGCGTGCCTTTCTCCCACTCACACGTAGGGTGGGGGTCCTCAGTGGCCAAACCCCAGCTGCAGAGAGGTGCGACCACCTGGCGGGTGCCCAGGGGAAGGCAGCCCCGCACGGGACTGCAACGGCGCTGCCCAGAGCCGTGGGGGCAGATCGGTTTTGGGGATCTTGGACCTCATGGTTCCTTGCAATCTGATAGAGACTGAACGGACAGGGCCGACAAAGGGCCCTTGTTCCTCGCCTCGACTCACCAGATTAATAACCACAGACGACGCACGCGGCCCTCCAAGGAAAAAAAAGCAATTAGAGTAACAGCTAGCGAGAGGACCCCGGGCGGCTGGTGATCAAACCCGAGGCGACGGGGTTCCTGTGTGATGTGGTTATGAATTTGTTTTCAAAAGAAAATCTTGAAAAAGAGTCTTTCAAGGGAGATTTTTGCAGGACCTGTTCAGCCTTGATGCCGGCTCTCGACCTGCCAATGGCCCTGGCTGTTCCGGTGGGAGACGAGCAAAAGGGGGGCCCACGGAGGCCTGGGGCTCGAGGGGAGGGAGCCCCCGGCCCCGAGAGGCAGCAGGTGGTGCCCTGGCGTCTGCAGGTGGGGTGGAACCTCCTCCCGGGACATCCCAGAGCCCTCTGCGGGGTCCCCGGCGAAGGTCACCTGGGCCCTCCTATTTGCAGACTGCCCTGGACCCACCTGGGCTGTAGGGAGCTGGGGGGTTCTAGGCTCAGGGCTGGGCACACAGGAGCCCAGAGCCCCAGCTAGCTCACCCTGGCACGCACAGTGGGCACGTGCACAGTGACGTGGCTGTGATCACTCAGCACGTCTGCATACTGGCTCTGCCTTCCCTTCATCCTCTACCTGCTCCCTCATCCCTCCTGCAGGCCGCTGGCTTTCCCTGGCTCCCCCCCTCCACTTCACAGACACCAGGGAGATGCGGGAGTGAAGGGCTGGGGCATGGGGGGTGCCGTGTGGCTGCCGTCTGAGCCCATCAGACGGGTGATGCAGCTGAGGTCCAGTGGTGCCTCAAGTCCCTGGAGACACAGCTGGGGGCAGGTCTAGGAGGGGCTCAGGGGAGGGGTCCCCGGTGCCACCGTCCCAGTCCCCATTCTGGCCAGGCCAGGAGGGAGCCCTGTGCTGGAGAGCTCAGGACAGAGGCCCACCTCCCCTGGCCAGGGCCCTCGAGCCCCAGCCACACCTCAGAGTCTCATGGGTGGGCGGTGTCACCCTGCCATCCCTCCCAAACATACAGAGCTCACTAGATGCCCCCAGCACAGGGTGGGACATGGGGGTCTGAGGAGTGAACTCTGATTGGTGGATAGAAGTGTGTGTGCCCGCCCCATGAAAGAGCCTGGCCACACCAAGGGGTCCTCGGGCCCTGCTGGACACAGGAAGGGCTTGGTCTGAGAGGGGTGACCCCCCACCCTGGGCCGCAGGGCTGCTGAGCAGATTACAGGAGGTTGTCCTGCGCCCCCGCAACCCTAGGACTTCTGAGTTCTCTATCCCCATAGAATGCCATGCTTGTGCCCCCTTCCTATGGGCATGGCCCTTGACCCTCACTCCAAAAGCTGCTGCCTGGTCAGGGAGGGTGGCGGGGGTCACAGGGACCTATGACCTCTGCTCCCTGTGCCCTCCAGCCCTTGTGGGTGATGCCGAGCTCCCACATCCCCTGAGAAAAGCCACAAAGGGGAGGGCATCGGCTCCGTCTGGGGTCTGCCTGCCCAGAGCCCTCCCCACTGACTGACAGGAGGGCCACCCCCCCATCCTCTGACCTGGAGCACGCCAGGCTCAGACCAGGGACGCACCCAGCACCTGCACATGCAGCCCCAGGCTGAACTCAGACTGTGAGAACACAGCTTCCTGCACCCCGCGTCTATGTCCTTCCACCTCTCTGGGCCCACCCTGATCCTTCCGAAGTCTCCTCATCTCGGGAAAAGGCTCCAAATCTCAGCATCACGCTCGGCATTCTGTCTGTCGGCAGAGCCTGGGGGACCCCTCCATGGCCAAGCCCAGGCTAGGCAACCATGCTCTCTTACTGGGACAGGTGCAGTAGCCTGCCAGCCAGCTTCCCTGCCTCCCCCAACATGCTTCTACAGGCCTTTCCGAACACACGCCGGGTCCCGTCGCTGTCTTGCTCATACCCTTCCGAGCTGCCACCCCGCTGCTGGAAGCCTGAGTCCCTGCGTGGTCCTCTGCATGCCCCCCTCGGCTCTCTGGCCTCCCTTCCTCCCTCCTCATTCACTCCACTGCAGAGCCCTCAGCTGATCCTCTCACACATGGTGGCCTTCGTCCCCACTGCTCCAGCTGCCTGCACCAGTCACCACCCCCAGCCCCCCAACGAGGTCTCACCAGCATCGCCGACCTGAGGCCCTCCGGATCCCCCCTGAGCAGCCCATATTTTCCCCCCAGACACCGGGGGTGTGTTTGTGTCTCTCACTAGAATCAGGTTCCATGAGCCCGGGGCCTCTGCCCTTCCTTTTGCCCTGGCCAGCACCGGGGGGCGGACACAGCCAGGGCTACATTGCCCAGCAGCCGGACTCCAGAGCCCCACCCGGGGACAGAGAGGGGGCACAGGGTGCCTGTCCGCCTGCCTGGGGCGAGCTGTCCCGGGATGTCCCGCCCAGCCCGGAGCGCGCATGTGGCCCGCAGGTCCGCCCCTGGCGCTGGGCCTCTGACTCCTCGGGGCTCGGGAGCGCCCCTCCCCCACGGCAAGGAGCCGACAACAGCGCCCATAAATCACCCTTTCGTTAGGGCCCGTGGGGCTGGGCCGTCTTACAGAGCTGGGTATGAGTGGGAATAGATCACAGCGCTTCATAACGTCCTAATTTATGGCAGGAGACGGTGTAATTGTGTTTATGACTTTGTTTTAGTGCTTTAGCTCTTGGAGAAAACCCAACCGTGTTTCTAGCGGCAGAGGTTTTACTGCCAGTCCCAGGGCCGCCGCTCTGCTGGAGCTTTCCGTCCTGCAGCGAGGCGCGCACCCACTGCTGAGGGGGCGGCCACGCCACAGGGTCCGATGCGTGGGCCACGGAGCCGCGGGAGGGCTGGCCTGCGGCCTCGGAGGAGGTTCTGGGGGTGTGCGTGGCACTGGGTCCGGGTCCGAGGGGAGGAGGCCTCGGGCACTGGACGGGCCGCCTGGGGTTTTGTCCGAGCCTGGTGACCTTGGCCGAGTCCCTTGGCCTCCGAGGCCGGCCGGTACATGTGTGGGTACGTGTGTGCGTGCGCATGTACACCGGGCTTTCTGGGGCACGGAGACCGTGCTGGAGAATGCACGAGCCGCCCCAGGTGTGATTTTACACAGGTCACCATTCACTAAAATGTTCCCCGAGCTGCCGAGGGTACAGGCGTATCTACCAGGACCTCTAGGCCCCTGGGCCTTTGCATGTGCCAAGGAGGTGAGCTCCCCTCCACGGTCCACGATGCTGCTGGGACAGAGCAACTCAGAGGCTGAGCAGCAAACCCTCCCCCCCCACCCCCGGCAAGGGGGCTCTGTTGAATGCCAATGTCTTCTAACAGGGACTCATGGTCACCAACCCGTGTCCTTCCGCCTGTCTGCCAGCGCCCTCTGCTCGGGCGGAGTCCAGGCTCGGGGTGAGCCTCAGCTCCGGGGGGCAGGAGACACGGCAGCCGCTCGTGTCATGGTGGGGTCGATGACTTGGCACTTGGCTAAGGTGAGTGTCTCCGAGGCCTCTGTCCTAGCGTCTGTCCCTTGCGTCTCCTGCTATCTGGGCTGCAGGGGGGATGGAGGAGGCCACGCTATGGCAGGTGGACTGAGCCACTGCCAAGGTCAGCCATGTCTCAGCTGGGTCCTCTGCACAGCGTGACCAAATGGCTGAGGACCTGGTCAGTGCCCCGACCCAAGACCCTTCTAGAGGTCTGCCAGTGCCTGGTTGGCCCTCGCTAACCACCCCTCAGGAGTGCAGGCTGCTTCCCTCTGAGAGAGCACCAAGACAGGGAGACTTCTACCAGCCCCATAGATACCTGCTTGCTTGGGGGCTGCCTCACGGATGCCCAGGGTCTGCCGGGGAGCTCAGCAGTGCCTTGTTCCAGGCTGACCGTGGACAGGGGTCTCAGGGTCATTGCACCTGTGTTCACCAGGCCGGCACAACCTCGCCCACCCTCTGCGCCCAGCCCTAGGACCTCCCTCTGCACAGACACCCCCAAGTCTCAGCCCCGGCTCTGTGCCCTCCCCGGGGCCCCAGAAGCTCGCCTCCACCGACATGTGGGCCTTACAGCACCTCAGCACAGCAGGTCACAAAGAGAACTGCACCCAACCTTGTCCTCCTGTCTCAGGGTTGGTGCCGGCCCTCCCACAGTGCAGTGCTCCGCTGGGGTCCCGCGGCGCTCCAGAGCGCGTGCCCTGAATCCCACCCCTCTCCTCTCCTTCTCTGACACCCCAGCCCGGGCCACCCGCATCCCTCGCCGGCACTGTCGGGTCCCCTCTCACTGAGAGGCTTGGCTCCCTCCCATTCGGCCTAGACAGCTGCCAGGCTGAGCTTCTCCCCGCTGCCCTGAGCTAGCGCCCTCCGCAGAATTCCTGGCGGGTGCACCCAGAGTGCAATGGAATCTTTTGCAGCCCCCTCAGTCAGTCCTCCCGGACCCCCTTCTCTCGGATCCTGAGCACACACATCCCTCTTGATCGTGCCCCAGGGCCTTTGAACGTGCTCTTCCCTCTGCCACCATGTCGTAGAACTTCAACTCAAATGTTGGCAGCGGCCTTCCCTGACCTTTTCAGCCAGGAGCCTCCTTATTGAATCGCTCACAGTTCTATTCGTAGCTCTCACCACTCCCCAAAATGTCCTTGTTTGCTGATTTGCTTGCTCATGGCCCCTTCCACTCCACTCACTGAAGGCTCCTGCGGCCAGGCCTTTGGCCACACTGTCACTCTGGTATTCCCAGACGGTCTCCCGGAGCCTGGCATGTAGTGGCTGCTCTGTAAACACATGTGGGATGGAGCCGGTGCTCTGTGAACACTTGCTGGATGAGGAAGTGAGGTCCCCTGACATTCTCCCAGGGCCCCAGTGCCAGGCAGGAGGTGCAGAGGTCCTCCAAGCCCAGTGCTTGCTCCCTCCCTGGCTGACGCTGCCGGCCAGGTGTTTTCATTGTCATTGATTTATCAGGGCTCTTTGTATATTAAGGAAGTCTGTCCTTCCACATGTACATCACAAATGTGTTTCCCTAGTGTGCTATTTGTCTCGTGCAGTGGTTTATGGCAATCGTAATTATTATTTTTTGTCTTGCTGCACAAAAATCTGACTCGTCTGCTTTTTCATGGAGTGGGAGCTATCCCTCCTTTCCTTTATGGTTTCTAGATTTCTGTGCACATGTGGACTGGCCTTCCCCATTCCAACACTGAAACATTTTTTCCTAGTGCTTTTTGGATTTGTACCTTACCCATAAATCTTTGATTGGCGTGGGACTGATTTTGAATGTCAGACCACTGATGCACCACATTTTACCGAATAACCTACCTTTTCCCCACCGAAACAGAAGGCCCTTTTTACATGCTAAGCTCCTCGTGTCCCCACGAAAACATGAGTAATGGCGGCCTCATAACACACTCTGCTCTCAGCCATCGGTGCACAGCAGGGCCCTTCTTTCTGGAGGTGAAACCCCTCAGTCGATCTATCCCGGGGGGCTGGCCGGAGAGGCTGTGAGGGAAGTGTGGACCAGCTCACCTGGACAATGCCAGCACCCTCCGCCCTCCGCCCTCGCAGTCTGAGGGATCTGGTTCCTCTGCTCAGAACTGGGAGAAGACTGTCCTCTGAGGTCTGAACAGACATCCCATCATGGTGGCTGGGCGGGGAGGGGGGCGCTGTGTGGTCTGAGCCCATCACCCACCTGTCAGCCCCAGCCTCGGGCCCCTGGTCTGTCCCTGCTCCTGCCCCGTGAGGAGCATCCTCCTGGGCTGCACGTGGCTAGTGCCCTTAGCTCGTCTGCACTTCTGCTGTCTCCTCCAGGAAGCCTCCCGGGTTCCGTACTGGAAGCACTGAGCTGCCGCCCAGGCCCCGGCCTCCAGACCTCACACACCTGCTTCTTGCTGCCCCCCATCCCCCGCTGCCCTAGGATGAAAGCCCTGCAGGGTCTGTGTGTGCTGTGTTCATCGACGCAGTCCATACTCCTGGATCCTCGGCCCCCTGCCCTCCCCGTGGGCCTCCGCTGGGGCCGACACATCCACAGCCCCACCGAGCCCCACCGAGGCTGCGCCCCGTGGACTTCCAGTAACACCTGAGGGAGGAGAAGGCTCATGAGACACGGGGGGGAGGTCAGTGGTAGAGTTATAGGGGCCCCAGAAGGAGACCTGGGTGGTGGGGCCAGGACCCACAGCTATCAGGCGGGTGGGCTGGGGGGAGGCCCTGGGTGGGGCTCGGGCCTCCCTGATGGGCTGGGCCAGCCCCTCACCGGGCCTCCGGGGGGTCCTGCCAACGGAGGCCGAGCAGGGGCGGCCGCCTGCCCTGCCCACGTCCGGCAGCCCTAGGCTGGGCCGACACAGCCTCTCTGCTTGGGGGGGGGGGGGGGGCGGGCAAGCGGGAATGTAGGGCAGACTGGAGACGGAGGCTGGAAGCGAGAGGCCGTGTTTGTGTTGGCGGCAGGAGGCCCCACCGGCATCTGATTCCCCCCCCGCCTCCCCTCCTGCACTGCCCCTCTGACGGGCCTCGAAGTCCCGGAAGCCAGGGGGACGCCGGGCAGAACACTTTGTACCTGGAGCCAGCGAGTGCCTGGCCGCCTCCGCCAAACTCCGGGCTGGGTGGGAGGGTGACACCAGGCCCAGCAGTGGCTGGCAGGTGGGTTCTATCTGCCAATGGCCTCTTGGGCCGGGCCCGGCCACCCCCACACCCCCACCCTGAGGCCCCAAGCCCACCAGCCTCCTGGCCACCCAGCAGTGCCCCCTCGACACTCAGCTCACCCTTCCTGCAGCTCTCCCTGGCCAACGCCCCAGCTGCCCCCCCCACCGCCGCCGTCCTCACAGCCCGTCCTTGCTCCGAATAAAGCCCCTGTAGGTCTCCCCGCTGCTCTCGGGATAAAGACACAGCCCCGCCTTGGCCACAGGGTCCCTCATCTGGGCCCTGTGTCCACCTCAGTCACTGCCCCTTCATGCCCCAGGCTGCCTTCTTCCAGTTCCTTGGATGTGCCGTAACTCTCCCTGCCTCAGGACCTTTGCACCAGCCGGTCCCATTTCCTGGAAGAATCTACTCCTCTGCCGAGCCCGCAGACCCTTCTCATTCTTCCAGCCCCAAGGGGAGGGTCTCTTTCCTGCTCCCTCCTGGTCCACCTGCCGGCTTCTCCCTGGTCTTCTCCTTCTAGCCCTGCAGTTGACCCGGGTATCGCTTGCATTGTCTGCTTCCTAAACATCTGTGCTCCCAAAGCAGGGACACAGCCAGGCCATCCGTGACCCCTCACTGGCTGGGTAACTCTGGGCCCAACAGGGAGGGGACAGTGGGTCCATCCCGTAGTGTAGGGCAGCTGTGAGGGTCCCGTTTGAGAATGGGGGTCCGTGAGCATGTGGCTGGGTCTCCTGGGGGCAGGGTCCAGCTCCCCTGGACAGCCCCTCAGGCCTGTGAATGTCTCTGGGGGAGAAGACCCCACTGTGTCCCCCGGCTCCCTAGCACCTCACAGCTGCCTCTGACCACTTCCCTGTCCCCTGACATTGGCGGCACCCCCAGCCTGGTGGACAGTTCTCTCGGGCCACACGCGCTGTCTCTGCTCAGCCTGGGACCACGTCCTCTCTCGGGACACTTGCACCAGCCTCCCCGGCTGCTCCCCGACAGCACACACCCCACCGCCTCGTCCCCGGATGGCTGCGGCCCGTCCACCCACACCAGCCTCTGGGAGAGCGCCCGCTGTGCCCCCTCCCCGGCCCACGGCTCTGCGCGGCCACAGTCCTTGCCTTTAGACGAGCCTGTTCACCAGGTTTGTATGACAGAAGGACTCTTCAAGAACACTGTCCCCCCAAAAGTGAAAACGTTTGAAAGAAGCATCCCCTTTGACCGGGCCCACCTTCCCTGGGTCCTCTCCTCTCCCAGGTCGGCGGCGCAGGGATCTGCTGTTTACCTTGCAGCCCCGGCAAAGCCCCGGCTTGTGCACGTGGTGCAGAATCCCTCCGTGGCAGGTTTTAGCGTAAGTGGTAACATGAGATACTGTGGCTCTCTACTTGCTTGTTTTCACTCAACGCAGGTTTGAGGTCGCCTTGTTGAAACATGTCCACGGAGCTGGCTCCTCAGGGCGGCCATGCAGGGGGCCTTCCCGTGGGGCTCGGGGGGTGTCACGTGGCCAGTGTCCCTAGCGGGGCGGGGAGGCCGAGAGCTCGGCTGACGACACCCCGTGCCCACCGCAGGGGATGCCGGGGAGGGGACTCTGCTCCCGGAACGGGTCTTCTGGGGGCCGTGGCCAAGGCCATGCTCTGCAGTGGCCCTTCCACGTGGCCCCCGCACCTGCCGTTCTGCCCCCGCCGCCCCCTCCTTGCCCCTGGGGCTCACAGTCAACCCTGGAGCCACGACCCTCCCCTCTTGATGAAGGTTTCTGCTTCCTTTATTCCTTTCCTGGGATGGGGCCTCCCCGTAGATGGGGGGGGTCTCCTATGACCCCGGCTCCAACGTGTCTTTTTTTTTTTTTAAGATTTTATTTATTTATTTGCGAGAGAGAGAATGAGAGACAGAGAGCACGAGAGGGAGGAGGGTCAGAGGGAGAAGCAGACTCCCCGCCGAGCAGGGAGCCCGATGCGGGACTCGATCCCGGGACTCCGGGATCATGACCTGAGCCGAAGGCCAGTCGCCCAACCAACTGAGCCACCCAGGCGCCCCATCCAGCGTGTCTTTAACCCCCGAGACCACTGACCCGTGACGGAGCACCTCTGTCCCTTAGCCGTCTCCGTCATCTCCCCCACCCCGTAGCCTCCAGGAGGGATCACTTCTGTCTGGCCGTGTAGCTGCCCGGCCACATCCAGCCCAGGGGGCTCCCCGGACTCAGCCGGCCAGTCCCCCTGCCGGCCCGCTCACCTCCCACTGTCTGCCGCCTTCCCCAGAGCCCCGCGCCCTTCTCCGCTCTGCCCCTCGAGGACCTGCAGGAGAGGAGTCCTCCGCCCTGGCCTGGACTGTCCTCGGGGCCGTCCAGCAGCTTTCCGAGGCCGTCCCTCTGAGAGCAGCCACCCAGTTTAGCCCTCTCTCCCCTCTCCAAATCACCAGCATGCTCCTCCCTCCACCAGCAGACACCCCATCCCCAACATCAAAACAAAGGAAGCCCTCTCTTGACTTTGCCATCTGTGGCCGCGGCCGCCCGTCTCTCCCGGGCCCAGGCCACAGAACCCCTACCTGCTCGGCCGCCCCTCCAGGGTGTCAAGGCGTGTGGAACTCAGCGAGTCCTCTCTGGACCTGAAGCCTCTCCCAGTCTGCTCCTCTCAGGGCTCCCTGCTTAGCTAAGGGGTCAGGGCAGTGATCCTGGGGCCGCCCCGGCTCCTTTCTCTCACACCTGCCATCTGATCCAGCCCCAGAGGCACCAACATGGTCAAGGCTGGAGACCTTCGGGGCCCAGCAAATCCACCTGGAATCTGAGCCTCCTTCCTGTCCCCCACCCCCACCCCCCACAGCCGTGGCTCTGGGTTGAGCCACCAGCAACTCCTGGATGCCACAGCTGCCTCCCACCTACGGTCCCAGGGCCCCTCTTAGGCCTCAGGGGAAGGATGTTAAAATGGGGGCTCCCTATACCTTCAGTGCCAAGGCCAGGGTCACTGTTGGGGCCTTGAGGCCCATCACAATCTGGTCACACCTTCCTTGCTGCCCCTGCTGATTTTGCTCCATCCTTGTGGGCCTTCTGTGCAGGCTTAGTCCTGCCACAGGCCCTTTGTACCCGCTGCCAGTAAGGCAGGCTCTCGGCTCAGCGAGCTTCAGGCTGCCTCTGCCTTCCTTTAAACATCTTTTTTTTTTTTAAAGATTTTTATTTATTTATTGAGAGAGAGAGAGAATGGTAGAGAGAGAGCATGAGATGGAGGAAGGTCAGAGGGAGAAGCAGACTCCCTGCTGAGCAGGGAGCCTGATGCGGAACTCGATCCCGGGACCCCAGGATCATGACCTGAGCCGAAGGCAGTTGCTTAACCAACTGAGCCACCCAGGCACCCCTCTGCCTTCCTTTAGATATTTACTTAGATGCCCCTCTCAGGGCCCGCCCTGGCATGTCCACGACCTATCTGCTGCCCTGTCCTTGGCACTCCTCACTGTTTTGCTGACTTGTCCCCTTTTCTGTCTCCGTCCACTGCAGACGGTCAGCTCCTTGAGGGGGGGAGCTCCTGCCCCGTTGCTTGCAGCTGCTAGCCCAGGGCCCGGCACATAGTAGGTCCTCAGGGAAGATGTGCAGAACGAGTGAATAACCAGCCCCGGACGCCGGAACTCTTCACAACCGCTCCAGGGAGGGGGCGACCAGCAGAGGGGCTGAGGGCCTTGGGCTGCACGAGTGTGCAGGCACATGTGTGTCTGTGTGCACACTCACAGGCTTCCACCAGAGTGGGGCTGAGGGCTGCGCTGGGTGTGGGCGCTGGGGGAGCTGGTACCCGGAGAATTCAGGGAGGGGGGTGCTGGAAGAGCTGAGGTACAGACTGGCCGCCCTCAGTCCCTGGGGGGCCCTGCCTGCCCTCTAGGGGCCGGGGCGTCCGGCCTCACTGCTTTTCCCGCCTTGGTCCTGGCCTGGAGACAGCAGTCCCATGACTCAGCAGGGCTGCAGCTGCGGCTGACCTAGACGGGCAGGCAGCCCCCGGCCCCCCGGCCCCCGGCCCCCCGGCCCCCGGGCCCCCGGGCTGGGACCCAGCACAGGGCCGCTCCCCCCACCCCCACTTCCTGCTCACGCTCCTAGGACAAGATTCCTTGAATCAGTCTCCCCTGAGGCTGGAACCAGGTTGGAGGCTGGGGCCCCAGGGCTCTGGGCTGGGGTCCCAGATGGGGGCTGGGTGGCCAGGCCTGGAATCTGGAATCCGGCCCCTTTCCTGGCACCTGGAAGAGTCTGGTGGGGCGGGAGACGTGGGACGTGGGACGTGCCCGACGGCAGGGCTGCGCCCCCTCCCGGAACCTGCCTTCCTAGGGAAGTCACGGGGGTCTCCTCCCCTACAGGCTCAAGCCCAGTGTCCTGCCTGGAATTTGAGGCCCGGCTGGGGGCTTGGGTGTGCCTTCCGCACCTCGTGGAAATGACCGCGCCCTCCCCAGCCTGTTCCCTCCTGACTTGTGAGGCCCAGAGCCCTGAGCCAGACGCCCCCCAGCCTGTCCTCCCTCTGCCGGGTGCTGGCTCCCTGGGGCAGGGGCCTCGGCATCTCAGAGGCAAGCCCCACATCCACGCTCTGGGTGTTGGTGCAGCTGCCGCCGCGGGCAGATCCCTCTGAGAAGCGGCAGCCCCAGCAGAGTGGGGAGAGGGCCTCCCGGAGGCTTGGGCTGGGGCGGGAGTGCATGAGAGGCTCTGTGAGGCCTCCCACATCTCTGGCTGTTTCTCCAGCTATTGAGAACAACGAGGGCCCCTCCAGGGCCCCCTCCGTGGCATCTCAGCGCCATGCCCAGCACCCCACCTTCTACCTTGCCCGTGCTCTGCCCACCGACCCCCTTCAATTCCCTCACCCTTCATGGCTGGGCCTGGGGTGGTTCCCACATCGCTGGGTCTGGGCACCTCCCCAGGACCCAGCTCACGGGGAGGTGCAGGTCTAGGGGGGCCTGGGTGGTCACCTGCCTCAGCCAGACATGGTAGGTGCTCCGTGTCATGTGTGGGGGTGGACCCGAGCCTCTGTCCACCCCCAGCCCAGGTGCCCAGGCCCTGGGCACACACCCTGTGGCTAAGCGGGGGTGCTGCTGCGCCCTGCCCCCACCCTGAGACCGACCGTCTGGGACGTGGGTGAGGAGGTGGGGGAGCAGGGTGGGCGGGCAGGAAGTCGCTGGGGCTCCAGGCCAGGCCCCGAGTGCTCCAGCCCCATCTGGACATATTTGGCAGGTCCTGCTCCCTCTCTGCTCCCAGAACCCCTCCTTCCCAGGCAGGCGGACATTCCCAGCCCTCCCTTCCGTCCCTGCTCCCTGGCCCACCTTCCCCACTGCTGCCTGCAGTCCCGCCCTGGGGCCCCCGCTTGTAGGTCACATGGGCTCCCCTGCTCTGTGGTGGGGCACAGCCGACTGCCCCGTCAACGGTCCAGGCCTGGCCACGTGCAGACGTGGCACGTGGCCCTTGGTCACCTATCCCAGCTTGTGCTGCGGGCTCTGTAAGACAGGAATGTGAAGGGATGCTCCAAGAGGCGATGGAGGGTCAGGTCTGCCCGCCCCATGACCTGCGCCAGTCTCTGACCCCCTGCACGGCAGCCTCCCCCCGGTCACGGGGACACTAGTTCACGTTCACAGCCACTGGCCAACAATAACAGTGCAGGGCCAGGCGGGCAGGGGCCCAGGGCAGACCCACAATGAGGTGGCCGTGCCCAGGGGCCCCTCCTGGGGCTCAGGTGACCCACTGATCAAGGTGGTCTTCAGAGAGGTGTTGGGGGAGGGCACAAATCCCCAGAGTTCCAGGGTCCTGCTTGGGGCTGTGTCCTAAGAGGTGGGGCTGGGGTCTGTGGGCAGGTGGGGGGCCTGGCTCAGCCTCTGCCTCCCCCATCCTCATGCACCTTGGGTGGAGGGTAGGAGGGCTGCAGCAAAGGCCACCTAGGCCAAGAGAGACAGTCTCTGGACACAGGGGCCTCCCTTAGCCTGGTTCCCTGGGGTTCTAGGGCCCACACTAGCCCCTGAGTGGTGGGCGCTGCAGGGCATGGGCCCTGTTCTGTGGCTTTTGGGCCTCTATCTAATATGCTGGCTTCTCCAGAAGCCCACAGACCTCCCACCATTTGGGGAAATGAGGAGGGGTCAGGTCCTCTGCCTTTCTACGTGGCCAGCTCCTGGGGGACTCCTGTGGTGCTGTGGGGGGTCATATGGACCCTCGACCCAGAGCCTCCCCTAATCACAAAGGCCCAGCAGCCATTCTGCCAGCCTCCTGACTCTGGGAGAGCTGTGGGTGGTCTCATCCCCCACCTGGCAGGCAGTCCCGTACTACCTAGGAGCACCTACCCACCACAGACAGGAGGAGTTTGCATGGGGACCAGTCAAAATGGAAAAGCAAAGAATGATGCTCCTCAGCATGGCGTCGCCTCACCCTTATGGACACTTGACCAGGCCACCTGCCGCTCCTGCGCAGGGTACGGCATCGCCCCTTACTGCCACTCCCCTGCACTCTTGTGCCCACCTCAGTCCAGCCTCCACACCAGAGCTGTGACCTTAGGGAGCCCAACTCCGCCCCTGGCCAGGGCACCAGTGGTGATGGACGTGGGGTATCCTCAGGAGGTCAGAGACCCGAGAGCCGCTGAGTGGTGGGGGCTCCCAGGAAAGCCCAAAATGCTCGGAAGGTGAGCAGGAGTGTGGGGAGGCCTCTACCCAGGAAGGAGGCTGGGGGCTGGCTGGGGGCCCATCTGGCCCAGGCTGACCTGAGGGCTGATGAGAGATTCAGGCCCCATCCTGTGGCTCCTGGCCCACCCTTCCTGCTCTTGGGGCTGGGAGGAAGAGCTCCTCGGGACACCGGGTGTGGGGGGGACCCTCAGGGACCAGATCGGGTGTGGTCTGCTGGCCTCCAGAAAGACCCAGGTCACCTACGGTCACAGCCTGCAGGTTCCCCACTTGTGCCTAGATCCAGGGGCCTTGGAGACCATCCTTGATACCACCTGGATCACAGCTCTGGGAGGCCCATCTGGGCCGGAGCCCCTCTCCTTCTGTGAACCTGAGTTAAAGGTGGGGAGTGGGTGCCCACTAGTGAGCCCTCCTCTCTCACTGCCAGCCCCTCTCACACCGTCCCAGCCCTCCGGCTCCGGTCCCAGGGACCTGTCAGCTCCAATTCTGCCCATGGAGCGAGAAGTGCCTGCCTCCTTACCCACTCTTCGGCTCTTCCCACACCTGGCAACACACCCTCCCCGCTCCCCCTCGAAGCCCCTGCTCCTCGGCTGACCATCTCCTCCTCCTCACCACGGCACTGCCAGACCTTCCATTCGCCTGCCCCATCGCTCCCTCCGTTATAGAGTGTTCTCACCACCAGCCGGCAAACCCACTTGAGGAGCTCCTGTGGGTGCTCTCTCCTCCATCCCCAGAGGCAGCCCCTCGACCCTCTCAGCCGTCTCTTGGCTTTACCTTAGTATTTCTACGTCACTTGCTTATACTGATTCTTTGCTTTTGCAGTTTTAGGCATTATCTAGTGACTGCCTAACATGGAAGATGAGAGATTAAGATTTCGTCTTCACAACCTCTGCTTTTGCCATTCCCCTAACCTCTCAATATGTTGCAGTTCTAGACTAAATAAATATTTCGTGGGGCCCCTGGGTGGCTTGGTAGGTTAAGTGTTTGCCTTCAGCTCAGGTCACGAGCCCAGGGTCCTGGGATGGAGCCCTGTGTCAGGGTCCGTGCTCAGTGGGGGGTCTACTTCTCCCTCTCCCTCTGTGCTCTTAGTAAATAAACACAACCTTTAAAAAAAAATTTACTCTTTGCATTTTGTGTAAAAATTATGTAACTTTATATGCCTACATAAATGAGGTTTTCAGCTGAGTCATGTGGTCTTCTATGACTACAACTTTTTGTTTTCCCTGGGATTAAGAATTGCCTTCATGTTTTACTTAATTTTTTTTTTAAGATTTTATTTTTAAGTAATCTCTACACCTAATGTAGGACTCAAACCTACAACCCCAAGATCAAGAGTTGCATGCTCTACTGATTGACTGTCACTAGCTCATTCTTGAACTTTCTGCCAGAATTGTAAAACTTCTCTTCATTCAGTTGAGAACACCAGCAATCTATCAGCTTTATTATTTTTTTCTCCTAGACATTTCTTCCTACAGTCCTTAGAGGACTGGTTGCTCTTCAGGCCTGCTGAACTGCTGTAATACTAGAACTTCTTTCCCCCGCATGTTGAGAATTTTCTTGGCTGGTTGGTCTATCTATCTCTCTATCAATCTATCATCTATCTATCTGTCTGTCTATCTATCTATCTATCAACTTTTTGGTGTTGGATTCTCCTGGTTCTTGGATCCTCTGCTTGTCTTTTTTGGTTTTCCCTTCATTTTGCTGAAGCACATCACCAAGTAACTTTCACTGGTGTCCTTGTCTTGGCAACAGCTGGGACCCATCCCTTGCCCTGAACCTAGTCTGTCACCTCTGCCAACGGTTTCTCTGTGCCCCCTCTGGTGTCCCCACCCCATTCACATGGCAGCTCAGATGCATGTGAATCAGAGCGTGTCCCCTCTGGGCTTAGAGCTTCAAACCCCTGCACCTTCCCATCAGAGTCCTTCTCCTCATGGGGCTGCTAGGCCCTGATCTGGCCCTGCCAGCACTGCACTCTCACTGTGTCCCACTCGCCAGAGTCCTCTGTCCCTCACCCTTGGACCTCAGGACTGATGTCCCTGGCCCCTTAGTAAAGGTTCGTTGAACGACGTAGGGAACAGTTAAGCAGATGAGTCAGTGCAGCCTTCAATATCAGAAAGTACGGGAAGCTTCCAGGGCTCTGGCAGGGGTCAGAGCCTGGCCGTCAGCACCATGAGGTGTCAGGAGGGCCGAGGACGGCTGGGGCAGCCCTTCCCCAGCTCCTGGGTGCCCGTCTGGCTCATGAGTCCCTCCACTTGGTTCCTGCTACCACCACCGACCCCACTGCTCACTCACTGGGGTTTTCTTCCTCCTGGCCCTCGCTGCTCTATCCTTGGCGCTTGTGGGCTTCCTGCTGGTCCCTCCCTGGGCCGAGCTTCCTGAGAAAGGGGTTTGCGCGGCCTCCCTAGCACCTGGCGCAGCTCCCGGCACATGGTAGTTGCCCGAGCCACTGGTCGATGGATCTGGGGAGGAAGCAGATGCCCTGCGCCCCTCTCTGTGCTCCCGGGGACCCACCGGTGGCGGGGCCGGGTGGGCTGGGCGAGCCTCCCTCCGACCCCAGAGCCATCTGCACACTGTGGGCACCTGGCCGCTGATCGTGGGAGCAGAGGGAGGAAGGGCTCAGAGGCCAGGCCTGGCGCAGCCTCCAACACTGCCGTCCTCCCGAGTTTCCGTGACTGTCTGTGCGTAACCGCACGGCGGTTTCCATCAGCGCTGCCAAGTGGCAGCTGCCGGGCCTGGCCACGGGTTCTGATCCCCAACAAGCCTGCTCTCTGTCAGGCAACCCTGGGAAGCTGGGGAGCACTGGGGGCCCGAAGGGTTAAGCTGCCCTCCACCACCCCGGTCTCAATTTCTCAATTTTTCAAAGGCTGGGCCCTCTTTCCTTCCAAGTCACAGCTGACGTGAAATGTAGCCTTAAAATGCAGCTGACATGAAAAACAATAGCACTCCCTCGGAGAGGTTCTGCTGTGGGCTGGATGGCCCCCCGCCCCCCAATAATTACTCAAGACATTGGCATGAGCCAGGCCTGGTTAGGTAACAGGCTGCTTGCTCCGGAGACTTATAACTCACAGGCAGTTACACATGATCTCCGCAGACAACAAAGTCGTTTCCAGGATGTGGCGGGGAGGGTGAGGCCTCAGGGAGAGGGTACGGGGGGCAGGAGGGGCCTAGACCAGGCCGGGTGGGGGTGGGTCCCCGGGAGGGCCTCTGGGGGGCCCCCAGGAGGCAGCCTGGGAACTTGGGAGCCAGGGAAGCTTCTGTGGGAAGCTGTTGCCTTGCTCCTCTCCGCTCTGACCACCCCCCCGACCCGCACCCCAGTCTCTGGAGCGTGCAGCCACCCCGGTCCAGTCCGTTACTGAGGAAAGCACAGGAAAAGCTCATTCACACTGAAGTGTGAATGACTAACTGTGTTGGGAGAATTCCCTCCTTCTCTGCAGAAGATAATTAATTGTCTGTTTACTGTCCGTGGCCCCATTGTACATTACTCCCTCAAGGGCAGGTCCACATACTTTCCCCCATGTTCCCAGAGCCTAGTACATAGCAGACATTCAGAAAATATTTGTTGAAGACAACATCTAACCCAAAGAAGGAAGCGCCAATGGTGTAACTTCAGGCACTTGGGGTGGGGCCTCCTGGCAGCAAGTGCCCAAGGGATGCTGGCAAGTGGATGCCCGTAGACGCTCCTGCCCCCCTCAGCGCCTCTTTCTGACACCTGGGCCCCGGAGCTCTCCCACAGGAATCCCTGGAAGGATGCTGAGCTGGGGTGGGTGGAGGACTCAGAACGTGTGGGGTTGGAAGGCCCTCCCTCCCTTCCCCGCCGGTCCAGGTCTGTGCTCCGGCAGCTGGGCAGCAGGCCCAGGCTCAGGGACCCGATGTCTGGGGCTGCAGTGGGAGGGAGGCTCCAGTGTGGGCCCGGCCTCGGACACCCCCCAGGGAAACAGCTGCTCCCACCCTCTCTAGGTCTATTTTCCTCTGTGACCAGCTCTGGGCACAGGATATCCCTCTCTAGGTCCATCTGACCTCTGTCTCAGGCCCAGGCTGTGGTCAAGCGTGCCACCTCCTGCACCAACGCCACGCAGAAACCGACACGTGGACAGTGGAGCGGGCCCTTGGCTCCCCTCATCGGGCCCCTCTGCCGGCTTCTGTGGACTCCTGGCTGTTCTCGCCCCAAACGCTCCCCCACCTCGCCCAGGCCCCTCAGGCCACGGGAGTTTCTGGGGCACCTCCTAAGCGGCAGCATGCGGGGGCCTGGTGACCAAGGTGGTGTGATTTACATCCCCAACCAGCACAGGGCCCAATGAGGTCAGAGTGGAGTCAGAGCAAATACGAAATTCCACAGCTCTGTGTGGCCATACCCAATGGGGTGGACCCATTGTCTCCTGTCCTCTGGGGGGCATGGGGCACCCCTTTGTGAAGCCAGCTCCCTTGAGCTTCGGGGGACGCCTGAGCCCCGGCTACAGCCTGTGCTCCAGCATCTGCTCGTCCTTCTGTGGCCCGCGGATGGTCCAGTCCTGGCTCACTGTCCTGCCCCTGCAATCTCTTGCTGGTGACCCTGTCCATACCCCTTCTTCAGAAGTGCCATCCCTACTGCTCTCCAGTGTCCACGTCCCAGGTCGGACCTCTCCTCTGGGCCTCACGCCCTGACTGCAGGCGGGCTCCCCCATGCAGGCATCTCAAAGACCCATCACATCATCCCCTGCCGTGTTCCTGCCTGGGGATCACAGTGGCCTCCCTTCCCTGACTGCATGGCCAACCAGCGCCTGGGGGGTGGGCTTTCCTGATGAGGCCCCTCCCCTTCCCCCTGACCTAGCCACCACTCAAGGCTTGGTTTTTGTTCCTAAATATCTCTTGCTTCCACCCTGTCCTCTCTCCCTTCTCCCTCCCAGGACCTCGGCCATGGCCCCCCATTTGTCCCCGTCTCCCCTGTCCCTTTGCAATCACATCATGTTCCAGGCAGACAGCAGCCCTTCTGGGAAGAGGTAACTACATGGGGGTGAGTGAGGCTGGGCTCAGTAACCCAAAGGATAAGCTCACTGTACAGCTTACGAAGAAGAAGAAGCACATGGGGCCCAGGTTGTGCCCTGTCCCACTCATGGGACAGCCGCTTGGCTCCCCTTTGGCGGTTCCCTCATCAGCCTTAAGAAACATGCACACCATGAGATTCCCCCATGTATCAACTTTAGACATCCTTCCTTGCAGGAGATGAGGACGGAACTCTCACACCATTTTATGATTCTCGGGCCTCCCATTTCCCCATATGGCTTCACTGTTATTTTGATTCAGTCCAGTGATCTGTGCCCAGTACTTGGTTCCCTTGGAGCCACAGGGTCCATGGTCTGCCACTGTGTTTTCTAGCAATGCCTTTGTCACCATGATGCTCTGCTGTTTCAGAAGCCCTGCTGCCCCAGGTCTACTTCTGAGCCCACCCCACTCATTCTCCTGGGAGGCCTCCCCTGGAGCTGCTGTCCGCTGCTCAAGCCTGGGCTGGGGCCACCCTGCCTTCTCCCTGCCCACCTCCAGGGCCTCCTCTGTTCTGGTCTCTCCCACATTTTGCTGGGGCACACTCTCCATAACTTTCGGAGAAAAGGCATGAAAAGAGAATTTTATGACTCTTGAGTGTCTGAAAATACGGCACTCTTGACGGATACTTTGGCTGGGTATAGAATTCAGTTTTCCTTTAGAAGTCTGAAGGTGTTTCTGTAAATCTCTACTGAGGACCAGTCAGTGGTTTGGTAGGTCACCCGTCAGTTCTTTAGGAAGATTCCTGGGAGTTCCAGGGTGGAAGGGCATGAGGACACGGTGGTTACTCTATCTAGCACCAGATTCTTGGGCGGCCCCTGCTCTCATTTACATCCCCCCACCCCCCACCCCCCAGCCTTCTCCCATCTCCCTTCCTGGAATGTCTGGGAGTTGGGTGGTGGGTCTCCTTGGGTCGACCCCATACTTTCTGGATGTTCCCTCTTATTTTTCATCTCTCTGTCCTTATTTCACTTTCTGGGAGATTTACTTCAACTGTTACTGAATTTTTTTTTTTTATTTTTTTTTTATTCAGCAGCCTATTTTACATTTCCAGGGGCTCTTTCTCATTCTCTATTTGTTTCTTTTTCACAGCATCCTGTTCTGGCTTAATGATTACATTATCTTCTTGAATTTCAGAGTGATCTTATAAATGGAGAGCTCTGTTGCCTTATGTCCTTTGGGGTACCCCACTGTCCTCACTCTGAGAGGACCCTCAGGGTGTAGCGCTGTCTGGCACTTCACCTCTCTCACCCCACTCTCTCCCTTGGCCTGTGCTCAGCCCTCTACTTCCACTCAGATCCACAAGCCAGGCATGTCCCCTCCTGCCTCAGGGACTTTGCATATGCCGCCCCTTGTCTGGATGCTCTCTGCATCCCTCTGCGTAGTCTACCTAATTTCCACACATGCTTCATGCTCAGATCACAGGGTGCTCCACAGGATGCCTTTGCTAACTTGAGACAGGGTCACAACCCCTGTGATATGCCCCCCAGCTCTCTTTATAGCACTCAGCATGGTTCTAACTGAACAGCTGTCCCCACTCTCTCCCACCTCCTGGAGGACAACCCCCACGAGGGCAGGGTCTGGTCCACTTTGTCTGCTGCTATACCGCAGGGCCTGGCACCACGTCGGTGCTTGTATCAGTAGTCCCACTGCTCCTGTGACAAGTCACCACACACTGAGGTTGTACACACTGACTTACAGCTCGGGAGGCCAGGAGCTCGGGAGGCTAAAGTCGAGGTGTCTTTGGAGTTGTGCTCCTTCTGGAGTCTCCAAGAACAAATCTGTTTCCTGCTTTTTCAAGCTTCTAGAACTGCTGCCTTCCTTAGTTCATGGCCCCATCCTCCACCTTCGCAGCCAGCAGCCTAGCATCTTCTCTCCTCTCCAGCCTTTGCCTCCATTGTCACAGCCCCTCCTCTGACTCTGACCCTCCTCTGTCCCTCTTGTCCCTCTGACCTCCTCTGTCCCACAAGGACCCTTGTGATGACACTTGGCCCATCTGGACAAGCCAGGGTAGTTCCCATCTCGAGATCCCTTACTCAGTTGCATCTTCAAAGTCTCCTTTGCCATGTGAGGTGCCAGGGAGTATGTCAGGGACATCCCTGGGGCCGGAGTGCTCATATGCACTTACAGGGAAAGGACACGGTTCCAGTGGAAGGTGCCTGGGATCTCCTGGAGGAAGTGCCCTTCCAGGGGACACCTCAAGGACCAGCCAGGTAAGGGGGTGTGTCACAGGCAAAGAGATGAAGGTGAGCAAGAAGGTGGCATCTCTGAGCAGTCAAGGACTTCCAGGGGGAGGTGGTGAGGGAGGGTGGTCAGGGCCCATCTCAGAACTTCAGAAGCCACCATGAAGAGGCTAGAATGACAATAAGGGCAGGGGACACTGTTGGTGGCCATGGGGGTGGAAGTCAGCACGATTCCTACCTTCACAGGGTTCTTCTGCAGACCACTCCTCCTTGGTGTGCCCTAGGCTCTCTACCTGTCCTCCTTTGCTCTGGCCCAGGTCTGATGACCTCCCATCCCCTCTGAGCCAACCTGGCCAGCCCCTGTGTGTCCCCTGACCCCTGCTGCCAGAGCAATGATTCTGAGCACAAAACGACCACCCCTGAAACCTTTCCAGAGTTTCTGTTGGGGCTGGTGTGAAGGCCCAAGGTGCAGGATTCTCACTGTGTGCCCCCCGACTTGCCCCGCCTGGCCCTCGGTCACCTTTCTATCCATACTCCTGCCCTGCAGGAGGCCTTTACATGTGCTGAGAGGCAGAGGCAGCCTCAGACTCCAATGCTCACATTGTAACCACCTCCCGAGTGACAGGGTCTCACCTCCTGAGATGAGGAGTCACCAAACACTGGGGGAGACCGACCCTCCCTGTGGGGCAAGAGCCACGCTGCAGGGGTGACCTCACACCCGAGGAGGGTGAGCCAAATCGGCCTTCAGATTAGATCTGATGTCCTCAGAGAGGCTGAAGGGCTGGGCGTCTGCAAACAGAAAGGGATCGAGGACCCTGTCTGAGAAAGTGGCGACGGAGCAGGGTATGAGCAGTGAGCGGGGAAGGGTGAGGGCCCCAGAGGCTGAGGTTCCAGAGAGAGAGACAGGGAGAGGGGCCAACCTAGCGAGGAACAGAGCCCGTTGCCCAGATCCGTGGGGAGGACCCATGTGCACCCGGAGTGCGGAGCGGGAGAGATCAAACAAAACCAACACGTCATCAGGAGATCCACAATGCTGTTGGCAGCTATGGCGCCCTCGTCAGAAGCTGACAAACCACAGTGGGGAAAACAAACAAACAAAACGAGGATGTGGAGGAACTGAGTGCCTCCGCGAACACGTCCAAGTCAGTCGGCAAACCAGCCTCCACACGTGCACAGAAAGGTCACAGAAACGACCTCCTCAGGCCCCCAAGGAATAGTCCACGCATTTCCAAAAGTCCATACTTTGAAGTAAAATGGGACATTAATAACCAAAAGGGAGAGACAAGACTGATACCCAAGGAGCTTTACAAGATGCAGTTCTAAATGATGCTTTGGATAAAGAGAAAATAAAATAACAATTAAATCCATCTGGAAAGATCCACAACAAGAGTTATAACATATAGAAACCTGTGGGATGGGCACCTGGGTGGCTCAGTTGTTAAGCGTCTGCTTTTGGCTTAGGTCATGATCCCTGGGATAGGAATGGGTCCTGGGCTCGAGCCCCGCATTGGGTTCCCTGCTCTGCGGGAAGCCTGCTTCTCCCTCTCCCACTCCCCCCTGCTTGTGTTCCTGCTCTTGCTATGTCTCTCTCTGTCAAATAAATAAATAAACTCTTAAAAAAAAAAAAAAAAGAAACCCGTGGGATGCTGCCAAAAGGGTATTCAGAGGAATATTGATAGCATTTTAGAAAATCAGAAAGGTTAAGGATAAGCTTCAACTCAAGGAGGTAGAGGGAGAACACCAAAATAATTGTGAAGAAAAAACAAGAGAGGATAAAGGATGATATTAGCAGAACAGAAAACTTTTTATGAAAACAGAATCAACCAGTAAAAACAAATGCTGGTTATGTGGAGAGCCAATAACACACATAAGCATTAAGCAAGTATCAAAGAATTAGGAACAGAGCCGGGGAGCAACTCTAGATGCAGAGTGAGTTGAATACATCATGTCCTATAAAACTAAAGACTTGATGGGACGGATCCCTATTTAAGGAAAAATTACCCAAAGTGGCTAACAGAGGAGAAAATCCCAAAAACTGAAGGCCCCTGGAAGAGAAGAAATGATAGTCACTTCCCCTCCTCCAGACGGGCTCAAGCCCAGTTTTTGGGGGTGATTTCCAAAGAAGCGCCAAACATGGATCCCATGCAAAGTGTCCCAGTGTACAGGAAAGACGGAGCATCGCCCAACATAGGAGATAAAACCAGGCGCCAAACCTGGCCAAAGCCAGCTGCAAACACAGACGAAACCCGCCCCCCCCCACCCCATCACCGCAGCAACATTTTAACACAGCAGACAGGATCTGGAGGCTCAGAGGTGCTTCTAGAATGCAAGGCCAGCTCAACCCTGGAAGCTCAGCAACACACTAGCTCACGCGGTCTGCTTTGGCCCCGCTCCTGGCTCGGGTGTGTTTTCAACCTGACTTCCACTCCCGCTGTGGGCTGATGGGTTCTGGGCTGTGACTCCCGTGCCCGAGCTCCCAGCCCACCCCGATTGTGCCAGCCCTGTCTGCCCTCGCTTGTACTCTGGTGTGTTGTTTGTCTGCATCCCCTCAGCCCCCCACTCAGGGCCAGGCGCACGGCAGGCACCTGGGGAGCCCCTGCGGCGTTGATCTCGTGTTACTGTAGTTCCACACGGCTGTGTACAACCTTCCCTGCCAACCATGGTTCTTGCACAGATGGGGTGTGCCCCTGGGATGGGAGGGGCAGAGGGATGGGTGCACAGTGGGATAGGAGGCAGCCAGTGGTGATGCCTGAGACCCCAGCCTCCCTGCTTCAGCGAGCTGAGGTGGATGGGAGCGGAGGGTCCCCAGGATCTGCAGGTGCAGGAGTTCAGGTGTTCCCGAGTTGAACCAACCCATGGATATAGGTTGGCATTCGGATGACCTCTCAGGGGATAGAGAATTTAGGGTTCTGGCACAAGAAGATCAGGAATGCTTCCCTGGGAGCCCCCACCAAACGGCTTCACCGTGGACTTGAGCACCTGCTAGTCTAGCGAGACCCACACCCCCAAGCGCCCCTGGGCCGTGCACCCCACAGCTGCAGACCCTTGTGGGCACCTGGCTGGCACTCAGGAGACATGGGCGGAGCCAGGCTGGAGAGAAGCCCATCCTCAAAGGAACCAGGAGGACAGGGTCTGGGGCCTCTCCGGGAAAGGCCCCAGGCCCTGCATTCCTATCCCAGGGCTTTTGAACCTGCTCTTTCCTCTGCCTGGTCTCTGCCAGGCTGGCTCCCTCTTGCCATGTTGGCCTCAGCTCCTGAGAGACACCCTTGGGCCTCCGGTAGGCCCCTCTATCAGAGCCCCCCACATTCTAATTGTTATCAGGAGTTTGTCTTGCTCACTTGTGTTTCCCTGATTCCTGTCTGTCCTCCCCAACAGGTCACAGCCCTTGGGGGCCGGGACCCCCGTGACCTTGCCCGCCACTGATGCCTGGAGCATGCAATGCATGCTGGCTGAATGAATGAATGAATACGGGCATGAGCGAGGCCCAGGAGAGGACACTCCTGGGTCCTGCTGGGCAGAAACTCTCTGGCTGGTCTTTTCAAAGGGACGGGAGAGGCCTGACCCCGTCCAGGCTGGGATGGGGAGCATAACGAGGTGGGGGTCCTGCGGGGCTGGGGCAGGGGCTGCATGACTCGGCTGGAGGCTGGGCCCCTCACGCCACCTGCCTTCTGAAGTGGCAAGTGGGCTGCTGCCACCCACACCAACACAAGTCTGCTGACCCGGGGTCAGCCGGAGGGACGCCTGTTGGGGCGGGTGTGGTGCGGGCCATGGCGGCAGCTGAGCGCAAGGCCTGGCGGGCTTGGGGGAAGGCCTGGGGAGGGGGGCTCCGGGCAGCTGGTGCTGAGGACCTGTGGCCTGACAGGTGGGCCGGGGTGGGGGCTCAGCAGCTGGGCTGCTAACAACTGGACTCAGGGTGGGCCCCCCCGGGGGCCATGTCACGGCGCCTGAGCTGTGTGCACAAGTGTGGGCCGTGGCGACCACAGGGGACCCGGTGCAGGAGAAGGGACAATGGGGGTCCCTCTGGGTCCCTCTCCACAGTGGTGACGTCTGATGACGGCCCCCAGCATCAGGCTCAGACGTGCCACCAGCTTGTCCATCTGAGAAAGGCCGTGGCCTGCCTCTCTGAGCACTCCTGGGCAGCCCTGGGGTCCGCACACTGAGGGGGCACGCGAGTGCAGATGTCAGGCGGAAGCAGGGTTCAGCACACGCGGGTCCCGCTCTGGGGGACAAGAGAGGCTGGGCTCCCTCCGCGTGGGAAACAGGCTGGAGACGGGGGTGACTGCGTGTATTTTTGACAGTCCTGCAACTTCCCCGACAAGCTACTCACTTAGATGTTACTGTGTATGTGCCAGAAAGAGAGAATACACGTTTTGTGAATGATAGTCGTTCGGGAACAGCAAACAGTTAAAGTAGGTTCTCCTCCTGCGGGCCTTCTCAGGGCATTTAACACACAGATAAGCATGTTCTGCACAAAGCTGAGGGAGTGGGGCACAGTGGGGAAGGGAAAGTGTCCCAGAAGTTTCCTGAGACTCTTCAGACCACGAACCCACGACCCATGGTCGGAACTCTGAGCAGCACGTCCCAAGGATTCGAGTTTCCTTAAGTGCCTTGCTCCGCCTCTGCTCTGGACCCCGTGGGAAGGACTGGCCCTGAGCGTGGCTCTGCCACCTGTCCCCCCCCACCCACAGAAGCTCTTACGGCCTTTGTGGAGCTGGGACAGCCCCACTTGATGCCCCGGGCTCTACCCCGTGGCCACAGACCCCCGGCTGGGCCTTGGGAAGGCACCAGGAACTGAAAAGTGGGGAACCCGCTCTTCCCCGGGGCGGGTGGAGGGAGTGCAAGGAGGGCTGGCCGGCTCAGCCGGGATCCAAAGGGGTCCCGCCGGCAGGGGCGGCTGCCACGGTGGGGTCAGCTTCACTCTGGGGCCACTGGAGTCTGTACAAGGCTGGGGGGGGGGGCGCCGACACGGCCCTGGTCCTGGGGTATGATGGGGGTTCAAGGTAGCGCTCAGAAACTGGCTGAAGCCACGGAAAGAGCCGTCGTGGGTTCTGTCCAATGTAGTTAAAAACATCTGACTGTGACCACAAAAATGCTGGCATCCGGGCCTGCTGCAAAAACATTTTCATGTGAGATGCAAACGCACTGCTGCCTAAGGAGTTCGTGCGTTAACCCTTGGAAGGGAGCGTGCTCGGGTGGCGCCGTGGCCTGGGCCCCTGCAGCGACGAGGCCGGGCACAGTGCTCCCACCCCCGGGGCCAGCACGGGGCGTGCAGAAAGCCGCTGGGCTCCGCGGCCCCGAGAGCACCCCGCTCAGCCTTGGACCTCCATGTGCTCACGGCATGGGGACAGCTCGGTTTTGGGGGCGACTTCCAGAGGCAGAGGGGCAGCCCCTCCTGGGGTCAGGCCATAGCTCACAGGCACACATGGCCCAGTGTGTCGGGGGCTGCGCACGGGGCGAGGTGTGCGGAGCAAAGTCTGTGGTGCTCGGGGGGCATCCTGGAGTTGGGGGAGAGAGGCGATAACCAAGGCAGTCACATTCCGAGAATGGCAGAGGGTACCTGGGGGTCCCAGGGGGCCTCTGAGAGTGGGGCACGCCTGAGGGATGAGCGGGTGGCGAGGGCTCCCAGCGGCAGTGCACAGCCCGTCCCGGGAGCCACGGCCCCGCGGCCCCCCTCGGGTGAGTGCACCCCTCCACCGACATGCTGGAGTCTCGGCACGGTCCTACCACGGTGGCTCGCCGGTCCTGCTCCAGGACCGCAGGGAACGGCCCGGGGGCCTGTCCTACACCAGGGCCTGGCTCTCTGGGAGCCATTCTTGGAGGGGTGATTGCGGGGCCGAAGGGCCAGCCGAACCCCCATTCTGATGGCCATCGAAAGCCTCCCCAGACAGGCAGGACAGCCCCGGGTGCTCTCATCATCACCAGCACTGAGCACTACTCTCCTTTTCAATCTTCGCCAGTCTGCCCTCTACGGCCCGCCTTCCCAGGCCTGATTCTGGGGGCTCCTGGCCCACCGGCTGTCTTTGTGGCCGTGGCACTTTCTCAGGCTATGTGCGAGCCCGCCGCACGCCATGTCTGTGCACCCTCTCAGTGCCATGTGTGGCACGGGGGGCGCCCCCAGAACAGGGAGATCCAGTCTCACTCCCCGAGACAGGACGTGCTGGGAGGGGACGCGCCGAAGGGCCTCGGGCCTCATTGCTCTCTCCAGGCCAGGCCACCAGCTGTCCACATTCATCTTGCACGGGCGACCCTCACCCAGGGCTGTGTGCACACCCTGGCCCCCCAGTGCCAGGGGCTGCCTGCCAGGGAATGTGTCCAGCTGGTCCAGCCCCCCAGGCCTGCCACCCCCCGCCCCCAACAGGTGCGGGGTGACTCAGCACAGGCAGCTGTTGGGTACGGCCTGGAGCCCCCTGAGCAGCCTGCCCTGGCTGAGGGTGGGGCCTCAGAGTTCCGGGGGAGTCTGGCGGGAGGGGGTGGGGGTAGTGCAGCCCGGGGCCTTGGGTGCTCCTTCTCTTCCCTCGCTCTTTCCCGAGCGGGTCCTTCAGCACCTCCTGCTCCTTTTCGGCTGGCGCAGGGGTGGGGGTGGGGGTCTCCAGGGAAAGGCTTGGGCCTCGCTTTTGTTTGTGCTGGCCTGGGACTGGGGGGCCTGATGGTGCCAGTGCCATGTGACGGTGCTGGCGGGCCAGGCTGTCCTGGGGGCCCTGTCTTCCGTGGGGTTGGCCACTGCAACAGGATTCTGTGTCCCCACTCCCAAAGGCTCTGGAAGGGGCACCGGGTAAGGCTCTGGAAGGGGCACCGGGTACCTGGATGTACAGAGAAGGAGGAGCTCTAGGACCTCCTTTGACTCTGTGGGCCAGCAGAGGGGCCCCAGCATGTCTCTTCAGCACCTAGAGATGCCCACAGAGCCCCTCACTCAGCCTGGGGGGTCCCCTGGGCCCTTGCATGGGTGTGTACGAGACAGGGCTGCAGACTGGACACACACTTTCTCACCAGCCCCCAGCCAGCCCCGGACGCAGGGGGTCAGGCAGGCTAGGAAGCAGATGGGGAGCACCTTCTCACGACCAGGGAAGAGTCCTGAAGGGAAATGGCTCAATACTTAGGCCTTGGCAGTATGACAGAGTTGTTTGCTCTGAGGCAAATGGAACAGGGAGGGAAGGCAGCCTGGAGGGCTCGGGGCCCACACATTCCTTCTCCGAGGAATCCTTGCTTGAGGTCTACTCTACTGAGTTTGCTTGTTTGCTCACTCTCTATCTCCCTTCCATCTGTCCATCTGCCATTCCATCCATCAATCAATCCACCCACTCACCTACCATCCATCCTTCCACCATTCCATTCCATCCATTTGTCCGTCCATCCATCCATCCATCCATCCACTCATCATCCATCCCTCCACTCATCATCCATCCTTCCACCATTCCATTCCATCCATTTGTCCATCCATCCATCCATCCATCCATCCACTCATCATCCATCCCTCCACCATTCCATTCCATCCATTTGTCCATCCATCCATCCATCCATCCACTCATCATCCATCCTTCCACCATTCCATTCTATCTGTCCACTCATCTGTCCATCTATCCATCCATCCATCCACTCACCTACTATCCATCCCTCCACTATTCCATTCCATCCATTTGTCCATCCATCTGTCCATCCATGAATCCATCCATCCATCCCTCCACCATTCCATTCCATCTGTCCACTCACCTGTCCATCCATCCATCCACTCACCTACTATCCATCCCTCCACCATTCCATTCCATCCATATGTCCACCCATCTGTCCATCCACCTATCCATCCATTAGCTTCCCTCCCTCCCTTCCTTTTCTTCCTTGCTTCCCTTTCTTTCTCTTTCTCCCCCATCCATGCAGCCCTCGTTCCACCTCCCCACCCACGCACTGCCCACCCACATTTACGCACACCACCCCGCCCCCACCCCTGCCCCAGGCCTGGGTGCCTGCTTTCATTCTTTCTATAAGCAGTTAGCAGCTGCCTCCTGTGTATCTTGCAGCAATGACAAGAAGATCAAAAGGCCTTGATGACGCAGCCACTGGACTCTGGAGTGACAGTCTGCCACCAACTAAAAATAGACCAGGATCAAGATGCTGGCCTTCTCTCTATTCCTTCTCTGTCTCTAGTCCCTGCCTCTCTCAACAGGGGACACACTCCATGTGGCCAAATGGCCCCAGATCAAGGGATATCACGGGGACAGGCACGGGAAGTGTTGTCAGGGCTTGGTGACCAGGTGTGGGGTGGATGAAGGGGGTGACTCTCAGGGTCTTGGCTGACATTGTGCATGGGGCCATTTGCTGAGAAAGCAAGCACCCAAGGCAGCCAGGCTGGGGGGAGGAGGAGGAAGGACCTGGTCTTGGCCCCAGTGAGTGTGGGGAGCCAGGGTCCCCAGGAGCCCCAGTGACTGTGGAGCACAAAGGCACACAGATGTGGGCTGGGCCAGCGCTGGGGTCCTGGGATCGTGTGGCCTTCAAGTGGCCCCTGGACATTTATGGGGTGGTCAGAGCCCCCACTGAACTGCCCAGGGCACTTGGGAGCTGGGACAGATGCCGTCTGACTCCCACCGGCCCCGTTGACCTGTGCCAAGAGGAAGACGTTGGGTGGGCGGTGGGGGCTTGATTTGGCCTCTGTTCGTGGTTAATTCATTCGGACTGCAAGGCCAGCACAGAGTTTGCTAGGCACTAACTACCCACCAGGCTCCGTCCTGGGCACAGGGCTTTGGGAGGGACAGTCCCACACCAGCCCTGACATGGTGGAGCTTCCATTGCTAGTGGGGAGCCAGACACCCCAGCCAGGGCTCTGGGGGCACAGTCCTGACTGCAGTGAGGGGGACCAGCACATCAGCTGGGGGAGGAGCAGGAACGGCCACGTGGCTGGCTGGCCACGGCCCAGCTCTAGCGTACCCTTCGCATGGGCCCGGGGGCCTTGAGGACGGACCCCCAGGAGGCTGGCGGGCCAAACGGGAGCTTCAGGCAGGTAAGGCTGGGAGGGACGCGTGAGGCTGCAGGGCCCACGGGCCGTGGAAAGGCGCCTGGATTGCATTCCAGGAAGAAGGGGCTTTGAGCAAGGAGCGCGTGGTCTGGTTTATGTTTGAAACGTCCCTCTGGCCACTGCGTGGAGACAGGAATGTAGGGGGGAGAGGGAAGGCCGGCGCCCCTGGGGATGGGCCGGCCCTCATCTTTGGGAAGGAAGGCTGCATGTGTACACGCTGTTCCCGTCGGCCGGAAATGCCCTTCCGCCCCTGGCAGAGGCTGCAGAGGAAGGAGGCTATGTTTCCAAATCCATCTCCCCATTACTTAGGACCCGTGCCCCCCGGGTGCACTGCTTCTCTCTCTCCACACCTCTGCTTTCTCAGCTTCAGATGACCTTAGTAAACCCACCCGCCGGGCTATGGAGAACCTGACTGACCTCAGGGTCCACCTCTTCCAGGCAGCCTTCCCTGGGTGCCCACGGCTTAGGTGGCTTCCTCTTTTGGGGCGTCCTCTGCCCTTTGGGCATTACGGGGACAGTGGGCACACTGCAGCCCCTCACCTCTGTGGATGGCTAGCCCAACAGACAAGGAGCTCCCTGTGTGAGGGCACTAGGCCTTGGCTCCTGCCATGTCCCCCAGCAGAGCCAAGAGCCGGTGCCCGAGGGCCGCCCCATAGGACACATAAACGGTGGTGAGTCCATCGCTGTGGCCCAGGCCCCGGCCCCCCAGGGCCCTGGCCTCTGCAGTCAGGGACTCAGGACCCCTGTGAGTGTGTGGGGGGTCTTAGTTCTGACCGTCCAGACCCTGTGAGCAAGCAGGGCCTGCCTGTTTTTGCTGATAGGATGGTTGTGTATGTCCCAGTGTGGCATCCAGCCAGGCAGGCAGCAAGGAGCTGGGGCCTGGTCCTGCTGTCAGGGTGGGGCTGGGAGCAGAACCCTCCTCCCTGTCCCAGATCACCGGGAGGGATGAAGAGAAGAGGGAGAGGGGGAGGGAGCAGGGAGGGAGGAGGAAGGGACGAGGGAGGAGGAAGGCAGGGAGGAAGGAGGGAGGAAGTCTGTTCACACGGATTCAGTGTGTGCGTGCAGGCCCAGGCAGATGGCTCATACTCCCGCATCCCGCACAGTCCTCTCTGCTCCAATCCGGGGGTGGCTGGGGGGGGGGTGGTCCTACACCAGAGGCAGGGGTGAGGCCCAGAGGGGCTTGGAGACCCTCCAGAGTAGGGGTGTTGGATGAACTACAGGATGCACAGATCAAAATTGGGATTTTTAGATAAACCATGGATTTTTTTAGTATAAAATGTTGTATGAAATATTCGGGATATACTTATACAAAAACCCCTCATTCATCTGAGGCATCCTGTGTTTTTTTCTCTTTTGCTTAAACTGGTGACCTTCTGGAGGCCCTGCATCTTGGGAGTGGCTTCCAGACCTGGGTCCCCAGCTCTTCTGGGCTACGAGGCCTGCTTCTGGGGTGCGGCCCCGTCTCCCTGCTGCTGGGACTGGCCTGGCCTTTCGGCTGCCCCGTCAGAGCAGCCCTGGGGATGGTGGCTCCGGGCCACAGCCCACACTCCTCACTTCCCTCTGCTGTACTCAGGTCCTGCAGGCCCACCGGGTCAGAAAGTTTCAGCCCCTCAGCCTCCATTGTCGGCTGGCGGAGGTGGGCCTCCTGTTCCTCTGTGGGGAGGCAGGTCCCAGGGGGAGGATTCTCACTGCACTCCCCTGGTCGCCTTCCCTCCGACTTCCAATCCTGGAAATCCTGCACCGCCAGCTCAGAAAGCAGCCCAGCAGAATGGACCTGCCACCCAACATGACCTGTGGGCTGTTGAGAGCCATTTGCTACCTTCTGTGCCTCTGGGCCCTGGATCCAGGTGCACCTGAAGCTGCTTCACTCTGGGATTTGGCCAGTAGGGGAGTCAGCACATTGCCTTCTTTGTGCTGGCAATTTTGGGGGGAGTTTCTATTTCTTGAAATAGAAAGTAGGGTTTCAGGACCAGATTTCTGGGTGAGGGCTCAGTGCAGGGGCACGGCTGCCCGATTTGGCTTCCCCAAGGAGGGGACGGTGCAGGGGGCCCTGCGGGGGCCAGGCTAAGGGGCAGCGAGGAGGGCACAGCTGGGGAAGGAGTGAGGCGGGCACGCGGTGCTGGGCGTGGGGTTTGCCTGGGGTGGGGCCGTGCTGCCACTGTGCTCCGAGCCGGGAGGGCTCCGAGGGGCCGTCCACACCCACGGCCGCCCACAGGATGGCGCACACGCCTGTGAGGCCCCTCCCGCGCCACCCTGTTTCTCAGGACCGCCACAGGGCGGAGACCTGGAACCGTCCGTCCCCATTCTGCAGGTAAGGAAACTGAGGCTCAGAACCCTGCCTGGGGTCGCACTGCGGGTTAGGGGCAGGGCTGGGGCTTGAACCCCCGCATGCTGGAGGTTGACCGCCCAACAGAGTTGGGGCTGGGAGCTTTGGAGCAGGGTGTTAGGGACCGAGAGGTGGGAGGTGCCGTGCGCTGGCGGAGTGACTCTGAGCCCCTGGGGGACGGAGTGGGCACCTCTGTCATTGTTGTGACAATGTACTCGAGCCCTGAGCGCTGGTGACCCTCTCCTCTTCCGATTACATTACAAATAGGATTACAGTCTCAGCCATGTGACCTCTCCCTCTGCAGACGAGTTGCCCCTTCTGGTCCTTGGAGCAGCCCTGCAGGCCCAGTTAGCAGAAGGGGAAACTGAGACTCGGGGAGGTCTAACTCCTGTGTGGCCCCACAGATGATGTTGAGGTGGCCACCTAAGCTCACGTGTGTTGGGCTAGGCACCATGGGAAGGGCTTCAGCAAGGATTCTGTGTTTAATCCTTACCGCCCCGGGGGTGTCTGGGCAGGTTTCCCCGGAACCAGATCCTGTCATAGGGGAAGAGGCCCACTGCCCAGACCACAGACGCTGGGACAGCTGAAGGTCACCCTAATGGGGACCCCTGGGGGTGGTGGGGTATGCGCCTCGGGCCGACTACCCTTGAGGGGCGAGGGCCCGGGGTCTTACCTGCCACCCCTCTCCTGCTGCTCTTCTGGCCCCAGTGCTCAGGCAGCTGCCCCTCTACCTCCTGGGGAAGGGAGGGCCATGGGGACAGGAAGAGCCATTGAGCTAGGGCCAGAGACCGAGGCTCCCCCTCCCTCCTGGCGAGTTCATGCCCTGGTCTCTGCTGGTTGCAGACATCATCGGCAGAAGACCCCCACCCCGCATCGAGAAACTGGAATGGGGGTGTGCTGCTTGCTGGTGTCCACTCCTCAGACCAGAGCGTGCATGAAGCAGGGCAGGGTTCTCTCTGGGCCCTTCCTTGTTGGCCTCTGCCTCTCCCATCTGGACTCGCTCAGCTGCTAAGCCCATCACTACTGCCACGCCATCCCTCGTCATGTCCACCATGCCCACCAGCACCTGCTCTCCTCTGAATGGTGGTCTGCCAACCCCTGGCACTGCCTTGCCCAGGACACCCCCAACACCACAACCTCAGCACATGGGCAGGATGACCACCCAGTGGGCACTCAGCCACCCCTCGGCTCAACAGGTAGGTCCACCTGGGCGCTTCTGCCCTGCCCGGTCCCTGCTCCCTACCCGGCGACACCAGAGGCCCGCACACGGGCTCAGGAGGACATTCTGGCTGCATACACGGAGTGGTGACGGTGCCAAGGAGCTGAGCTTGGGAACACGGAGAGGGACCCAGCTGATTCCCAACCTTGAGAGGGTCTCAGGCTCAGGGGTTCGCACCGGCTGGGGTGTGGGGAGTCCGGGCTATCTGCAGACAGTGAGCCAGGGCAGAAGGACAAGGCTTCATGAGGGAGGACCCCATGCTGGGCTGTGCAGGCGGGTGGCAGGGTGTGACAGCAAGGGGGTCCCCTGGCCAGGCCGTGGCACAACCGAAGTGTGTAGTATGGGATGGAGATGTGCTGGGGACCATGCCCGTCCTGGTGAGCCGGGGCCTGTGGCCATGGTGAGCCAGCCCCGCCGAGTGCCATGCCAAGAAGTTGCCTGCTGCACCAAGTGAGTAGAGGGGACCGGACGGGACGTGAGGCTCTCAATCCTGTCCCTCTGCCACACCGGCAGGAGACTCCCAGCCGCCAGTCCTGTGCTTCCAGATGAGCTCTTGGAAGCAGAGCCTTAAGCACTGTGACATATGGTGTCCCTCAGTGTAGCGGTTGGCACCCCACCCATCACAGTTAACGCAACCTAAATGCCGGCAAGCCCATCCATGCTCAGATCCCGAGCAAACATTTGAAAATGCTCGGAACATGAAAGAGGCCAGGCTGACCAAACAGAGACAGAGGATCAGGAAGCGAGGTGATCTCAAGATACGAAAATGTATCTGGAATCCCCAGAAAGATTCCAGGAACTGTTACACCCACCAGGCAAGGGCAGGATTAGACCACGAATGTGAGAGAGCAAGAAGACAGGAGGCTGAAGACAGGGTTGCTAATAGAATGTCACAGACGAGCGTAAAGTCGAGGACATAATCCTACAAATAGAAAAGAGAGAAAAGAGACATTGAGGTTTCATTTAAAATGTCTTCCATCTGGTTAAAAGGAATTCGAAAGAGATAACGGAGATGATGTCATGAAGGACATGGTCAGAAATAATAAAGAGAACTTTCTGGAACTCAAGGACTAAAGTGTCTGCAGGGTACTCAGCACCCTCAGTGAACAAAGTCAGCCACAAAGGAACCTCACTGGGAAATGCAGACCCCTAAGGCTGGAATGTAGATAGAGAAAAATTCCAGGGAACAGAAATAGGGAAGAGCCCTGTGGAAGGCCTGGGGCTAAGGCAGGCATGAGATGTCTCCATAGCAAGTCTGGAGGCCAGAAGACCTCGGGACAGATCTGCAGGATTCTGAAGGGAAACTTACAATTCTATACCCGGTTAAACTATCAATAGGACGCAATGATTGAATGAAGACATTTTCGGATGTTCTGAGGACTCAGAACACTTACCTTCCATGCCACGCACCTCTTACTGGGAATGCACTTGAGGTTTTTCCAGAGAACGGAGGAAACAACCAGTAAAGAAGACACGAGATCCGGGGACAATAAGTCCAACCTAGGATAATCATAAAGGCAAGTTCTAGCATGATGCTAGGCAGGAGGCCTTGGGGGGAAAAGCCCAGATTAAGTCCAGACTGGGGTAGGAAAGGAGGACTCCAGAGGGAATGTGGCCAGGACACCGGGGGGTTTGAGAGACAGGGCACCAGCTTGGATCTGGGCACATGGAGGGGACAAGGGAAGGACAGCAGGAAGTGGGCAAGAACTATGGGACCCTCCAGAATTGATCACTTGAGAAAGAAATTCATCCAACCAGGAGAGTAATCAAAATTGAAGTGAAGACCTGAGGGGTGGGCAGCAAGGTGAGCCCCGACGCCACCTGGATGCAGAATCAAGATAAACCCACAGTGGGGAGCAGGGCCTCTGAACTGCATGCACATGCTAGAGGCCTGACCACCATCAGGACCACAACACTGCCATGACTCACTCGTACTGGGAGGCAGAAAGGGGGTGGGCAGGATTACAGCATCGCTCAATACCACACGAAGTGGAAAGACGACCACAAAATCCCACAATGACTCCAACTTCCCACATTTTATAATCTTCCCCCCCCCCACCATGAACCTGAACGTGAGGTTTAGAAATGAACTTCTCCTTTGGTGAAGAAACGTTTATCTAAATTCAGCCTATTTTGGTTTCACCTTTTTTTCTTTGTTAAGAAAAATGAATAAATCAAAAGTAGCCCTATCATATTCATAATAATTACTGATGGTATGTCTATTTGTCCGTCCACCCACCCATCCATCTATGGATACACGTATGCATCCATCCATTGCCCCCATCCTACAACCACATACCCATTTATCTGTTCATATATCTACCCGTCTATCCACCCACGTTTTTTTCTGTGCAACATGCAACGCAATGTCTTAGAACGCTGCTCCCTTCACATTAAAGATGGGTATTTCTGGGATGACAACGGATATCCTCAGGGACAGAAGGGAAGCCCTGGAGGTTTTCACTTTTGTTTTCTGACTTTC